>NW_020448163.1:1133401-1635540 GCF_003343035.1 Apteryx rowi
TTTTTGGAGCGAATCCATCAGAGGAGCGAATAAACTTAGTGGGATGCTTCATTCTGCCTCTTTAATGGGGACAGGGGATGTAACGTACAGCGTGAAGCAGGATTATGCCTTCCCTCTCTTAGCAGACGGCTTGCGCTAGCTTCCGGCGCAAGATGCGTGCAAACATAAAGCGGCCGACCCGAGTTCAAGACATCATTGCTGCAACTTCCGCAGTAGTTGGCTGATGCAAGCTGTCTTTACCCAGGTGTCGCRCTGCCCAGAAAACTGAAGTGATACGCTCTGCCATTGCCTTACTCATCTGAATAAGAGTGGGATTGGAATCGTGGTTCGGATGAGCGAGGGAAAGCTGCCTATTGCTTTTTGTGCGCGCGTAGCTTTGGATTGGAGTGCCGCATGCGACTCAAAACCGCTATTGATCGCATGGAAGCGGGGACCGCTCTGCTGCAGGAAGTCATTTAGATGTTTGCGGGAGACGTTCAGAAGAAAATTTTCTAGTGTGGTGTGTTGTTTTTTTTTTCCTTTTTTTTTTTAAGCGAGCGCGAGGACTATACTGAAGCAAACAGCTGTTTCAGAAAGGCTGACTTTAGCCAATTGTTGGGAGCGCTGCATGAATAAGAAAAATTGTGAGAGCAGTAGGAATGAGTTTCAGAGGTCTTTGATTCTCCTCCATTTCACACCATACTGGGGAAGTGGCATAGATTTTTTTTTTTTCCTTCTTTTGAGAGCAGCTGTGAAAGACGAGAAAACTTTCTACCCTGGGAAGCTTTCTTTCCCCTGTAACTTTATTTTCGTGTGAGACTGGGTCTGAAAAGGTTCAATCAAAGCATCTTCTCTGCGACCACGAATACAATGTCGGCGCAGAGTTTTCTAATAGTCTTTTCTAATTAACCCGCCCTGCTGTCCTTATGGCTTTTATCATGATGCTGGGTAACAAAAAAAGAAAAAAAGAAGAAGAAAAAAAACATTTAAATTGTATTTGTGGCTGTTGTTCTTTTTGGTGAGGCGCAACGAGCTGGTGTTTTAAAATGACATAATTTGTTTGGAAGCGTTAGCMCGGCACCGAGAGCCCGCTGCAGCCCGCGGGCAGCTCTGCCCCTTGCAGCCCGGACCTTGCCTTGCAAAGCGGCAGCCGGGCTTTGATGTGCGCGGTCCCCACCGCGGCTCACCGCGACCACCGCGGCTGCTGCGGCTTTATCGTCAAGTCCTTCCCCGGCTTCCTTTCTTTTAAGGCAAGGGAAACGCTCTTAACTGTTGCAAATTTTTGAGGAGAGACTGTTTTCCTTTCTCCTTGAGCGGCTCCTAGCCCAAGCAAGTCTTCTCTTAGCTGGATGTCCTGTGGCAATGCAAACACCAGTTATTTACCTGCGTGCTTTTCTCTCCCTTTTTTGCTGTTTTTTTTGTTGTTTTTTGTTTTTTTTTATGGGGGGGTGATGTAAGCTTGTGCTGTCACGGCGTGCCATACACCCTTGCGTAACTCACCCCAGACGACAGGGATGGCCAGGCCGCCCGGCCTCGCCAGCCGCATTCCTAAATTGTCACGTAGAGAAGAGCCACCTTCCCCTCCCTCCTTCCACACCCTCCGAACCCCCCAATTTGGCTCCGCGCCTCATTCCTGCCACCTCCACACCTTCCTACGGCAATGTCTCGGCCTACGCCTATGCATCGCACAGCCGGACCCGTCTGGGGAGGCTCCTGCTGCCTTTCCCGTGACGTGAGCCCCGGCCCCGTGTCCACCAGGCAGCTCCAGCCTGGGGGAACCTCGCTTCTCCACTTCTTCAGCACTTACTCATTTTTCTGCCCAAACTTTATTTGTACGGATGTTTTGCATTCTCCTCGTGTTTTTGCCTTTACTGTGGTGCTTGAGGGCAAGGTAGAAGGAGCCCCTTTTCCCCCAGCTCTTGGAAGCAGTGAGGAAGTGCCACATGCCTGGAGAGGCGGCATGGTGGTGACTTCTCTTGGGTGAACGTCAATGTTGGGCTTTGCTTGGAGTTTTGCACTGAAGCTATGCAAAGGGCTCTTCCAGCAGTCGGTCTTTCTGGCAGTTTTCCTGAATCTATGTAAAAATCCTTCCTTATCTTCTCTAGGACACCCAAGTCGCGTTACAAAATGAGACGAGCTGCATTCAGCCTGGGCACATCCAAACATGCCTTGCACTAGAGCTAGACGTGCTGAGAAATACCATTGAAGTGGCAATAGATTTCTGTAGGGAAAAGTTGCTAAGAAATTTTTCTTATTTACTTTTTTTCAGGTTTTGGGTACAGACTTCCTGAAAAGCTAAAATTATGCCGGTCGGTGTCATAGCTTCCCAGAACTTCTCCTGTACCCCGGAGTAGTTTCAGTGCTGTAAGTGCTTGGCAAAGCCTCGAGCGTACATTGAGACCGGAGAGCTGTCTGCTTGCAGGGTCAGGACGATGCTGTTGCACTAACTCCAGTTCGTAGCTGGGGCTACAGGCTGGACCTGAGCACTGAGGCCTGGTTGCCTTCGTGGGTGTTGCTCCGTTTGGTTGCAGCACCCCGTTTGCAAAATGAACCGCAAGCGTAAGAAGGAACAGAAGTGGATCTTTATGCAATCGCTCTGCGAGTTATGCAGAGGCTGTGGAGACGAGCATAACTTCTGCAGGCCTTTCCTCTTGCCAAGCAGCGTCTACTCCTTGTATGCAGTGGTAGGCACGTCTATTTGGGCCAGATGAATCACTCCCTAGACACCCCTGACTGTATTGACTCGATCTTTTCTGACTATAAAAGGAGTCTGGTGAGCGTCTGAGCTATTGATGTCTCCGTTGCAGACACCAGCCTTTGGTCAGCAGAATTTGTTGTCTAAGACTCGTTAGCCCGTGATCCACTGGGGAGCAAGCAGGGCTCGTACGAGTGCTCTGCATGCTGGGAACCGAGGGCTGAGCAGCCAGCAGCCAGGCGCAGAGGAGCAGGAGGCGGAGGGGCAGGTAGGGACGGGCTTTGTAGCCCCGTAGACCATTGATTCCTCCTTTCGGGGCTGCGTGGAGCCAGGCTACCTGCCCGTGGTCCTCGGTAGCCTGATTCCTTCAGCAGCAGCTTACCCCAAAACGTGGTGTCCCCTGGGCAAACCTACTGTGAGTGAGGGCTGTGTGAAGGTTTCTCCATCCACCGGAGTCCCCATCCTAGGGGTTGGGGTAGATGTTCCTCCATGAGATGCTTAGGGGTCTAGGGTCGTAATGACATACGGTGCAAGGCCATGTGGGTAGGGGAACGGCAGAGCGTCAGGTTGCAACAACTTCCCCATGAATTAAATTTACTATGAGCATGGGAACAGGTAGCGTATCTGCTAGTCTAATTATTATAACGAATATGCCATAAGCACGTGTGAAATACATGTTTTAAGATATTTAACGGTTGCTATGTTAAAATCATACCTGTTTTGTCACGGCATGCCACACCAGCGATGGTTTGCATTTAGGTAAACCGAGAGCTGCCGTGCAAATGGCTGAGCTGGGGGAAGGAGTGGCTGGGAGCGTGCACATCCCTTTTTCCTGGCGTGGGAGCGCTGCATCCGGGCCCCGGAGCACTTTCCAGGTCACAGGAGGCCCAATCTCAAGGCGAGCGGCCGCTCTGTGTTGGAAACCGCCCCAGCAGCGTAATATCGGGAAGAGAACGTGCTGTTGTTGTCCGGACCGACCTTCTGTTATTTATTACTTTGAACACTCGTCACGTTTTCCTCTCCCGTTTCCCCGAACTCCGACTGCAGCATCCCAGCCGCAGCGACCCCCTCGTGGGGTGTCAGCCTTTTCCAGCCTTCCCAGCAGACTTGTGTGTTGCGAAGTCCCTGCTCTTTCCCTCTTTTTTTGAAGAGGTGAGAACTGAGTACTGTGCTCCAGCGCCATCTCGTCTCCAGTAGCTTCTCCCCGGGGTTCGTGTCTGGTTTTATTTGTCTTTAATGCGGTGGGTGATCCATGAAACCAGGCCCCCGTCTTGCTTTCCCTGCCCAGCTGCTCCACACGCAAACGCTCCTATCATCTCTTCAGCTCTCCAATGCATTTAGATTACGTTGGGGGGGATGCGTTTTTATATGGTAATGGGGAAAAATTCCTTTTAATCTTGCGTCTTGCAGTTTGCTTACCCAAGTCGGTATTTCTCCCTGTTACCTGCCTGGGCTCTGGATATCAGCTGACTTAAAAAGTGCTAGTTTGACGACTTGGATTTTGCAGTTAGTCATACGGACTTTGATCCTCTCTTTGGTTTCCCGCATTGGCTTTTACAGTGAGGGTACAGGCACCTTAGGTGTGCAACGGCTGAGGCGCAGAAGAAACGTGCTCTGTGTGTGGGTTTAATTTCTTTATATTTTGACTTTTTGGCTATTGGGAACCCCCTTTTCTTCAGTTAGCACAAATGGTTTTTGCTAACCTTTGCTATCCAGGGAGGAAAAGCCTAAGCATATAACAATCTTTGTTAACGGAGCAGCTCGATTATAATTATATTTTGGATCAAAAGCGCTATTTTGGCCGACGCGGAGAATAGCGTCTCCCGCGGTGCGTTCCAGAGCCGGCCTCGCTGAGGTTGCTGGCTTTTCAAGTGTTGAAACCCTCCTCCTCTAAACCCCGGCTGCCTGCAGCCTTTGCTACGTTCCCATTCCCATGCCTGAGCTCGCCCTTTATTACTGTTTTTATGGATTCTGATCCGCACTCTGGTACCCTTCACACGTCCTTTTCCTCATCATAACGTTATGTTTACAGCTAGCAAAGAAAGATAGGTGTTTCACTGGAAAAGAAAAAAGGCCTTATTTTTTAAATCAGAGGTTTTTGGAAAAGATAGTAGTTTTGCGTTCTTGCAAATATCGTAATCTTTTGAAGCAGCTTCACAAAAATGTTGGTAATCATCTTTCAGTAGTCAAGAAAAAAATCAGTGATTACTCAGGTTAATGTATTTCAGGCAGTGAAAAGAAGCAAGTTTGGGTCTTTGCGTCCATCTCCTAGATGTTATCTTTACTGGCTCGAATAACGTTGTTTTTTCTCCTGCGAGCTGTGTGTTCACCCGGGTCCAGAGCATATGGACCCTTTGTGTAAGACCTGCCACTGAGGGTAGGAGAGACAGCTTCTCTGCCTTGCTCCTCAGTCGTCTCTCGCTCAGCTTGTATCACTTGCACCTCACACTTGCTCATCTTTCAAAAATGCTAGAAATATCAGTCCCTCTCTTTTAATAGGCCACTAGTTGAGTTCAGGGGGGTTTTGTTTTAAGCTGGGGACCAAACTGAACCAAAACCTAGTTTAGACTGCTTTTCTCGCAGACCAGAAGGGAAGCTGAGCGGCTTCAGCCATGCGTCACCTGGAGGACATTTTGGTTCGACTCCTTGATTTTAAGTTTTCTTTGGTAATACATGCAAACGGAGGTTTTCGTTTTGGCAGTGCGCTTGTTTTGACCGCGTTTCTCTTGCTAGTTAGCTGTCCCTAACCAGCCCCTGCTGTTTCAGCATGTCCCATTGCATCCCTGGAGTTGATGCTGGGCCACTGGCAGCGCTGGCGGTCATCGTTCTCTGAGCCTGGCTCCTTAGACTCCGTACTTTCCTCTTTGGGTTGTTCCCCAATGTGGGGTGTGCACGTTGTTGCTAGGTAAGGTATACTTTTATGTGTGATAAACTTTCTACGTGCAAACAGAGTGAGCAACAAATTCTTTTTTTTTGACATTCTTACTATTTTCTAAGTGGCTGACAAAGTGCTGTTGAAACAGTATTTATATTTTGGGGATTTAGTATACAGCAGGAAAAAGAAACCCTTGCTTTGGCCATATGGCTTATCATGGAAGGGACCATAATGCATAGGCTAGTTTAATGCAGATGTAAGAAACTGCTCTTAACTCTGCGCTTACAGGAGGAGAAAGCCAGGCACTAAAGAGCAATATCGTAACTCTTCAAAAAAGCAGGGGAAACCAGTCAGCACTATATTTGAAAGGAAATCGAGTTCTGCCTCAGATAAAATTCGTAAATATAACTATTCTTCGTAAGTTCTTGCAGTTTGTGGCTTTGTTTAGTGTCAGGTTTCCTTCATGTTCCTGGCTTTTTCTTCTTGTGGGCTCGTACAACTGGAGTTTATCAGAATTGAGTGACATGAAAGTGTTTGCATATTCATAAATTAGTCTTTTTAAGACTTCCCAGCGGGACTCTTAACTCTGCTTAGTCTGTTTATCCACTCAAAGCCACTGCTACAGTGTTTTAAAACTTGAAATGATAACTGCATCTAAACTTCGCTGTGAAATGAAATCTCCTAAGTGAGGACACATGTTAGTAATCAAAGCAAGCTCTTTAAAAATGAGCCCTTGTGCTGCGGAACGGGAGGCCGTTTGCAGTAAAGCATTGACAGACCTTGAGCAGTTGGAGCCCAGGGCAGTGAAATCTGTGCTCGGGCACCGAAGTAATGCGGAGCAGCTTTCGGAGGTGCTCGGCAGCTCCGGACGAGGCACCGGATCAGCTAGGTTCTTGAGCGTGGGTTTAGGTGTCTGACTTCAGCCAGCTGAGCTTCGTCGTTCTGGCCGGCAGTCGCGTGCCGGCGAAGCTGCAGATGTCCAAGCAGCAAGGAGACTCTGCTCAAATTGCATATCTTAAACTATCGAGGCTCTTTCTCGGTGGAAAGGCAATTAAATTCATGTATGGCTAATTGCGTTGCATGCTGAAAGCATTAGTCGCTTTTGAAACAAACAACTGGGTTGCTCTTCTCTATTTATGATGATTAAATAGCCCGGTGTTTGTTATAGTAAGGAAATACAAAAATTGTAAGACATGGTGCATTACAATACCATGGGGGAGCCATGGGAAAAGTACTGTGCCATAGTGTAAAGCCCTGCAGAATGGAAGAGCTAGAAACAAAGGTGCAGAAATGTCTTTGGAAAAGTCCGTTGTGGTTGTCCAGCGCTGGAAAAGGAGCGACGCCTCACCTCTTCTGCTTACGTTAAGGGAACTGCTAAATCTAGCCGGTAAAATTCTCATTTAATATTTTTAATACTTGATAGGAATTCTGTGATTTGCAAAGCTTCGGGCCATGTATTTTTTGTTTTTTCTTTCTTTTTTTTTTCTTTTAATGAAATTATTTCTACTTCTAAGCCACTGTGAAGTTCCTGGCATGCCTGTGCCAGTGCAGTGGCACAATAACAAGGCAGAGACCTCTGGTCCTCATGTGTGCACATTATACACGCCACCGTATAGCCGCGTGCATTTCCTAGCAGTGCTCTTATCTTCTCCTCCTTTAAAGCAATACGATTTAACTTTGCAGGCCCCATCATCCAGCAGTAATTTTCTGTCACTGCAGGATACCAATCCCGTGTTTGCAGCTCAGATGCATTTTAACACTTTCCCCTGTTAGCATGCGTCATTGTTTGAAGACTTATGTAGATCTGGGATCCGTAAGGAATAAGCTGAGTTTCTGAAGACTGAATTGATTGTCGTGCTTTAGACATTCTGCACTATTTTTTAAGCGTGGTTATTTTATTCTGCTCTTTGTTTTATATTTGCTTTTTGACAGATCGAAAAATAGGCAAAAGCATAAAAATAGCATCATCTGATATCTCTGTATTTTTAAATGCCATTGGTAGTTCTTGTAGCTAGATTTACACAGGATCATATTATTTGCTTTCTTTCCTGGACCACAGAGTTTTATTTCTTTAACCACTGATTACCGAATTAGGTTTCATTTGATGTTTTAACTTGCTAAGGCAGAACAACAACCCTAGAGAGAACAGTTACATTTGGGGGGGGTGGGGGTAGGTGTATATAATTAAGAGGACTTAATATCTCTGTAACCTGAAAGAAAACAAGAAGAAAATAGAAAATTAGAGAGTAGAGAAAAACGGCAGTATCTTATACGGAACACTGAAACATGCTACTATATGTGTAAATTCCCATTGTCACTTTTATAAGACGAATGTTGTGCTGTTATTCCTTAAACTCTGTGGAAATTGTAAAATGGGCTCTGTAAATACTATATGCTTAAAAAGGTTAGTTATAAGGCGTCATGAAGGTGTTTACATCTGCACACCTGTATGCGTGCCATTGGCGGAGGGCAGCGGGGCAGGTCTAGCCCTGCCGGGTTGGTGGGGGCTCTGGTTGCCTGCAGTGGGGCTGGTCCCATAT
Organism: Apteryx rowi; assembly: GCF_003343035.1. Taxonomy (NCBI): domain Eukaryota; kingdom Metazoa; phylum Chordata; class Aves; order Apterygiformes; family Apterygidae; genus Apteryx; species Apteryx rowi. The sequence continues at coordinate 1,141,491 of NW_020448163.1, forward strand.
GCATTAACAGTCTTGCTTCAGGGTCTTGCTTGCCTTTTGTGTGATGGCTTTTGGTGTCCCCTCCTCTGTGAGCAGGGACTCATAAAAGCTGGTTGCGCCTCGGGGTGGAGGGCAGCTCCCAAGAACCTTTCGGGCCCCCAGGATCTCACGTTTGGACCTTCATTTTGATGTTGGTGGTTGTGCCGTGGCAGAGAAAGGCAGGACCTGCTCAGTGGTGGTGGTGGCCTGTGGTTGGGATATTTGTTGGAGTCACCCGTAGTCTTGGCCATGGTCTTGGCTGGGCTGTGAACGTGGCTTGGTACCAAGGCCAGGAGCTGAGGAGGAAACGGAGGGGATTGAGCAAGGAGAGCGGCTTTATGGCGTCCCTCTGAACATAGCCAGAAGTTGGGCCTGTGCTCCAAGTCCAAAGCTGCGGCGCAGGAGGAGAAACGGGGGAGCCTGAAGGAGGGGAGCGCTGAGCGACGAGTCACCTGCTGCCAGAAGAGTGCTCGGAGAATTTTAATTATTGAAAGATGGGACCAAAGGAGCAGCCGTTGAGGCAAGTTATCTTTCTAATGCAAAGCGCTTTGCCCAAAATAAATTCGGGGCGGAGGAATCAAATGGTAGTTTTAATGATGCAGCAAAACTTAACGATGAAATATGGTTCCTCCGGGGCTCTGCTTTATCGTAACGTGTACTTTTAAAACCACGGGCTTCGGGGGGGGTAGAAATTGTAGCATCTCTCTGTGCAGGCTTTTATTTGACATGGTTGGGTAGCTTATCGAATGCCTCCTCCCCGCCTTCGCTTTGCTGCATGCGACTTGTTCCCCACCATACCTAAGGCTGAAAATTGATCTCCAGTCGATAGCGGGCGATGTTTCGACCCGCTCCGTAATCAGCACCGCTCCGCGAGTGCGGTTCGTCGCGGGAGGCCTGGTTATTGTCTCCGCTAGGGCCGGCCCGACTGAAAGGGCTATCAGACCGGCTGAATTCGGACCCGCTGGCTGATTGCCACCAGGAATTATCTACGCTCCCAGAAGGGGCTAAATTGAGCAGAGATGAAGTGCTGGTGTTTATCGATTCTCTCCTTTCTTTCTTTATTTTTTTTTCCTCCCCTTCCTCCTGACTAGGTAGAGCAAAGGCAGACGTAGCTTTAGCTGCAGGCTCTGGGGGTTTAGCCAGCGTCGCTGTAGGGAATGGGAATCGTTTCTGACCCTGTGTCAGGCTGTCTGCAGCACGCACCGGAAGGTTTCAGGGCTGCTTTTTAAGGAAAGGTCATTTGTCAAAAATGCAGAGGCATGTAAAACACGTTTGCGTTCTTCTTAGCTCTATGCTGTGGTCAAGGTGAAGCAAGAAAAGGGCAGCAGCCTCGGCTGGACGCTTCTCGGAGCATCAAGTTTATACTGGCCTTGCATATTTGGGCCTTCAAAGTCAGGTCTAAACACACGGAGCTGTGAGATGGCACTGATGATGCTCTTGGAGGTGCCCATATCTTACTGGTGACCATGATGGGGCTCAGAAAATTAGATGCCCTCAGCTAACGCTGTCCAGAGGTACAGAGCAGGTCTTAAGTGCAGATCTGCCTGGCTACAGAGGGGTTCACATAGGATTACCCTACCTAATCACGTGCGATCACATAGGTCGCCTGTAGGGATACCCTAATGCTGTGTTATGAAGCCCTCTGGAGTCCTATGGGCAAAAGGGTCATTTTATGTCAGAGCAATGAAGGGCTTATTAGTGGTTAATAATACTTAAACAATTGATCCTTGCTTAGATGATATGTTTTTTCTCTTAAACTTTATACAAGGTTTCAGAAATGGGGCAGATTTTTTTTTCTCCTGTACCGATGAGGAAATTTCAGCTATGCTGATATTACCTATATTGGGAAACTTTGTTTTCTCCCCCAGGAGTGCATGTCACTGATCTTTACTTATTAAAGTGTATGTGAAATAGTGCTAATTAAAAAAGTAGAAGCCTCAAAACTGTATTTACTTCACAGAATGTTTTTTTTAAAAAGTCAGTGTGGATCTGGGAATGTTGAGCTTTAATTGCAGCCAACCAAAGCAAGGCTCTTTGGTGAAGCTATACCATGGATCTTTGCCTACCAGAACGGCATTATGCGGAACCAGTACAGGGACTGGTCTTATTAATGGCACAGTTCCTATTCCTGGGCAACTCAAGAAATTGGATTCTACTGACTCAAGGAATTGGATCGAAATCTTAATTCACTGCAAAACTCCCATCGACTGTTTTGGACTTGTCTCCAGCTTGGTTCGACTGAGTGTGATGGAAGCTTTAAACGCATGCAAGCCAAAGCCTGTTCACCGAGCGCGTGGCGCTTGTTTGTCACGAGATAACCTCTAGTCTTTTAATAGAGTTAAAGCTTTGTGGGCAGGCTCTGCCCTTGCTTAATGCCATGGCTTTGTTCCCGGTGGCTTCCAAAGGAGGAGGCACTTGGACCAGGACTCACAAAGGCCCTTAGGAGCCTAAGTCCCGTTCATTTCCTGATTTCAGTGGGACTTAGAGTCCTAAATCCCTTTGTGAAGCCAAGCCTTAATGCTGTACTATCTAGGCGCAAGCATTAAAAAGAGTTCTCTTTTTATCCTCTTAACATGGTAAGCCTGAAAAGTGGAGCTCCTTATTATCTTCTGTCTGTGCTCCTGAAATAGGCTGAAAATATGTGTAGCTGTTTAAATATGGAAGTTATCTTCTTACTTGCACCTGGGTTATCTTCCCTTTTCCAGAACTACAAAACCAAACATCTGGATGACCAAACTCCTTTCTGTCCTGAAACTCTACAGGATCGGTGTTGTAGGGGAGGGAAATGGGAGCCCTCAATGAAGACAAAGCAATAAATCATCACTTAACCCCTTTCTGTCCTTTTTTCCCTCCACGCAGCCTGATCTCTGGAAAATGCACATGTAAACCATCCAGTTGTCAAACCCTTTCTGTACTGGAAACCGTGCTTTGGAAGAACCCTGTGCTATAATAACTACAAAAATTTAATCCACCAGTCCTGTGAGATCTGCAAACTCTGTGCAGAAGCCAGGTGCTCATTGGTAGGGAATAAAAATGAACCCCTGCCTAAGAAACCTTTCTAATAGTCTCTTGCTGTCATTCTTTTAACACCAGATGAGTTTTTGTGCCTGCTTGCTGGTTTCCAAATCTATTGATGGTGGGCCCAGTGCTCAGCTGATGTAAATTAGCTTAGTGCCACTGAAATCAGGTCAGTGGCTGTGTTGATTTATCTCATCTGAGGAGCTGACATGGGCTCTCTGGTTTTCTGGTATTAAACACTTCCCCCCCCCCCCCCCCCCCCCCCCCCCCCCCCCCCCCCGTAGCTGCTTTCTTCTGTTCAAGAGCAATGTGAGTATAGAAATGATTTTGATAGTCCGAGTGAAAGAAAGAGCTATATGATCAGTTATGTCAGAAGTAAGTAATGTATAGGCTTACAGAGGATCTAATGATTAAGTGTTGGCATACGTACTTGATAGATTAGGAATCTTTATCCCATTAATGGGTGAACTCTTAGCCTGTGTGATAAATAGCTTTGATTGACAGAGAAGCAAAATGATGAGATGTATTCTCTTTGCTATGAAAGGAAAGTCTCCTAAGACACTAGGGATAGCTAGGTCTTGAAAAAAGCCTTTCACCAAAGCAAATAAAACACCAAACTGATCTACAGTTGGCGCAGGGAACTGCTACAGAAGTGGCACTCGGATCTTACCACATACAGCAAAGTATGCTCAGAACAGGTAAGGCTTGAACTAAGTTTGGGCCAGTTTTCACATCAATGAGATGTAAGGACTCCCCATCTTCTGTTGTTACGGCAGGGAACCAAAGTCCAGGGTAGTAGTAGTTGCGAAGTTGGTGGGAATAGAGAATGGAGAACATAGTCTGGTCTTGCATTTTGGAACCGAAAGGAATGCTATTAGGCTTAATTCTGCTCCTCTCAATTATCCTTTCTGTTAAGCCAGGATGAAGTTCTTGAGGGAGCACTGCTCCATTGGGTTTCTTTTCCTGTCTGTCTGGGATTGCTGTTTTTAATTTAATTTTTCTGAGGACCTTGAGCAAGGCCCGTGACCTCCTTGTGGCCCGGTTGTCCAGCAGCACCACAGGGACAATACTACTGCCTCTTTCATAGTCTTTGGCCTCAGATATATTGAATATATATCGTTCAGGGCAGAAGGGGTTTTACTATGTGTGTGTTTAGTACTTAGCGTGCCAGAGCTTAGGACTCCACTGGGATTTTGGGGTACTACGGTAGTAAAATAATGAGCAATAACGTGCACGCCGCTCTCCTCCCTCTTTATCGCCGTTACTATTGTGACCCTTGTTCTGCCCATAAAACTGCCATACTGGCTTTGAAATGGTCTCCTGTGACCATTAGTCTGTGCAACGATTGACGGGTGATGTGTAGCTTATGCAACCGATGGGTGTTTTACATTTTTATCTCGTTAGCGGTTGCAGGTACTTGGATTTGGGAACTATCCCAGTCTGTAAGCTCGTTGCTTTCTGAAGCGGTATTAAAAACGCAGCGGAGTAGGAAAAAAAATGACAGAAAATCAACCTGACGTGTCCTTGAGAAGTTGAAGGTGTTATTCCATGATTAGGACTCTTTATTGAAGCTTTTGCAAACTTAGACACATCGTGGCTTGCACGGCGGATATACTGGAACAAAACCTTAAATGCTTGTTTGAAAATCTATAATTAGACTTGCCAGAGAATGCTTATAGACTATATTAGACCACGTGGCTCTTAGATAATTTTTAAAGCAAATTCATGTGGTTCTCAGAAATCCTTTTGGAAGACAGGCCAGTTATCATGACCAACAGGCTTTGAATTAGCCTCAGGAATGTATTGTTTTAGAAGTGATTAGAGATTAATTAAACAGAACTTCATCATTGGACAGAAGAGATAAAATATACATTTGTTTTAACGCAAGTTGGCAAGAAAAAGGATGTATATGTTCTTGGTGGCCAAAGCACCGCTACGGAGGCAGCAGCTGATAATTCTTAGTAGTTAATGATTTCTTACCTCGACAAATATTGTGGCGTGTCTGGGTGTTGCTCAGTGCCTGGTGTTGAGGTCTCCCACTTAGGACTGCAGGGATAATCGCGTTCCCCTTCCCGCCGCCGACTGGAAACTTTGTCGGTGATGTTCCATGGTTTCCTTGGGTAGCAAGGACAAAGAGGAGCTTGGACGCATCTTATTTAATCCTAGGGTCTGCAAGATGAAGCTTCTCTTTCACAGGTTTAAATAGAGAAAAAGATGCCTCCTGCATGTCTGCATTTGACTTCCACTGGCAACTCTTCCTTGTCCAACTGTTCGTAGCTAAAATGTGCTCGTCGGGGGCGGCAAGGAGGATTGTAAACACATGATGTTCTCTGACATCAAGCAAATCTGGCATCTTCCCTCCCCCCTGCAACCTGCCTTTTTGAATTGCCTCTGATTTTTCTTTAACCTCTTGGAAATAGTCTGAAAAATCCCCGTTGTATGTCCGTAAAGGATAAGCATAACTGTAAGATCCTGTGAGCTTACCTCATTCAAGACCTTATTGGCTGAAGTTTGAAGATGGTGCTTTAGGACCTACCTATCTTCATATGTATGTACGTGTGTGTGTATATACGTCTGTATTTAAGCAGATATTCCTATTCTACTTTCTCCTGGAGTTAACAAAGATAATTCCAGTAATGAAAGATCACAACATGAATTTTTAGAATGGTTCTACTTTGTGCTTGCTTGCTTGCCCCTTTTTCTTCCTTTTTTTTCCTCTTTTCCCCTCTTCTTGGAGGGATTATAAATGTATGAGAAAATGTATGGCTATTCAGGTCAAATTATCCTTCAGCAATGATTTTCGTGTTCTGAATCTTACTTGCATATCCATATGTCAGAGTTTTGGAGGCTCTGCTTTTCTGATCCTGAACGTTGCTTCCTTTTTTTGACTGCAGGGAGCAATTGTAGCCTTTGAGGGACAGAAGCAGAGAGAGTTTAGAAGTGTAGGAAAAACAGCTGGAACGCTGAACAGGGCCATGTACCAGTATCCTTCTATTTTAAATTTTAATGACTGGATTTAGCCTACAGATTTAGCACAATAGCTCTTCAGGGGACAGGGGATTTTCTGCAACTGCCTGATTATTCAAATATTTCTAACTTTCTAATTTTCTAACAGAGGAAAACTTTTAAATATGTATTCAAAAAATATATATCTCAGGCTTTCTCCTGAAGATGTGCCTTACCAGCCCGTGAGGTGGTTGCCTGGCAGTGAGAGGCAAAAATGATCCTGTAAAATCGGTTGTAAGTAGGGACCCCTTGGTGGAAAGCTGTTCTTCGCTGGGGTTTCCCACTGCACTCGCAGGAGAGGGGCTGTGCTGGTCTCGGTTCTTATTTGATCTTCTTTTTATTAAGATCTGAATACAAAAATCAACCTTAGGAAATGGTTGTGTAGTTATAAGATGTTACTATGCAGTTTATTTCTCCTGGCCTACTAAGTATATCCTTGCCTGAGGCAATATAACATCCTGTCAGATTGTCAGAGTATAGCAGTACCGAACAAAAAAGAAGGAAAAAAGTTCATTTTGGTCTGGCCGTACATGCGGCAAGATGGCAAGGAAATCTAGTGTAAACCTTTAGGCAGTCTGTGCCTTTATTGCAGCCCTTGAAAATAATTCACGGAAAAAGCAAACCGACATAATTTGGAGTGAATACTGATCAAATGCTGTGGTTTTCTTTAGTGAGCTCTCTGCAGCCTTCAAAGACGGGTAAAATGACTGGTGGAAAGAGGATTTGTGTATAGTCAAAGGGAGACCCTTTATCCTAAAAATGACCTGATTGCTTTTTTTTTTTTTCCCCTTCTTTTTTAACCAACCGTTTTACAAATAACAGCTTTGTATGATAGGACTGGAAGGGCTGAAAGTGTATCTATTTTTGTATTCAGTTTGCATTTCCCATCTGTAGTCCCAAGGTTTGCTGTTTGTGGCTCTGTTTTTCGCCTCTTCCGTTTTTACCCCCCTGAGAGGAACAGCAAAAAATAAACCAGCAAGGTTAACCATCTCGGTAGCCGAGGATAAACGCTTTCTGAAAACATGACATAACCTCTTCTCTCTTGCTCTCCAACGTTGCTTTTCCCACTGTTTCGGATGTTTCCAGACGCCCCTAGGAGACCTGAGCGTATTTGGTTTCTGAAGCACTTCAACCCTACCTTTGTTTTTCTCTAGCAAGTGATAGGCCATGTCGAAGGACTTGCTTAAAAAGGTTGAATTCGCCTCTTTTCTGTGGTAGTGGCCAAGGAGCTTCAGCTGAGATGTCATCTCCATGTCTTCACCTTTGGAAACGGGAGCGGTGCTGCTCACTGAAGCTCCAAGGGGAGGTTTCTGACCGTGTGTCACTCCCTGGAAGCTCAGCTCCCACTTGAGCTTTTGAGATTTGCTCCTCTTCGAGGAGGACCCAGAAAAGGTGTTTGTGACCGGAAAGGCAGGAATGCTGTCAGTGCTTTCTGACTTGAAACAGTGCTGGTCTTCACAGAAAGGACTTGGAAACATGTATTGAGCAGAGGGAAGCGAGTGGAAGGGAGAAAGCAAAGGAATCTGGCAGCATGAGAAGTAGCCAGCATCCTCCTCACTCGAGTGTCCGGCTTGGAAAAGCCAACGACATGAATGAATTCCCTTTGCTGAGGGTTGGAAGGGACCCAAAAGAAGCTGGTAGGTCTCCACCGAAGTGTTGCTGAGTGCAGCTGTCTCAGCGTAGGCAGCCTCTGCTTTTTGCTCCCTCGGTCCCGCTAGGTAAAGGTTGGCTGAGGAGATGCCTGGACTTACCCCAGAGCCTGTCAGCGCTCGTGTGCTGTCATCTAGCTGGCTCACGCCAGCTCCGCTTGCTCCAATGTGCATGCAGCCTGGCTCCCTTGCTCCTAGCCCCTCCGTGCTGTGCTGAGTTGGCTTTTTTTCCTTGCACAGGCAAGTTGGTTTTCCTGCAGCCGAGTCCCTCGTGAGGTTCCCTGCCTCAGGAATTCAGCAATCGGGAGATGGCGTTTGCAGGAATCAGAAATAATTTCCGACCTTCTGCGTGAACTCCCTGGCTCGGAGAAATGGAGCAGCCTTTCGCCTTGGCTCCACGGCTTTGGCCATGGCCAAACATCACCTCTAGGCACTTCACTGCATAAGAGCTTATTTACCTGTGTTTAGGAAAAAAAAAAAAAAATTAACTGGCACTTTGGGTTTTTGGTTTCTCCAAAAGCCTTGAACTGCCTCTGGCTAACTTCCAACCATAACAGAGAAAGGGAAGCCTGACTGAGCACTGCCTGCTCGCCCTGCAGTGGTGATTCCCAGGGGGAAGGCATGTTTTGTTCCAGATGCAAAGCTGGCTCCGTGCAGTTACCTGGGGATATGTTGCTGCCTCCCAGTTGAGCCGAAGAGTTATGCGGGTTGGATTTCCCTGCGGAGCAGAGCGGTGCAGCCCTTCTCCCCATGCCAGTAAGTTCTTTCTCCCTGGGAAAGAAAATTGTTTCCAGAATAAAAACCTTGAGTGGACTTTGGAAGTAAGCCTCCGAATTGAGGTCCTGTTGCTTTCTCTTGTCTCTGTTACTAGTATTTATGAAGAGGGAGTTTTGCAAGGCAGAGGTGGTGGGAAGGGGAAGAACGTTCCTAAAGCATTCAGTCTTTCCTCTTAAATTTGTTTTCCCTATGTCCCAGGCTTAGACATAATGTAGCTATCAAAAGGCTCCCTCTTGGCCTTGTCTTGCAGCGTAGCATATTTTTGCCCTCAAGCAACGCAAGCAGATGAGAAGCTGAAGCTAACTGTCCTTGTTTTGAAAATGCTTGAGCAGGGCCAGGAGTCCCTACCATGGCAAGTACATGTCTTGGATTAATAGAAAGGCATCCATACGTGCTGCGTACCAGCTGCCTCTTTCTCAGTCAAAAGATGGTGCAACATACTTGGAAGTTGTGATGATACAGGGATACTTCCGCGCAGTTCAGCAGTGAGAAGCAAGGAGGAAGAACGAAGCTATGAGCTCCTCAAGGACCAAGAGCAAGCAGGCAGGCACCCTAGCCTGAGAAATATTGACCAAGAGCAAGCTGTAAGTGAAATGTCCTCTCTTCTTCAGTCCGGGAGGCGAGAGTGTCTTGATGCACGTGGAGGGCTGATACTCACTGCTGGAAGATACTAGATCCCAACCTGTTTTATGGTCCTTTCTCCCACTGCCAAATAGCCCTTCTCTGTCTGCCTCCTCTCTGGCAGAGAAGAGGCTAATAGTGCAAAAGGACTGCTCTTTTAAGACGTTGATTGGTTTGGTTTTCATGTTTTTGGCGTTGTTTTTTAAAGCTTTAGTAAAGGGTGACTTTGGCTGGTTTGGAGATCTCCTTTGGCCTTGATCTATTAGTTGCCTATGCCCATGCTTTACCAGCTGGCCCTGCAGGGATCCTGTAGTTATGCCCTGATGGGGCAAAATGTAGTTCCTCAGTTCTTGTAGGGGTGGGAGATGGCATTTTTCTTCCTGTTGTTTGTGTGTATGCATCTTCTGGATTTCCTTCAGTTTTGATAATAGGAGCACTGACTGATAGATGCAGACCCCTGTGTCTGGCTTGGCTCCCATGGAAATGGGTGAGAACTTCAGTGGGATCCTGACCAACCTTGGCAAGTGTTAGCGCGTGCTTTATGATGGAGGTCAGAAGAATCAGATGAAAAAGGAGCGTTACATAACTCGCACAAATGCTGTATGATATCTTGAAAAGAAAATCCAGGGCTTCATTGGCAGCTACTGACTGCAGATCAATTTTGAGAATTTTCTGTTTTCTCTTTTGAGAATTCAGCCAAGTAGCCTGCCTCCACCTTGTGTTCCTGAGAAGATTATTTTCAAATCTAGGCATTTTTTTGGTTTGGCAAAGCCAGGGAGACTATATGATCCTGTGATTAGGATGAGCCTGTGATCCCAGGACGGATCACAAGGTTTGTGAGGATGTAGATGATAATTGGGTGTATGCTTCATTCTGCCTGAGGCAGCTAAAGGGGGCACCCAAATATAAGTGTCATAAATTAGGCATATATGGACCTGGAGGTCTTCTGGGCACCTCTAGTAGTGAGTAGGCATTTACTCCGAGAGGACTGCTTCACTGTACGCCTGCTATTTATCCCTAGGCTGGACAGACCTCACCTTGGTTTTGATCCAAGGAGGGTTGGCTGGGAGAGACAGAAGGGGAAATTCAGAAGGAAAATAGCTCCCAAAAGAGGACCAAGTGCACCCAGCAGTGTTGTCCTGTGTATTTGACATTTGGAGTTCATGGAAAGCTGTCTGTGCTCGTGCTCATAGCTGAAGGTTGATGTTTGCAGAAAGCGTGTGAAATCCTGTCCCTGACGACTTCAATGAGCACAGGATATTGCTCAGAATATATCCTGCCTACTGTCAAAAGCGCCAAATCTTTTGATTGCCCTTAAAAACCTGGAGGCCTCACGATAATTTCTGGCTTTATCTCTCTCGTAGTATCCTACTTAACTAATATCCCAAAGATGACTTTAGATCTTAACGACTCTGATTGCAGTACATGGCAGTCTAACAGTGTTCTTCCCCATCGGCTATTTTTCTGTTTTCCTCTTTTCTAGAAATACAGGTGTATGCCTCACCTGCCATTTACGCCATGCTCTAATTCACGGCCCCCGGGGAACCGCAGCGGGGTTGCTGCTTTCGGAAAGGCCGGGCGCGCTTCGGGTTGACAAAGCTGGGGCAAATGCACAGGTCGTCTTTAGGATCAGTAGCGGCTGGTTGTGCGATCGCATCTCCCAGCTCAGGCATCTGCATTGGGCACCCAAGGCACAAGTTCCTTGGGTGAACAGAGTCGTTTGTAAATCCCAGGCCAGTTCCCAGACTGTTTCTCTATATTGTAGCCACCGAGTTTTAGTCACTTCTTTCCTGATGAGAAGAAACTCATACCAGCTCCGTTCTGTGCTCCAGAGCTTGCCGTGTCCCTGTTGATACAGCCAGCGAAACAGTTAAGATTATTTACTCTCCTAAGTGCTACGGCTAAAGGAGAGAGCTGAGTGGCGAGCATCTTGGAGGATAAGCGTAAGAAGTCCTCTGATGTTTGGGGAAGTTGGGAGCTGCAAAAAGGATCCAAGAAATCTCATGAGTAAAATCCTTTTCTTTATTTGTTATGTTTTCTTCCTCTTTTTTTCTTTTATTTAGCTGGATGGAATAATATTTTATGAGCTATATTAACTAAATCTTGGCTGCAAATTGCCTCCAATTCGGAAACCGCTACGAAACGTAGCGATGAGCCAAAGTGGGATCTTACTGCGTAGTGTTTAGAGCTGTCGGCAATCTAAAATTTTCGCAGCTTGCCAGAACTCAGGTGTTGGGTGGCCGTAAACAGACCACAAGGCAGGCTGGAGCATCAGGGCATGAGACAGCTAGAAACGCATACAAGCATGAGAGCTGTACAGATAGTTGGGAACTAGGGGACTGCAGCCATCTGAACAGGACCACAAATCATTCATTAGCTTGCATTTGCACTGTACTCTGAAGATGATGAATGCTGTATAAATCTTCACTTGAACTTTAGTATTTATTAAATCCAATATATTTTTTTTCTTTTTTGACTGCATTGCCAAAACATTGCAACTGGACAAACCATATTAGCTGCGGTTTTCTGGGTTTGCTCATTTAAATAAATATGGCAAAAAAATCTGAGTCTGGTCCTCTGGGCCAGGTTGCTGGGGAATGCTGCCCAATGTTCGGTCCTAAAACACAGGTTCCTAAGCAAGGAAATCAGAAGCGTTGAGCCCCCGGCAGCTTCCACTGGTGTCACAAGCCGGATTGGGAGACTGGGCACTTCCAAAGATCAGGTTGCTTTATCTGGGTGACGGAGCGTGGTTACCTTTAGGAACCAGTTTTGGAAATCTCAGCCTTTGGGCACTGCAAGGGCCCAGGGCTGCCTTTGCGGCGGTGCAGATGCCGCTCGCCTGTGGAGCGTGAGGGGGACCTCCCGAATTTTTCGCGGATGTCACTGGAGCCTCGCATGGCAAACCTTTAGGTTGGGAGCCCACCACTTTTTCCCTTTGAGATGCCTTTAGAAGTAGAGTCAGGAATGGACGTGTCCTGCTGGCTGCATATTGGGTAAGCTTGTCTCCAAAGGGTGCCAAAAAATACATAGTCCTTCTCCCTGCATATCTTCAGTGCTTGTGTGCAAGCCATTTTATTACTTCAGCAAGTATGAACTACTTGTCTGATCAAAGTTTGACGTGTAAGGACGTACATGGCCCTAGCAAGTGATAAGAATAGGTAAGGAGGGCTTTTTTTGCTTTTGTTCCCCCCAGTAAGCCTTGTTGGGTAAGACAGTCACCCTCAGTATAGTTGCTGTGTGCTCTTCATCCTCCTACTGCGCTGCACAGAAGTTCAGCCTTTAACATTTTTCACCTTGTTTAATTCAACGTGTATATTAATATAGTGAATGAGTCATCTGGCATATTTAAGTGCAAACCTTAGGAGAAGATAGCTCTAAAATTGCCTTTTCTACTGAAAGCTGATAAGCTCATTATATATGCAAAAAAGGATACGTATATCAGGCAAAGCCAATATATGACCAGGTAGCAAAGACCAGTCTGAAATACAAAATCTATATAACGATGGATTTAAACACCTTACTGAATCATAGCTGTGCCATTTTATTGGACATTGTTTCATAAACTCTGAAAGCTTTAGCTATCATATAAATCTGTCTCTTAATAGGCAGCAGTTACATTTCTTTATAATTTATTTCTCCAACGCTGCTCAGCAAAAACGCGCCTTCCTTGCAACTCCTTTTATATACTACATTTGTTTATTACTGCAGCCCCTGTTTTTTTGCTGTTCTCTTTGCTGGTACCATATGAATAATGGGAATATAATCTTAAGGGAAAAGAAGAGGAGTTATGAAGATAGGAGGTACAAAGGAGTCCTTGTGTTGCTGGCCCTGAGCAAGGGCTTGAGACAATCTTTTGCAAATAGCTTCTCACATCGATAATCTAGGACCACCTACTGCTGTGGGTTTGCCTAGCGCCTAGGGCAGTGGGACCATTTGTGGAGGTTCAAGATGAGAATGATGAATACCGAAGAGCAGCCAGGACTTGCTGGTCACCCAGTTTAGACCAGTTGCTCTCATATTTTTGCCTGGAAGGTACGCTTACTTCATTCACTTCTTCTGGACGTGGGAATAGTTGTGAATTTCTGTGAAACCTGTTCTAGGAGATCACAACCGGCGCTCACTAATAAATTAAAATTCAAGGATGTTGTGTGTTACTCCTGAGGCTGGATGCTGGTCAGGTTTGTGTCTTGCCTTTGAGGGGGATTCATATTTCACTGTGATTTTTATATATATATTTTAAGTTTATCCTCCTTTGTGTGTTTACAACTGTAGTAAAAAAAACCCCGCTCAAACAGATAGCAAAGCTTCCTTCAAAGTGTTTTTTTTACTGATAAATCTGATACTGGGTGAAAACATATTGCCTCTCAATATTCTGCTAAATGGCTACCCCTGTTTTTTCATGCTGTTTAAACGATTATGTTCTCCCTTTGTCATTCGTTTGATGTTTCTCCAGCTCGTATTCTTGCTCTGGTAAAACGTTTTGAACACTGTTTCTCTGTTTATATGTCTCCATATCACCAAAGAAGCACCAGCAGGAATGGGTGTAGACTGGGGTTTCTCTGTGATGTTCAGCAGCTGGTGCTTTTTGGCCAAATGACCCCTCTGATGGCTCATGCAGAAAGAAATGTAAAGCTTTTTTTTTTCTTTTTTTTGGGTTGTTCTAATTACTAGATGTCTATCTTCTTTTTTCAGGTCAAACCATTAGTAAAATCTCCTCCTTTCCCCTTGGTGAGTCTCTGTCGCCAGTTTTACTTTGTTGGGCTCAATATTTGGAAAAGCTTGAACAGCGCTCAGAAGCATAAAAGTTGACAGTTTCTCTCTTGCATCTAAAAACAAGCCAAGTAGGAATAAAAGTGGGGTATCCATTTGGACTTGTTTGTGCAAATTGCCTTAAATTCAGTTGCCCAACTCGGGAAAAACCCATCAGCCAAAACCAACATGTGTAGAAGGTAGTTGAGCACTAAGTATTGGCTCTGAATGAATAGTTCTCGGGACGTTATAAGCGTCTGGAGTGGGGGCTTAAAATGGACGCAGAAATGTAACCTTGAGGAGATGAATGTGCGCTGATGCATTGCAGTAGCTCTGTTTTTCCAAAAAAAAAAAAAAAAAATCCCAGTGTGTCTGCCAGTTGCTGGGATGGATTTTTTCTTGTGCCCGTCCCATCCAGTATGTTTGTATAATGTAAATGAGTAAGACAGCTCCTTTAAAAAGTGGATGCTTACCTGAAATACTTTCCTGCATCTTAATTTGCTTTGGCTTGTGTCAGACTACTGATGACATTGCACGATGAAATGAATATTTGATTACCCAGTTTATAACAAATGCGGGTCTAATTGCTTAAGCCTACCGTGTTTATATATCTGATGTGATCAGCCTTCTCTTGGAAAAATACAGTCGGGCCGCAATCTAGCAGGGCGCTTGCCTACACCCTTAATTTTAAGCCACCGGTAGTTTTGCAGAGGCTGATGAGATTGCTCGCTTGTTTGAGCGGGGGCTGTCTCGTTTGCCTTGTTGCGGCAGAAATGCCAAGTTTTAAACCCCTTATTAAAGATGATGTGGCAGCATATGCCAGTGAATTCGGATATTTTAGAGCATACGTCAAGTTTTCCCGAATTTGCCGTGGCTGGTGAATGCACCCATGAATGGAATGAAAGAGGAGTGCTACCTCTGGCATCCGTCTTGCCCGAGCTTCAAAAAAAGGAGAGAAAGCCGCATTTTTGCTCTTTGGTCAGGTGTGTCAAATGCAAGCTGCGCCGTTGCAACAGAAGAAGTCTTCTGTCACGGGTATTTAAGCAAGTTATTATAGCACTTATTCCTGTCCTTTCCGTGGAAAAATTGTGGTGAGTATTTGCGAGATGATTTGTTTGTGCTGGCTAACTGCAAACAAAACTTTATCGTTTACCTCTTAAAAAAAAATTTAGAGTGAAACCAAGCAAGGGAATTTAAAAGGCAAAAACTTTAAGCTGCTGAAAAGCCATGACCTTCTCAAAACGCACGGAGAAGACGTGTGTTAGCGCGAGTTGCTTCTCCCTGCCGCTCCTGGGTGGCAGTGACTGTTAAAATCCATAGCTATCTTCTTTGAGCTGAAAGATGTGGGTGATCTGCTGCTTTTTGCATCACAGTGGGCAGGTTGAGCCATTTGTTCTTAATTCCGGAAGCTGCGGCGGTTGTTGAGTTCAGTTGTTGAGTTCGACGCCCGCCTGGTAGGTCATGGTAGACCTCTCCCTACGTTGGAGCGAGGCATTGCCCGTGCGAGGTAGGGCAGGACACGTGAAGGCCAGGCGCGAGCGTCTCCGTCTTCGTTACGTTTGCGGCACGGCGGTTTCTGCTTGAGGAGGAGAGCCGCTGAGGCTTTTGATGGGCTTTCAGGTGTTCAACCTGGCAAGCGCTGTTCCACCCGTTAAAGGTGGAAGTGGCTGACGCGAGATGCGCGGCAAGAAGCGTTTGCCGCACGCCTACCTGCGCGCTCGCTCAAGGCGTGCGTGACACTCAATCGCGGAGCTACCAGGAGCCAGGGCGGCTGTTCAGATAGCTTTGCTATAAATCACCCTCTTTATCGATTTAAGGTGTGACATCTTGCGAGCCGCGAGGCCTGCGCATTGCTGAAATGCGCAATGAAAACCGTGGCGAGCAGAGACCCTGGTTTCTTTGGTGGGGTGCCGAGTAGCGTCTTGCAAGGCTGGAAGCTAAAGCGCTGTCAGCCAGCCAAAGCCAGGTGGAGCGTCTTTCTGTTTTTAATCTGTCCCGCTTTTGGGTGCAAAGCAGAGAATATTTTTAATGCAAAATCCATTTTAAAACATAACAACAACAACAAAAAAAAACCCTACAGCTGTTTGAAAGCTGTTGGGAAGTATGGTGTATTAGAAATAGTCCCAGCTGAAATGGATTAGCAGGCAGAGTTCAAGTGAGGAGGTCAAATGTGTAAACTGAAAGCAATTTGTCTTGTGGCACTGCAGTTTATCACATGGCTGCAGAAGTAAAGAAATACCACACGCATGCACACGTTCACACTTAATAATTTAAGGATAACTGGGAAAGGCCTTAAAAGACATTAAAGGGCTTCTGATGACATCATACTCTCTGGGGTAATAAACCAAAGATGCTTGAAGTCAGTTCCAAAATAGCTGTATTCAGAGATGTCTTTATATGTCTGTCGTCTTTTTTTTTTTTTTTTTTTTTTTCCCCCACATCTCGGAATAAAGGTTTTGAACACTAGCGTTGTGTATCGGCTGGGGAGACACTTTGAACATTTTCCTCAGGTGGATTTCTTAATCCGCTACTTTCTGTGTCCAGATTTGTTGCATTTACAGAGCTTTTAACAGCTTGTGGATCGCTTTCCCCTTTGAAAACCTAAAGAAAATTTGGGGGAGGTAGGACAAGGCTACGCGTTTTCCTTCGAACCTCTCCTTTTGGGAGAGCGGTGCTTGCGGCTTCAAGAGGAGCAGGAGAGCGTTCTTTCCCCTTCGTCGTTGCCTGGAGAGCTTCCCTGGGTTTGGGGGATGGCGTTGGTCCGCGTCGCCTTGAGACAGGGCGGTCCATTAGTAACTTTTATTCTTGCGTTGGCTCTTAACATTGTTTGAGATGGCGCGTGCATGCGAGTTAATCAACCCCAGATGTGGGGACATCTGCCTTTGCCCTTCGGAAGATGGTTACTGATGTCACCAGAATGGAGAAGGTGATGGGCCTCCTTCTGAAGGAAGAGCTGCGCCTGCTGAACCGCTTGGACATAAAAGGTCAAGATAATTTTACATTTCAGTCACATTCGTTGCTAAGTTTAACGTTAAATGCGTTCTTTTGAAGGGCACTTTAGGTGGCATAAATTTCGGTGGAGAACGTTAGTGTCACATTAATAATAATTACTTAGAAGTGTGGCAAGCTCACCTTGAGCAGCCTCTCTGAGGCGTAAGCTAGGAATGAGATTTGAAGTAGAAGAGAATACCTAGGAGCAATTAAAAACCTGTCACAGTGGAGAAGCACCCGCTTTCTGCCTCGTTTTGATTGTAGCCGCTGTCACATTGTGGATCAGCCTGGCCTTTCCCTCCTGGAAGCTCGAGCGCGGACAACCCTAGCGCTGGGTCTGTTGACGGCGCGCAATCGCGGGGTGGTCACGCTTCGAACCCTTCAGGCTCCGAAGTTGTTCTAGGAGAAAAAAATCCCCAAACTTGTTTTCAGCGGTCATTTTCTTTCCAGGATTTTTTAAGGGCCACTGATACTTCAGGGGCTTGTTTACTTCAGCCATAATTATTTCAAGACACGGTTCCTGCAGAAAAGTATTGCGTTGGCGTGTTTGTGCCTTTTCTTTATCCTCCCGTGCCCGTTGCTTGGGGGATAATAAGTGGAGCATGTAGCTCTCCTTCTAGGGTGTCCTCCCAGGCTGCGTATTTATAAATGCTGCCTTTGCTTTTGCCAGCTTCTCTTTTGTAATATTAAGAAACTTGATATGTGCAAGTTGTACGTGGACAGCAGCCCTGGGGCATGAGAGGTTGGTTTCTTTGGTCCAAGCAACCGTTAGGCGATGCTGTTTATACATCTCCGTGCATCGCTGCCGGTGACCCCCGGGCTGCTTCTGGCCTGGGAAGCCTTTGTAATTAATCAGGCCACAGATGGGCTTTTTAATTGTGTCCATGTAGCGGTGAAGATGGATTTTGGTGGCCCCCATCTGGTTCCCCCACCTGCATTGCTGAGCGCCCTTCACCTTGCTTCTGATTAACAAAATGTTGGGGATGGTGCTATGGAGAGGTGGTTGAGGAGGCTGAGATGAGTCGTATCTGCTGTTTTGCATGTTTTCATCCTGGAATTTCCTGCAAACGGGACGTTTTGTAGCAGATCTTTGGGTGTTTAGTCGTGATCTCTCATACGGCTGGGATTTTTGGAGGACCTGGTGGGGATTAAACAAAGAAATCCCATTCTATCTCAGCATTATGTGACCGTGCTGAGATTTTGGCGCGGTTCACGTGCTCTCTGTGGCCCACGGTGTCTGCTCTCCACGAAGTTCAATGAGATCGCTATCAGACCCCCTTTTGCTGGCGTGACTGCATGGTTCAGGATACAGAGCTGGGGTAGGTGCCCTGCAGCTACTATTTTTTGGTTACAAATATCAGCATAGGGTTGCCGGCTGGCCTACAGGTCAGCTTGAGGTCTGGGCATGTCCCATCGTCCAACAAACCAGGAAGTCAGTGGTTTAGCTTTTAAAAAAAACACCGTTTTAGGAAAGGACAAATATTTATAAAAGAAAATCAAATGTAACTGTGCGTTGAATGTGTGCCCAGGGAAAAAGGCTGCATTAACCCTCCTTTTTAAGGATGTTTTTAAAACATCCACAAAAAAGCTAAACTTAGTGACTTAGCATGGAAAAAAACAGAGCCAGGATGTCCTAAGTTTGTGTGTGGTGGGCTTTTTGCTTTGTGTGCGTTGTTTTGGTAAGGGTTGGAAGGTATCTAGAGTTGTGTTGCACTATGCATTTTACGGCACATTTAAATGCCTATAATATAAATAGTTTTACCATCAGAAGGCATAAATGTCAGCCTATTGACACATTATAAAGACACAAATGGAATGTAGCCTGGCAGACTGGTGCTGGTTTTGAGATTTAATAGTGCATCTGTATCATTTATCCCAGTGGGAAATAACACAGGATGTTGCCTTGTAATTTTTTACTACTGTATAATAAAATGTAACCATAATAAATGGTGTCTAAGCAAATAACGCAGCAGAGTCTGGATTTCGTCCAGTTTCTCTTCACCACTTATCTCGGTTTAGTTCTCCCTCCCCAACTTTAAGCAACGTACTATTTTGACTGTATACAAGTTGAACATGGATCTTATTAATGTGTTGTGTACGTATCTAAAAAGTGGAGAAAGAGAACCCTCTTGTGCCAAACACATCCCACATCTTAACTTGCTGGAGTTAGCGGTGTACTAGGTTCCTTCCTCTTTAACTCATTCGCATCCTAAATTGGACCTCCTTTGAAGGGGTCTTTTCTGCATTCCTGCATTTCAAGAATACCT
This sequence comes from Apteryx rowi, assembly GCF_003343035.1. Taxonomy (NCBI): domain Eukaryota; kingdom Metazoa; phylum Chordata; class Aves; order Apterygiformes; family Apterygidae; genus Apteryx; species Apteryx rowi. The sequence goes on from NW_020448163.1 coordinate 1,160,587, forward strand.
TAGCACTTTGATTGCTTTCCCAAATGTCTTCACGGTGATATAGTGTTGGTGATATAGTGTTACGTGTGAGTAGCCTTTTTGTGAAAACCTGAGCAATGATATTCCACCCATGTTTTCCCTAACTCATGCAAATTGAGAGTTGGTATTTGGTGGCTTTATGTTGGTTAAATTTAACTCCTCTGATATTGTCTTTCCGATGCTACTGTGGTATCTTGCGCATGGGATTGGGGACGCTGAGTCTAGGACTGCAGCGTACTTTCTAGACTCAGACTCAGGTTTTGCACTGCCAAACCATCTGTGACAAGCTGCCGTTTGCTATCTGCTCTTGTTTCCAGAAGGTCTTGGTTTTCTCTCTGGGGCTGGGAAGGCAATGCATGAGCCCCAGAGCTTTCCCAGCCCCACCAGCCGTGCTTGCTCTGCTTCCTTGCTCACCTAAACATGGCTCGCTTTGCTGCCCCACGTAGACGCCACCTCTGCCAAGACAAGCCCTGTCCCCCAAAATTCGCTTTGTGCAGGGCCAACCTGCACCACCGGTGTCCCACGGATGGGTCATAGCTTGCTTGCTCCTTCTCTCTGCAGCTGGGAGAGGTGCAGCCCACTCTTTGGCACGCTCTGGAGATGCTGGGTCCTACCCTACTGCAGGGACTGGGCTGTCCCTCTGCCCACTGCTGCAGGCCAGGATTATTTTTTTTAAGCTATGACCCAAGCTTGAGGATCAGAGACTGAAGAGTACTCAGCATCCATTTAGGCACTTGTGCCAGAGCCCGATATTCAGACGGGCTCGCCGAGAGCTTTCTAACATCTGGCCCTTAATGTTCCCAGCGAAGAAAAATATGAAAACATTATTCTGTGTGTATGAGAGTATTGCACATTTGTAAAAAGACAATTAACATAGAAATGAGGGAGGCTTTTGATTCATCAAGTAGATTCAACAGACTGTGTCATTTCCTTGATTTTCATTTTAATTAGGATTAATCAGTTTTATCTCCTAAGGTCTTTGCTGGGAATTTGCATGAAACAGAAGAGCGTGGTCAGTGTTGTGCCAGCGTAACAGCCCATCCTTGAAGAAATGCCGCTGGAGCACACGTCCCCGAGGTTAGAGCTGGGGGGACCACAGGCGCCCTGCCTCCCCCCTCGCATGAAATGACTCGCTAGTGCAGTGCACCCGCTGGGTCTTCCCATACCAGGGCCTGGGCTTCAAGTAACTGGTTGCGTGCTCCTCAACCCACCTGGGACCAGTATATCGCTTGGGAAACTGGGAAGCTAGCTTGAAATGATGGCTACTTCAAAATCTGTTAGGAAGCAAAATCCTCCCTCCTGTTTAGGTGCTCGATGCTATATGTCTTTATGAAGGGACAAATTTCATCTTGGAAATTAGCATAATTTGCAATCACGATGTGTCTTCTTGTGTAGTGATTGTTTCTCTGTGCCTATTACAGATGTCTCGCTATGAGGAGGAAAGCTCCCATATATTATGTGCAGGTGAAAATTCAGCCTGCAGTTTGATTCTTTAGCAGAAAGGATGTAATTGTTCTAAAACACATATAATGTAAATATTTTCCTATTAATTATAGGAGAACACAATTTCCTCCAAGAGGGCCCTGCTACAGTAGGTGTCAAGGGTAGGCTTTAAGCTTCTCGGGCACTCAAAGAACAGATTTGAAAGCCATTAGGCATCTGAACGAGAAGAAAACGGAGACAGAAGGCAGAAATTGCTGAAGGGAAAATCCTACTGCAAGCCCACAAAGTATTTTCAAGCTTACAGAAATGACCTGCTCTGTGCCTGTTACACAGAAGTGTTAAAATGAGAGCAGGCGACCCCTCTCCCCCAAATCATTCATCTGTTATGTCTGTGATGTATTTAGACTGAATCCTTTCCCAGATGCTGGGGATCTGTCTGTTCCTGGGGAAATTAATGGGATTTTGCCATTTGCTTTGTGGAGGAGAGGACTGGACTTTCTCTTGCTGTCTTTGGCAGGAAGGAGCGAAGAACTTTCCTGCCTGCTCACTTTAAATATTACGTCTTTTTTTAAGCCTTTTTGCCGGATAGTCTCATTTGTGTTCCTGCAATATAGCATGTTAGAAAATTACAGAGGTTAATGTGCAGCACTGTGATACACAACCATAATGGTAGACTCTAATGTTTTTTAAATGGTAAACCAAAGGAATTCATAATACGAGCTGCAGTGAATTGCCTCTAATTCTTGCCAAAGATTAGTTTAGCATTGCTTTTAATATTTTATGCGCTAAAATTGTTTGCAAAGACTAAAAGCTTTGCTCACTTTGCTCACTTTGCACCCTCTTAATTTGCTCTTTCACTGTGAGGTGCACAACAGCAGCACTCTCTTGCAGATTAATTGTGTAGCAGGAAGTTTTATTAAATTTCAGCTATACTGTCTTTGAAAGATTTTTCTAGTAATCAGTGAAAACTGTATGAGATTTATGGTGTCATAACAGTGCTAGGTAGGTAGAAGTCTAACCTTTTGTAATATCACCCATTGCATATTAATATCTTTAAGTATCTAAAACACATGTGAATGACATAGGAGGTTTTGACTTTAAATGTTGCCGTAGAGATTTAACCGTACGTAATCCCATTAAAATATATGAGTACAAGATAAAGCGATCCATTTGCAATTATAATTATGCATATCTAGATTGACCATTCCTTAAAACTTGGAAACACAAGGTGGGGAAGAGCACTTGAGCAATCACTCTTTGCTGAAAGCATTGATGGAAGAATAAAAAGTGGAGCGGGATCAATTTGTCTGCAACGTGCACAAGACGTGTGGCAAGTCTTTCTCTGGAAGGTGGAAGGAAACGTGCAGAAGTGCGTCCTGGGAGAGGGGCAAAAGCTGACCCATGAGCTGGGCAATGTGGACTCTCTCACGTGACCATGCCCTGTTACGCCTTTCTGCTTGTTTTGATGGAACTGTGTCAAGATGATCCCAGGTTGTAGCTGAGCATCCCAGGGGAGAGCTCCTTATTCTGAAGATACTCAAAGACTGTATTGTGCAACACTTTGAGGCGTGCCTATTGCTTGAAAAATACAGATGTGGCCTCCATCAGGTGGTGCCACGCTTGTGTAGCAGGTGACAACTTTGGTTTGTCACAGACCAGCCCATCGGCACCCTCTGTCACGTGAGGCATGTTCATCTGGTCACACCATAGGGTGGTGTGGACAGCTCAGTGATCCAATGTATGGATTCATTAGATACATATCTGTAGTATAATGAAAAAAGGTACTTTGGGATCCTGAAGAGGCAAAGCAGATAGCACGGGGGCAATCAGTACAGGTCATGGTTTTGCAGCTGGTCTCTGCTTAGGTCTAAGAGGCTCTTGCAGGGGAAAAAGGGCCTGGGAAAGCAGAAGGTGTTCTTTTGTGTAGGCTTGGCATATAATCAAAGTTAAGGGCTCTTCAGACTCCATCTCCGCCCATGTGCACTGCGTGTTTTGCTGAAATCTCACTTAAGCAGACTTCACAAGCAGAACATATTAAGGTAATTCTCACTGTGATGGTTAGCTTGGAGAGCCACCACAGAAATGTATATTCTTACACAGAAGAGCAGAGAACGCTATGAATCACTACTTTTGCTCTTGACACTTGATAAATAAAGTGTATTAGTTGATAAGCTTAGTATTGGAGAGTCAGCACCTGTGCGTGAATGACAGAGGAGATGGGATTTATTCTAGCTCTGCCGGTGGCCAGCTGTTTGACCTTGAGCAACTTTTTGTCTCTGAGCCTTTCTCTCTCTTATGCCTTGATTGTCTTGTCTTCTGGAGGTATGAGCTCTTCAGGAGAGAGGTTTCATTTCATTGTGTTGTGTGAACAATGGAGTCTGAGCTTAGCTGAGGCCTCCAGGGACCTCTGGGACACAAATTATAATTGTTAGCTTTAATCACTGTCATCAAAAGAGCTTCGTAATGGAGGACGGTAATGCGCGGGATTTGGGAAGATCTGTAGGGCGCATGTTAATTAAGTCACTGTAGGTGGAAGTTGCTTATTTGGTTTCCCAGGGCTGATGCAGGGACGTGGACGTTCAGAAACAACGTTGTGCTGCTCCGTGGTGGTTTTCTCCAGCAGCACAATGCTGGGTGCTCGCTCCCGTATCCCAGCCAAGCCAGAAAGGGGCTGTTTGGTACCATCTTAGCCATCGAGCTTTCTTCACGTGCGCCTGGTGGGCCACCTAATCCCTTTGCGTGGCTTTTGAAAGTTGAGGAGCATTAACGAAGGCCACCCGTCGTCGTGTTTTGAGGTGTTGCCGGACTCTGGCAAGGCGAGGGCGAGCCATTACGCCGTGATGGATGCTCCTCCCAGACGTTGCTGTCACCGAGCAGACAGTGTTTATCATCGCTCTCCCTAACAGCAGCTTCTGTTTTGGCATGGCGATGAGGAAGCGTGCTGGTTTGCAGATTAATTGCCCTCCTTTTGGCATCTCGTGATGCAGAGCAGTGCGCCCTTGTCCTAGTCTATTAGATGCGTCGCTCACCATAGCAGAGGATTTAGAAATATTTGGCCTTATGAGCACCAGCAGTCACATTAGTAAGAGTGGGCTGTGTTGAAGTATCTGCATCATCCATGTAGCATTAATCTCTGCAGGTAGAGCTGCAGGGTGACGTGGGATGGAGTAAGGGAGATAAGATGATTTCCCCACTTCATCAGAGTCTTAAGTGAAACCACTTGCCAGATAGCACTTGCGGTTTGAAAATGCAACCCGGAGCCCGTAGTCCAGGCTGAATACAGCCAGCTAAGAAATGACAAATGCTTTCTGAGAAGAAATACTGTCTTCATGTTAGAGAGTTGGGAGTAGCTTAGTGCAGTGGTATGGAAAGCAGTAAAAGGAAAAAAAAAATAAAAGGAGCTTCCTCTGCATGTGGGGAAAGCACTGTAGCACTGAGTTTCAACGGGTAGCGGACAAAACCCTTCTTAAATGCGTTTATACTATGTTTTAGGGCATCAGCTAGCTGCAGATCCCTGCGCTGCCTCTGCTGCTAGTGAGTGCTGCCTTTCTAACAAGTATTTTGCAAAACCTCTGCTGTGCAGGAGTCCGTGTATTGCTCCCTTATGCGGTTAAAACACGAGCAGGCGTTCTCCAAGCTTGCTTTCACATCTGCATAGAAATGGCTTATGGCAGAGGCCAACTCAAGGTTATGCAATTTGTATTTGGGGAGGGAAGAGGAGAAAGATTTCCCAGTCAGTACTCTCACATTATGATAAAATAAGGGTGCGCTGGGAGGAAAGCATGTGCTGCATCCTAAAGCGGCACAGTAGAGCCATAAACCACTGTACATTGTGCTATCTCTCTCTCCCTTTATATCCCAAGCAGAAGTGAAATCCAGGGTGTCATAAATGAAGCAGAGATCTTGTTTTAATTTCATTTAAATAGTTGTTGCAAGTAATGGGGTAACAAACATTAACGTCCTCAGACGAGGCAAACCAGTTTCGGCTGTATACCGCTGCCATCAAATCAGAGTTATTCTCCAAATGCTGCTTGGAATGAGGTGTAGTTTTTGCTATAAAATATAAGCAGAATAGACTGAGCAAATGGTATTTTTCCTAGAAATAAGGTATATGGATGCTGCTCATGAGATATTGCCTGGTCTGTTTGGCAGCCGTAAAACTGTTTTTCCTACTCAAGCTGTATATATTTGATAAAAATCCATGGCTGAAAAACAGCTAACATCTGGGGATTTTTTTTTTCATTTGTACAGTGAGAAATAATAGCTGCTCTTACCCTGAGTTTGCCTGTAAATTTTTCAGGTGGTCCAAAATATCTTTATTGCTTATGGAGGCAGTTTTGCTGACGGATGGACCTGGACCAGGTCTCTTTTTCTTCCAGAGCATCCATGCTTGCTCATTACAGGAAAAGTATTCCAAAAATAGCATGCATGTTGGACTCTTAAGTCTTGTCTTAAGTTTTAATTTATTCACATGACTTCCAAGGTTACTGAGCACAAGTGATTGGTTCTTTAGTAAATTATGTGCTGGGGACCAATGCCTTAGCCATAGGAGTCTCCTTCCTTTCATACTCCCATGGGAGGATCTGCCAAAGAACAAGGAGGACTGGGGTGAAACTTGTCTTATTGCCATCAAAGACTAAACGAGGATTGTTCTGGATCAGCTGTGCCCAATGTGGAGTCCAAGGGCCACTTTTTAGGCTGTGCAGTGACCTGGGTGTGATGTAGGGACTGGGACCTTGGTGCTCCACATCATCCAAGGTTTAGGGACCCGCTGCCATGCGTGGCTCCTGGGGAACGACCAGACCCCATTAGATTTGGATCCTTTCTTACACGGGCTTTTCGGGTCTTAGTTTCTTTTTCTCATTTTAATGCTCTTCTTCCAAATGAGATGATTGGCTCTGTTCTCTCTATTCTTACAGGCTTTTTTAAAAATCAGATCTGTTTGTCCAAAAATAGTTGTTCATTGCTGTATCCTCTACTGCCTGTATAGCAAAAAGTTCATGAGCGTGTAATAAGTCCTCGGCGGCAAGTATAAATGTTTTTTAATTATTTTTTTCTCTTTGTTTCCAGAAATGCTGAATTCAGTAGTCCGCAAAAAGTAGCGTATGGATTTTTAGCACCCGAAGAACAAGAAAAGGTAATTACTAGACCGTATAGTCTTGCCTTGTTTGTTGGCTGCGCTAAAATATTAAAGCGCTCGACCCGCTCGTACTGCGTGAATCTGCAATGCTGTCTTGGCTCGTGGGTTTTGCGTGTTTTCAGTTACGTAGGCCCGGTCGTTTCTTTAGCATATTTCTTTACGGAAAAGGGCTCAGGAAAGTTTCTATATGAACGTTTTACATGTTATTGCGAGGCACTGTTTCGCTGCTTTGGTTTGAAAACCGCATGTGAGTGACATCTTGTGTTCAGTGCATCTGCAATGCCGTACCGCTGATGATTAGCATATGCGTTTCAGAGGCAGCGTGTACACAAAGACAGCAAGCCCCCGTCGGAGGAGTGGGCCCGTGCCCCCTTCTTCCTCGGTATTACGACCCTTTGGAAGAACATCTTCCCTCTCTATAAGTGGAAGTGCCACCTCCATTCTCAGGAAAGATGTTGCAATGCCCTAAAATGGCTTTAATTTGCAAGGTGCGCTGATCCTCATGTATTTTTTGTAGTGGACTCTGCATGCATCAGTTTAATATTAAATTACAATAGGCAAGAAGAAAACAGTCGGGAGGGGAAGAAGCTCAAGGACCAAAATAAGCATCTGAGCGAAACGTGTTAAGCTTTTACAGAACCACACTTTCCTGTAGTTTTGGTTCATGGTGTTTGGGTTTGCCTTGCGAAAGACCATGAGTGGCGTTGTTTTTGTTGGATGCTTCCTTTAAGAATTACAGTGTCATTTAAAACTCTAAAGACTTGTGTCACCATTGCCAGCTCCCTTTCCTATCCCGGGACTGTCGTTTTCCAGCAGTTTGTGTACTAGTAATGCAGCATAACTGTAACGGGGGCTCGGACATTACTTTCTCGGAGTGTAAGTTGTTTTATCCAGGTCAAAAAGAGATTCAAAAATCCCATTTCTTTAAAATCAAGAATTTTAAAAGGGGAATCATGGAAAGGTATTATATGCCTTTTCCCCCTCTAGATATCCTGTGGGTTGCAATAACGTGCTATGGGTTGGCGAAAAGAAAGACTGTGCTGCGCTATTGAATTTCACTGGTATTTTGATTAGTTGGTGCTCTTTTATAAGTGAAATATTAGTCTCTAAGTTAGCCGAACAATTTGAAATGATTTCAGTGAATTCAATCGTGTGTGCGTATTTGCGCTTTTGGAAAGCCTACGGTTGTTGTAAACAGATTTAAAAAAAAAAAAAAATCTGTCTTTTTCTCAAGTAAGAAACTAAAAATACCCCCAGTTTCATCATGGCTAAGTGCTTTCCAAGGACTTGGAAAGAAACTCCCTGCGCTTTAATGCGATGTGGCTCAAGCAGCCGAATTATTCCCAATGGGTTTCTTAAAAGCTCTAGACGTTGTTTTAAAGTTTAAGCGTGAGCAATATTGTAAGTAGATAAGGCTACGTACGCCGCAAAGAAACGGCCGCTCGTACTGGTGCATTTGATCGATGTGTAGTTTTTGCCTGTTCTCTGAGTTGAGGCGGTTGCGTGCAATTTTTTTTCGGCTGGGAAAGGGAGACACTTAGCTGCGTCGAGTGCAAGACCGGGCCAGCTCGGAGCTCCCTGATTCCTCGAGACCTGGATTCAGCGGCGTACTTGCATTTAGCGTAGCGCGGCATTGCTACCCCCTAGAAAAGGCTTCGTCCCCTCTTCTGGGAGAGGGCACCCAGACTTGATTTTTTCAAATTATTCATTTATTTATTTATTTTTACTCCACAAAGCAGGATTTGGGGGCCTTCTGCAGGTGGAGTGGATTTCCCCCTTTGCAAGAGCCCGCTCTAATCTTGCTCCTGCCGTAGGCATAAGCAAGCGGCCCCGCAATTTTAGCCTGCGCTTTTATTCTCTGCGTGACCGGGCCGAAGTAAGAGATAGCAGGGCTGGAGGGCATGAATAGCACGCTCTCCTTTTGTAGTCAGTGCCTTTTCTTTTTCTTTCTTTTTTTTTTTTCCCCTCTTTTTGACCGGTTGGCCATGACATTAAGATTTCTAATTAATTTGGAAACCACAGGCAGTTGAGGAGAGCGAACAATGTAATAACTGGGCCATGGGGCAGAGTAAAAGCACATCAATTATTCAGGCAGCAGCCGGCGCTGCTTATTCCCTTCCCGGAGCTGCGCGCGCTGTCAGCGTGTGTCAGCTATGCTGCTAATGCCCTTCAGAGTTTACGTGCCTAACCAGTGGCCTTCGCAAATCTGCATGCGGATAACTTCAGCGTTGGGAGCGATAGCTGCCAGCGCGACAGTGGGGGGGGAACGTGCTCCGTCCGGCGAGCACGCGGGGCCCGAAGCGGCGTTTGGGGTCAAAACCGGGATCTTGGCACGCTTTCTACCGGATGCGTTGGCAGCAAAGGAGTTGCTCCTCGAGGAGGTGAGAGACAGTCAGATCAATGGAAAGAAAGAAACAGCACTATTTTAAAATGCGGGTTGTGTCTGAGAATATTCGTGATGCCTTGAGGTGGGGACTCTACCCGGCCAGCGGAGCAAGGGAACAAAAACTGGGGACCCTGTTGCAATTTCTGCCGTGGGTTGCAAGCGGTTTTGCTGTCTGGCTTTCCGAAAGCGAGCCGATTTGGGGAGGCACTGCTCTGAAACGAGCCTTGCTAATTATGCGTTGTGCCGGCGAAGGGACCAGCTTGGGTTTGCTGGTTTGGAAAGCCCTGGCTGCGGTTAACAGCTGAAAGCTTTGTTCTCTGATCTGCGTAGCCTTGTACGAAGCGCTTCTCCCCACGGAAACTTTTAAATCTGTCTCACTGGGGGGCCTGAGGAGGAACAGGTAAAATGGATTAGCTTTAATAGCTGTGGCCATAACTTAAACACTTGCAATGATATTGGGTGTCTTCCTCCATTAGCATTTCATGTTGATCCTGATGATGTACCAGTTGAGGCTAGGACAGGATCAGCATTCATTAAATGGAAGAAACTAAACTCTGTAGACAAATGCTTTGGCTAAATAGTGCCTTCCGTGCACGGAGAACAAGAAGGCAATTAGCCGAAATGTTTGTTTACAAAACTTAATTCCTGGGGAGTATCTTCTCGGATTGCCGCTTGCATATCTTTGGCTGGTTTTGTTGCCCAGGCTTGCAATTTGACAGATTTTATAAAGCTTGGTTGTAACGCATCTATAATAGAGGAGTTAAACATCCCATTATAAATCTGAATAAAATGAACATCGGCTGTGCCGGCGCGTAGTCCTGCTAGCTGCCTCTTCAGTCTTCCCAGAAGTAAATAAGAGTCCTCTGGCTCCTAAGAGCGCTCCATCAAAGGCATCATGTGCTTTTTTTCCTAATTTCCCTTGAAATGCAATGTCTGTTGGATTTAATCTTCAGTGGATGATTCTGAGCTGACCGTCTTTCTCAGTGGCCAAAAGCCACGGGCGGGATAGATGCGCGTTTTCCACACTCAGACGGAAATGACTCCGTTGAGAAGGAAAGTGTGATTTGCTCCGGCTAGGAGCCGGCAGCCCCACTGGAGTAGGAGGCTCTAGGATTTGGAGTGGTATTTCCAAAGCCATTTGAGGCATTTGAGAATGCAAATCCTCTGGGAAGCTAAAGTGACTCTAAGTCCTCTCTGCGCTTGTGTAAATCTCACCTTTGGGACTCTCTTTGCTGAAATGGCCATTTTTTCTTGGGGGCCTCCGTTACCTCGTGCACTGCTTAAAGCGCCTTACGGGGGCTTGGTTTTATGGATCGACGCCATGGGTCCTGGCTCTTCTCTGAAAGGCCTCTCCTCCAAGTTATTTCAGATTAGGCAGGACGAGGCAGATGCTCCAGAGCTGCCAGCCACCCGTGCAGGTTTGGACCTCGCCTTACCCCTGGCACCGATCAGCGCTTTGAACACCTCTGGGTGCAGGCATCGCCGTTCTGCCGGGCGGCGTTGTCCTGTCCCAAGTGGCACGTGGGACCTGGACAGCTGCTTTTGCGCATGCATCCTGCGTGGCCACCTCTCCTTGGAGCTGCTCCGTTTGATTTCGGCACTGACGGAGAGGTCTAGCAGAATAATTGCCAGCCCCCCGTATTATTTTGCACGGACCTGGGGAGATGCCAGAGTGAGTTTGTGCGTTCCTCCAGCGTATGTTTTGCAGGTACCGGGTGCAATTGATAGAATAATAATTATTAGATGTTCGATGGTAGGCCGAAGCGAAGCTGAGCATTGGTGGGAGCCGGTCTTTTGGGGGCCTTTGCTCGATACGCTGTACACCTAGTCCTAAAGCTGTTGTCCCCAGTGGTGGAGCCACCATGCCTCTGTCCTCCATGCAAAGCCTTGACCGGGGAAAATAAGAAGTTGGGTCTATGTAGGTTGGAATTCATCCCACCTGTATGAAAAGCCTGGCTGCTCCAAGTGCTTCCCAGTCAGTTGAGAAACTTGGACATCCTCAGAAGGTGGTTTAGGCCATCTAAGGTCTGAGTCATGCTCTGTAAATGTTGCCTCCCCTCTGATGATAGAGGGGGAGCCTGCAGGAAGCATATTCCCACCAGCTATGTGCCTGGATGCGTGTATTAGGATTGGAGTTTGCGGGGTTTTTTTGCTTGTTTGCTTGCTTTTTGTTAAATTCAGGCCAGCGACACAGTTGAAAGGTTATATTTAGGTAAAGTAGGAGGGGGGGGGGGAAGTATTACAGGGAAATGCAGACGTGGCTTATTGGAGCCAGACGACAGAACTGATCTTGACAAGAGTAAAATGGTTCATGCCGCTTTTAATATTGGCTCTTTGCGAAGGGCAGAGCCGGGTGGGGGCTTGGCGTGTTGTATTTTCTTCCTCTGCTTGGGTGACGAAGTGCCTACAGCAGGTTTTGATTTGTCGCCGTGTTGCGTTTGTGGAGTGTGAAGGATCAGGCGTTTGTGAGCGTGTGTTGATAACAACAAAATAGCACGTATTAATTTTAAAGCACGCCATAAAACATTACTTTGCATGCTAGGATACAGCGTGGCAGTATTTATTAGCTCATTTACTTCTTACTGTGTGCAGTAGCTCTACTTTCTTTGCAGTTATTTCTTGTGGCTTCCTCGCAAATGAATAGAGTGTCTGGACTTATTCATCAGGTGACAGTGGGCCAGGAAGCATTTCCTGGACCCATTTGCCTTGTGTGTCTGGTGGCAAACATTAAACAGCTACCAGAATAATACAATTTCCTCCCCGTTTGCTGAATACAGGATATTAACGGAATAGTCGCTATAATCTGTTTGGCGATGGCTTATAGGCATGTTAAATGATGGGGAACAGAGTAATGAAGACCATCCTATTGATGGATAAGGGTTACGATTTACCAACCCCGCAGTAACTGATATAAAACAAAGCTGCTTTTGCCTAATCCGCAGAGCAGCAGGTGTTGTGCTGTTTTTTTTGGCGGTACGGGGCTGCAAAATGCGGTGGTGAGCCCAGGGCTGTATTTCCCAGTCATCTTCTGCCTGGGCTGGTGTGGTGGATATCCAAGCTGTGACCAGACACTCCGTTTCTATGGACCCTTGGTTAGGTGCATGCTCCTTGCCGGAGGTTGCTCAGGGGATCCTTTGGGATTCAATGCTAACACAGTGTTTAAAGCGCCTCTTTTTCAGCGTAAATGCTGCAAACAACCAGTACTTTCTTTAATTTGCAAGGCGTGTTCCTGAAATTATGTAGATATGGATGCTGGAGAGTCTATTCTCAAGACAGTACATGGGCCTGTCTCCTATGAAAGCTAATTGCACTATTAGGAGAAGATCCCACAAAATTAATAAGGTACATTTATTTGTGCTGCAAGCGGGTTTTTGCTGAGGTGACGGAAATCCTGAACGGTGCCAGATTTTATTTGAAGGGTATTTCTCTTCCCTGTCCCTTTCTCTCTCCTCTCCCCGTGTCGAGACTCTTCTGGAGATAGAAAACGTGGCAATCATGTGGTAGTGTTTGAGGTGTATTTTTACCTGTGGAACAGGCAGTAGGACAAGGCATGGCCAACGAGGTTGTATACGTCCCCCAAGCAACAGGGGAAGGAGTTTTGGGGAAGGTGGCAACTCCCCCAAGCCTGTTGTCGCCATTGGGTGGCCCACCATGCCGATAACGTGCATCTCCTCCCCGCTTCCACCTGGGGGGGGGGGGGGGGGAGGCTCTTGGGAGCTGGGCCTCGAGGTTTCGTAGCAGCACGATTTGGAGCTCTCGAAACTTTTGAACTTGCTATCTTCCCTCCCTCCTGTGCAAAATAAATTGGAGAGTTTAAATGCAGCCTGTCTGGCCCAGGGGTGTTTCCCTGCGGTTTAGTGCTTGGCTTTATTGATGGACTGTGCTTGCTAGCACGCAAACTGATTAATTTTAACTTGATGATGTCTTTTGCAGGGGTTGTTTGCATAGGGATGGCAGCCGAATTAAGGGTTTTTACGGGCTGGAGATTTGAGTTCTTTGCGGCTTCTTCAGATCTTGGTGCAGCTTACTGCAAAGAAGTGACGCTTGGCAAATCTGTGAAGAAGCAACCTGTCAAGCGGCTGTATGGGGAGAACAGGAGGAGAGGTTAAATTACAGGCAACTTTTGAGCATTTCTGAATGTCCAGCTATGGACCTTTCTGAAAATGTAAGGTGAACCAGTACTGCTTCTTAATTCCCCAAAATAAGAACAGAATGGAAAAATATCGATCCAATTATATTAAAATGTGAAGGTATTTTAAGTATGGTAGGATTAGATATGTATTTTTTTCACTATAAATACACCCCCAAGGAATCATTCTATTTTTAAGATGAACTTAGTTTTATTATAATGTGAAAGAGGTCTATAATTTATAATTCCAATTGGAGGTGAAGAAATTTAACATGTCAGCTTCTCTATTCATTACTCCAGCAGTCAAGACTAACAGGCTGTTCCTTCACATGCCCTGTCAATCACTTAGATGGACCAATTATGGATTCTGTTAAAATATAAATATATATCAAAAGAGAAAATGCAGTAGAAGAAGGCCCAATATATGAATTAAAAAAAACAGATCTGTAAAGGGCACGTTTCTTGCTACGTTTTATTAGCTTCATGGCCATAACCATCCAGCTATTCCTCTGGTCCTTCTGGAAGTGCCTTATGGACTAAGTTCCGAAGTGATTCTGTTTGTGTGTTGTAAGAGGGCTGATGACAGATGACAGTCATTTATTGTACCATTAGGAACACACATTGCCTGGTAGCTTAAAAAAAGGCAGGAGGTGAAAGATAAGGTCCTGTCCAGCTATTTGGGTCGTGACTGTGCAGAGCCATTTGCAGATGCTGAAATGTGAGTATTCTGGCTGGTTTGACACTGCTGCTAATGTTAAGCTTTAGTTTTTGGAGTTTTGAGCCATTAGGTCTCCAGTATAGTCTTCTAGCACTGAATTTATAGGGGACTGTTTCCTTTTCATGGATATGAGATATGACTGTATTGACCTCTGTTCCACCAGTATTAAGTATTTAAGATGGTCCAAAAATCCACAGAACTGGAACTGGAAAATCAAATTTCTTACTGAGATGCATAAATATAGCCCTGAATCTAGTAATCTCATTTTAAAGCAGCAGCATTCCTTGGGGGTAAATTTATTATGACAAAATATACATGGCCAAACTTAAATACAGTTAACCTAATATGATCAGACTGATTTGGAGCAGAGGTAGGTCAACATTAAGTGCTTTTGAAAATCTCATCCAGGCTCTCTAGAGATTAAGGCTACTAATGCAGAGCATCGTCTGCCTCAGTCATGCTGAAGAAGCAGAAGAGCCATTTCTCAATGGAGAGAGGTTTCGGTAGGAAATCGGGAACACAGCAGACCAGAGGGGTAAGAACAGTCTGCAGCCAGATGGGGAAATAGCCGGCTTCGCCCATGGCACGAGCCCCTGGAGGCTGAAAGTTGACAGATTCGGTCCATCCTCGACTCGGTGCTGCCTGCAGTATGTATATATGGGCAAACCCCTGCTTTTGGGGTAGGCAACAAGGGCCCTGCCATGGGCTGAGGTTATCGTCACCTCCTGTGTTTTGGGCAATACTGCTGCACTGAGGGAGCATAGATCAGAGACTTCAGGTTGACAGCCCCACTTTTCTGTTTGGTTTGGCCTTCTCGAAAAAGAAGGGTAGTTGCAAAGCCTGGATCTTGGGGAGTTGGTAACGCTCACTGGACTTTCATATCATGGGAACTCATTTCCAGTTTAACTACTTTTTTCATTTTGTTACCTGGAAGTGCAGTATTATTTTATGTATTCGAGTGAGTGGAGTGTTGCTGTCAAAGATTGGAAAAGGCTTGAGGGCTCTTCTGTTGTGTCTCTGTGAATAGTGCCTGTGCCTGATTTAGTTAAGCAGTTGAAAAGGTCTAGCGAAGGCCATGGAAAGAGTATCGACATCCTTTGCCTGCCCACCTTCCTACTGAAGTAGTTGTGGCTGATTCTTTGAGAGTCCTGCAAGGTCTGAGTTTGGCTCCTAGATCACGTGCATCTCATTTGAGGTTTGCCTGGATCCAAAGTGACGTTGCCTAGTGGTGTGGATGGTGGGAGACTGAGTGACAGGGTCGTGCTTGCTCCTGTGGCTTGGGGATGTCCTGAAGAAACAAATCAACACAGATGTACTCAAAATGGGAAGGGGGTCACTGATACAGGGTAGTACAAGCCCAAGGGCCCGCGTGTGATTTTCACCCAATTGCAAATAAACCGCATATCTCAGAGTCTGTTAACCTGACAATTTGTTAGTGCTTCATCCTGCACTAAGAAATTCAGGTGCTCAAGAGGGAAGTTTCTATATAACAGTCCATAGAGACATTCATCTGTATAATTCGTCTGTGAAATGGGCTCAGGATTTCACAAGCCAACTATGCTGTTGCCTTCCTGGAATCGCTTTTGAGAAGGAGAGGAGATGAAATACCATAAATCCTAGGTGAAGAGCAGCCAGGTTTCTGCTTTACCGCACAGATGGGAAGACACGGTGGTCCCGTGTGGTTTTTTTTGGAGTGACCAGACCATTGCAAACATTGAGTTGGGTTATCTTGGAAGCTACTGAATTGGAGAGGAGGCTCCCTGTGGCACGTCTTTCCCACGAGATACCCAGGCTTGCCTCACCAGGGCTCGAGGAACGTGTTCTGCCCGTGCCAATATCTGCCGTACCAATATCATACCTGTGACACTATCAGCAATTGCTGTTAGAAAGGTGCAGCCGAAGGCCCTCGTTCCCGGCATCCCGGGAGGAGACTGTTGGATGGTCTTTGACATGGGCAGAAAAAAACCAAGAAGACTCCGCCTGGATGTGTGGTTGCGCTGGACACCAGTCCGGTTGTGCTTGCCAAGGACATGCAGTGGCATTTATGCTGCCAGCATCTTAAAAAGCCACCAAAATAAAATGGAGAGCAGATAAGTCTGTTTCCTGAGGCTGGCAGCAGGTCTGAGCCGGCTCTCATTTACACTGGCGATATATGGGTGCTCCGCGCGCCTGGTGGCGGGACTGGGCGCGTGGGCTCCAGCTCATTACCTAACGCACCAGAATAAAAAGCAGCGGGAACGCGTGGTGGGCTGCTGAAGAACCTGCCTTTGGCATATGTTGGGCGGATGAAGGTGGCGCTTGGGTAAGCCGCAGCTTCTTGGTGCGAGATGCATGCAAGCTGCTTGTGCTTCCTCCTCCTCCTCCTCCTCCTCTGGCAGCAGCTACATTACTGCAAGCCCCCTGAGGAAGGCAGCCTTGCCAGGCTCTATCATATTTAAAGAGTCACTTTGTCGCTCCGTATAACTGTTGTAGTTTATTCCCATGACAGCCCGCTTTGCTGGTGGAACTTGGTTTCGAACCATGTGTTGGCAATTTTAAGAGTGGTTCCTGATATTTAAAATAATTATAAAATAAAATAAAAAATCCATCCCAAGCAGTAAATTTAGCCCATGCACTGCAATAGCACCATGGATTTTGTGAAAGCGCCTGGCTGCTTTACATATAAAAGTGCACAAGTTAAACCTCCTTGGTTGCCTTCTGCAGCCAATGGTTTTATATGTGAACATGCACATCCTGGTAAGCGGATCTGCCCCCATTGAGTCTTAGGACTCTTTTGCACATCCATAATGTTATGCGGAGTTTGCAAAGGGTTGGAAAGACTTTTTTTGCGTGCGTAGTGAGCTAGGCCTGGCACTTGCATGTAAGAAAAAAACCTGTGCCTGCCCAAGGAGCCTCCAGTTTGCGTATAAAAAAGCAGCAGCACCTTCAGTAAACAGCTGGGGTGGACCAAAACAGCGATCGGATGGGTATGGTGAGCGTAACGTGCAGAAGTCACAGTACATCAGCCAGCTAATCACTGTCGGATGATTTGTAGGCATCGCCGCAGAGGTGAGGTTTGAGGAGATTTGAAGGAGAACGGTGTCATGGCTCTGCAGATTTGCACAGGGAGCTTTTTGCCTGCAGAAAGAGTGATTCTGGAAAAAGCGATTCCTGCATTGCTATTTTTTTCTTACTTAGTTACCTGCAGAATCTCTCTATCGCAGTATGATCGTGGGCTCAGATGCCATGCTGGAAATGCCAGTTTTTAAGCCAGCTGAGAATCTGGCCTGATATTTAGCACTCGCTTAGTACTTTCATCTTCAAAGTACTGTGCAAACATTAATTAATTCTGCTGGGGAGCACACGAGCGAGTGCCGCTGGAATAGTTACGCAGGCTGCCAAGCGGGGAGAGATGGCGAGCACCGGGTTTTCCCGCTCGCGAGGCCTGTGTGTACCAACCTGTATCCCTAGGTCTGCCGAGCGCTCCACCGCAAGTGGTTTCATGACAGAAAAAACCTCCTCTAGATGCCTGCTTCTCCACCGGGTGGGTGCTCGTGGCTCCCAGAGGAACGGGGTGCAGGACCTGGCCGCAAGCCGACGCGGCAGCTCCCTGCTGTTGCTGCTCTGCGTAGGGACACCAGGCGATTTGGGATTTCCGTGCAAAATAATTAGCAGTGAATCACGAAGCCGTTACATAATTTGACCAGTGTTGCATCAGTCAGCTTCAGGTTGAGATAGGCATTTGGCTCGTGAGCTTCCAGTCCTTTCTGAATGCTCTGAGGGCCGGGGAAAGGCTGATATGGGATTCCATCAAAGGGAGAAAGGCTTCTCTAGGTGTGGTCTTGCAGGTAAGCCCAAGAAGCAGTAACTGTGTTAATATAACTGCTTTGCAGAAAGCTGAGGACCTTGTAGTCCTCTTGTGTAGAAACTGTGGACTTTGAACCAAAGGCAGACTCGGGTTCACCAAATGGGAACCGGCTTTGGGCTTGACTTTGCTGCCTATGCTCGTATGAGGAGGTCTAGAGAAGCTTTAAACATCTGGCACAACTGCTTTAATAGCAGTTAATGCGACAACCCTTTTTAAAAGCTACACAAAGGCATTTGGAAAAATATATTTATTTTGGCTTTGGAGAAATAGGTAGATAAAATGTTCCCGACTCCAGGTTTGCATTCATGGAGACACATAGTTACCTACTGATAGTTTTCTGATTTTTTTTTTCTTTTTTTTCTTCCCCAAGCCGATGAGTTAAGAAGAAGAAAAAGACAGCATGAGTGAGGCAGTTATTTTTCCAGCATGTATGTTCAAAGCATTTAAGATAACAAAATTATATCTAAAGTGGTGCTTCTCTTCTGCCGCACGGTTTTAATTTCCCACTCTTTCTAAGACTTCAGTAGATGAACGCACTGAAAAATATTTCTTTTTAATCTCACGATATTACCGTGGCTAGGTTTGCATGAAAGGCGAAGCTGGGATCTCTCAAGGCTGCCGAGCTGTAATCAGATATGTTTATATGAAATTTCAGTGTTCCATCATATCTTGCTGTCTCAGGAGTGAAAAAATAAACTTAATGAGCCTAGATCAGACAGATTTGTGATGAGGGCCCAAAGACGGGAGAGGATTTGCAAGTAGCTGCGATTTTGCTGTGTGATTTTAATTTTATGGGCCTCTGTTGTTCAACGTTTTCTTCAGAGTAACTAAGAGTTGCATTAAATATTAAACAAACGGTGTGTTGATTCATAAAGAGGGTCATGAGCTCCATATGTGAGTTAGAAATTTAATCTCCAGCTGGTTTCACTATAATCCATGTCATATGTCCAGGATCAGAGAACTCCAGTGTCTTCAAATAATTAGCGATCAAAACGGGAAAAAAAATTCCATCGAAACAATTTTCTCTTAGAAAAGGCCGTTTCTTCAGAACGGAACGGCTTGTTAAATCTCATCAATTTTAATGGCGTTTTCTTTGAGAGAAAATAACACAAAAACAATTCTGAGAATGTCAGAATGTCGTCTTTTTGATATTTGTTGAATTGATTTTTTTTTTATTTTATATAAAATGGTTTTGGTTTGGAGTTGCGACTCCTAGTCTGTTTTAATAGAAAAAGAGGAAAGTGAGACTTTTCCTTGTCATTTAATGCAGCTGTTTTAATTAACCCGAAATGACTTTTTTTCTATCGTGCTGTTTCACAAAAAAGGAAACTTGATTAGCTTTTTTTTTTTTTTTTTTTTTTTAAGTATCCATGCCTTTTTTTTAATACCAATCAGGTTTAAAAAAAAGTTTTAAATCTCAGCCACTTTTCTCTGGGTTAGAAAATGATTTGTTTCTAGCAGCAGCAGTCGCCGGGACAAGCCGCCTTCCCCCTAGAACCCTGGAAAATACCCGCCGGGTCTCTGGCTTGTTCATCCCGGAGACGGAGGCGCTGAGCTTTTCCCCAGGCCTTGCAGAGATCGCGCCCTCCCTTGCAGGGCAATGACGAGGCTACGCCGGATATGTTTGCATGAGATGGTTTTGAATAACAACAGCCCTGGAGTTTACGTTTTGGCTCCGTTTCATCTTGGCTTGGAGCTATAAAAGGTTTTAGTCACCCTGGGCATTTGGAGGCCGAGTATTGAATCTACGCCCAGGAAATATTGTGGAGATAGCGGACGTGCAGGTCCTCATGCGGTAAAGTATGTTCCCGTTCATATATGGCTTTAATTAAGGACTGTTGCTATTGCACTTAGTGGGTCAAGTCATGAAGCAGGTCCCGTAGCATGCTTAAAGGCAAGAAGGGTGTATACAAATGCCTGCAGAATTGAAGTCTTAATGTTACGCGTCTGAAAACGTAACTGCGCCGTCTTGTATGGGGGAGGGCTGCGTCTCTTGGTGTGTGGCTTGGGTTTGCTCGGGAAGAAATAGGGAATGATGTTTGCTGTCTCTGTGCCAGGATGGTGACAGCGTGATGGGCTCGTAGGAGAGCTGGTGGGGTGGGTTCTGTGGAGGTCACCGGTTCAGCTGCCCGCTCAAAGCAGGGTTGTTGTCTGTGCAAGGACGGCTCAGCAGTGGCTTTGTCTTAAAAACTTTCAGAGGTGGAGGTACCACCGTCTCACTGATGACCTGTCCCAAGAGTGAACCACCTATCTGGTGAGAAAGTCATTCCTGTTGTTCAGCCTAGACTTAAGAATTGCAAATCTGTGACGTTACCCCTCGCTATACACATATCATCTGATGCTACCGAGGAGTGTTGGACTCCACTGGCCTTGCTAGTGCCCTGCTCAAGCCACCTCCAACCAAAGCAAGCAAGCAGAGCCACCTCAGCTGCTCTTCATAGGACGTGCTCTAGACTCCTGCCCACCTTCATAGCCCTCCACTGGACCCTCTCCAGCATCTCTATATGCATCTCTATATCCGTTATGAACCAAGGAACCCAAAACTGGACAAGGTATTCCAGGTGGAGAAGCTTCTTGCAGATGTGTTGGTCAGTGTTTAACCCAAAGACACAAAGGTAGGGGTTGAAGGATGTTTAAACAGAGAAAAGTATATCTGGCTCCCATGCAGTGAAGGATGTTCTGTACCTCCCCTACAGGGAATGCTGAAAGTAAGAGAAATGCATAGACTTGGATAAGTAGCAGGGGAGAAAAAAAACACCAACATGTCTAATTTTTTAAAAAATTATTTAATCTACTTAACTGGTGTTAAAAACATGCAATTAGTGAAGTATGCAAATGATTACGCAAGCAGAAGTTCGGTATCTAATTGTAAATTAGATAGACAGCTGCAGGATATCGGTAGACATATGGCAGGAATGTAAATAGTTTGCTCGCACTTCAGTGACATCCTGGAAAGCTGTATGTAAACTTTCTGAAGTGAAAAGCAAAAAGATGATTTACTGCAAAAGAGAGTTTTTCAAGAGAAATGATTACTAATAAATAATCTGCGTCCCTCTGGAAGGCAAAAATTTTATTTTTTTCAACATTTTGAAACGCAGTCTCTAATCACATGGCATTTTCATTTGGCCGGTGTGTGCCAAGCAATCTCGAGAAGGCGCTGATTACGTTACCACCGGAGCAGTTGTAGACTGGTGCTAGCTCTTCCGTGGGACCCGTGTGCTGATTTCAGCATAACCTTGTGGCAGATGCTTTGTGTCTACCAAGATTTAGGGAAAATGACAAAGAGGAGGGTAAACATTTGAGTAATTCAAGAGTGAGTGTCAGATTCCAAAATGTAAATTCACATGTCATTGGCCAAAACTCTTCATTCTTCACTCTGGGAAATCTCCCCTCAAGATGAATGCAAGACTTGCCTGCGTACCAGCTGTAGAGGTTGCCGCTACATATAGCGACATTTAGAATAACATTGCTGCGGAATGCAATACTCTTAGGCACTAATTTTGGATTATTTTGCAAGCCAGCAAAGCTGTCTAAATATTTAATGCTCCTTTGTTAATAGTTGGCCATAGTATGTTTTGCTTTGTAGAGGGTGATACTATTGAGGCCGTACAAATTCCCAGCCTAATACCTAATCGTGGTTCTCATATTATCAAGGTAAAGCCAGAGTACAAGATGTGTGCTTGATTTGTAGATGGGTGTCTGGTTACTTAATTCTGCAATAATTCTTGTAAAGTTTGCAGCAGGCCAAATTCTGGCCCTGCTGAGATCCAATGGCGGCTATTCCCATTTACCTCATCAGGATCAGGAATCGGGATTAGAGACCGCTTTCAGTCTCATAAATTGTTATTTGTAATTTTAGTTGAAAGACCAGATTTATTTAGTGACTTAATGTAGCATTATTATTTTTTTTTTTAATAAGGATTTCTTCCTGTAGTGATCAGCTGTCTTACCAAGATCATTTCTGAAGGATACAAAGAAGCTTTTCATGGAGTGCAAGCACTGAAAGAGAGAGGAAAATCAAAGAAATTCAGACATCAGTGATGCTTTAAAAGTACATTTCATGAGGGAGTTTTCCTTAACTATCCTTCAAAGATGACATGATGGAAAATTTGGTTATTAATCAATGATGCTATCTCTCTGTCGGGTTCAAGAACATTTTTTTAAAATGAAGATTAACATCTGGTTCAGTCTAGGAAGAATTTTTAGAATGGTAAAACTTTAAGTAACCATAAACTACTTAAAGTGCGTGGAGGATTAATATGAAAAGAAAAACGCTTCAAGCATTGTTTTTTAATAGGTGAGCTTAGCCTTTGTAGTCATAGAATTATGTCATTGGTGTACCCTTACCCAATAATTGCAAACATACAGCACGAATCATTCCCTGCCGTCAGCTGACACACAAATATACCATAGGGTATTTTATTACAGCAGAGCCGGAGAATTGCAAAACCAATTTTCCATAGAAAAATTACTTTACTATGATCCGAGTGCCATGATCTGGTTCATTTGAACTGCTGTAAGTCAAGCTGCTTGCTGATGTTACTAGTGGGTCTCTGTGATTCTGCATTGATTTGTGAAGACCTAATTTATATTAGAAATTATGCCTGGTGCTTATAAATAAGGAATTGGAAGCATGTGTATATTTAACCAGATAATTTTCCGCTATAGCAGTATGAAGGAGTGGCTCTTGCCAACAGTCATTGTCTGTTTTCCTTCAAGCCGGCATGAAGTCTTCTGCCTAAGGAAAACTTCTGCATCTTCCCTCTTTGGAGAAATTGCGTTGATGTTTTTATTTCTGGTGCAGCACTGTGGGACATAAGGCCGGAGAGGGCCCGAAGAGGTCACCCAGGCTGGCCCTCAGCCGATGGGGAGGATCATTCGCATCTCCACAACCCCGGCAGATGTTCGTCTAACTTGCACTGAAAATCTTCCAGTCCGACAGCCTCCCAGGTCAATCTGTTGCAGCGGGAGCTATGTCGGGAGAAAACTGTTATCTGTGTTATGGGTCAGATTTCTCGTTTTATCTTTTTTTTTACTGAAGCGCTCCTTTAGTCAGCACCAGCCTCTCTTCTCTGTCCCCTACAGCTGTCATACTTTCTTCAGAAAGGGACAACCCTGGACTTGAAAGAGGGGGAGATACAATGCAAGAGCCTCCAATTATAAATAGCCCCTTGAAGAAGGCACTTGGTTTTCTCCTCCAGATATTAAGTCCGAAGCTCCAAAAATAATTTGGAAGAAGGAGAGGACATCCCTCTTCTTCCTTTATTTTTATTCCTATATATTTTTTCCCCTTCTAAAACAAAGCAGCCAACCAAACTCTGCTGCTCCCTGTTGCATTTTGACAGGGTGTCAAAGCACACCTGGCTGTCACGCATTCGTGACCCCCTGGATGGACGTGCCCAGCTCCTGAGGGAAGCGGTTTCCAGAGATGCTCTTGTGGCCTGGACTCATTCCTGGGCAGCTGGAGAGCACCCCAAGCTGTTGGTGGGAAGCCCTCCTTGCTTTCCAGCTTCTCCTCTTCCTCCCTGCACTGGACCGAGGACCTTGCAGTCGGCCAAGTGTTGCAGCGGGAACCCTCTGCTGCTTTATGCTGCCCTCGGAGCTACTAATTGGCTCTTTGGCCAAAAGAAAATCTCATCATGCCCACGTTTGAAACGGTTTACTGTGAAAGAGGTACCTGGTAACGCTGGGTCATTTTTTTGAAGAGTGAAGCCGTAGTGAATGTTAGTGCTTGAAAGCTCATCCTCCTCTTGCTAAATGAGTCAGGATAGTAACTGCATACGATTTTTTTCCTTCTGGGAAGACTGATGAATAATCTTGCAACTGCTGAAGAACAGTTTGAACATACCTACGTCATCTTAGATGGAAGGAGTTAGCCACTCCTTTGAGGAAATTGCACGTTTTTAGACATCATAACTAAGTTACTGAAATGAAGAGGAGAAACATGCAGCTAGACCCCGTTACTTCTTCATTATTTTTGCCAATGAGCAGAAAGGATCAGTAAGATGTCCAAGCAAGTGCCTGGCGTGACTCGGAGCGGCTAAATCAAGCTGCCGCTGGCGTTGCTCCCTGCGAAAGTTGGGATAAGCCGCAGACACAGGTCAGCTGCAGGGGAAAGTTGCCGTTACTTCAAAGCCAGAGCGACCCCGCATTCGTTACTTTTTCCCACAAATATAAGGGCTCCTTTGTCAGCCCTCCCACCCGAAGTCTGCCGCATCCCTTAGAACAATGGCGCCTTTTGTCGTGCGTGACAATAGCGCGCTTTGCTCTGCTGCCTCGTTAGGCTGCTGTGTCTCCTAATGAAAGCAGGAGGACGCGTTCAGTCCCGTGTACACCTCCCAGGCAGGTTGCATGAAATTGGAGCGCTTTATTAGCCAGGGGCTAATGACCTCCCGTCTGCAGGCATCGTGCTCCAGCTCCAGGTAGACGAGAGTGACTGCGTGCAAGCCGGTGTTGTCCAGACAGTCTGAATTTCTTTGCTGGTGCATGCAAAAAAGTTCTATACAGATTACTGTGCCAAGAAATGCTGTGTAAACACAGGACTCCCCACCCCTTATCTGTATTTCTACGGACCCTGATGATTTTAGTTGCAATATTGATCACCGCTCGGCTTTACCGGCTTTTCCGTTTTCTTAAGCAGAACGGTGGAACTGGTGTGCACTAGGAAGTCCCCAGTCGGACCAATAAAATAAACTTCACTCCTTTGAAGGCATTTAAGAGACCTTGGCAGCAATGAGACTTACACCACACGCAAGAGGCTTGTGTAGGCTTAAATATGTAAAATCCCTGTAGGAACAGTAGCCGCCGGCCTGTGGGAGGTTGCTGTGGGAAGGCTGGCTGCAAGCTGACCTGGGTAAAAGGAGCCGGATGCTTTCACTCTTAAGAAGCTATAAGGTAGTATCATATTTTCTGCTGCGTTGCTTAGTTGACTACAGTGAACGTTGAATCAGGCCCTATAAGAACGCTTAGGGATGAATTCCTAAAATATTAAAATCTGTGTTTCCCCTTCTCTAAATGGAGGTGTGGATGAGAGGATTTACACAGTGTGGGCATCCGCTCCTCTCTCATCTCCTTGCCCTTCCCACCTGAAGATTCAGTGCAGATGGATCTTCTTGATGGTTCCCATCCTGCTCTCTGGAGCAATGTAGCCGGGTGCCCGCCTGTGGCGTATGAGATGCCCTCGCCAGCATCCGTGGCTTTTCTCAGGAGAGGGACCCTTGAGAGTATGGGATTGGGCGCTTTTTAATAGAACTGATGAAGACGTCATAAAAATCTAAGATCAAAAGCACTATCTCTTTGATTTATTTATTTATCATAACGGCTGACTTCCTTCGCTGCTTCCTTTGCTTTTAATATCCTCCGTGGACTTTCCCATAGCGAGATGTTCTCGTCTTCCCAGTGTCTGTTTTCCATCAGGCCGGATATTTGGGTAACTATCTCCTCTCGCTTTCCTAACTCCCTTCCCCTCCATTTTTTTCCTCCCTCCTCCCACCCCCTCGCCCGTCTTTGCAAGATGACTCCTCTTTTCTGAGCTGGCCTCTCTGGGAAGCGTCTCCGGTTCTCCGCTGCCTGATGTTGGCCGGTCTCCCCTGGCTGCGGCGGGGAAGGGAGGTGCGGGGGGCCGTGACCCAGCCTGATGCCACGCTCGGAGGTGAAAGAGAAGAAGTAGAGGTGGGTGGCAGAGTCGCAAAAGGCTACGGTTGATACGCTCTGCTCTCCCTGCTCCGACGGGAGCGATCGATAGGAAGCGCCGTGCAAAAATGAAGTGTGGCACCAGGTTCCTTTGCCTGCCTGAGCAAAACCTTTGGTGGTTATGACTTGCCTGCTTTAAAGCCCTTTTTATGT
The DNA here is from genome assembly GCF_003343035.1 of Apteryx rowi. Taxonomy (NCBI): domain Eukaryota; kingdom Metazoa; phylum Chordata; class Aves; order Apterygiformes; family Apterygidae; genus Apteryx; species Apteryx rowi. The sequence continues at coordinate 1,186,113 of NW_020448163.1, forward strand.
GTTTTTCTGTGCTTCAGCAAAAATTGGTCGTTATAGTATCCTTCTGGCGGTCTCTCTCTTTTTGCTCCAGGTCCCTTTTTGTGGTGCCATATGGCACCGTGCAAAAATAAAAGCTGGACCTTTGCAGGAGAGGCAACGCAGAAGAGTTGGACCGTTTCCCTCCAAGGTCATTCCGACGTAGCCTGCGCCGTGCTGAGCTGCCGTAGGGCTTCCCAAGGGCTGCATGGCTTTCTCCCCATCTGCTGAATCTCTTCTGCCTTGAAGATTAAGGGTAAAAGTTCTTTCTGAAGAGTTTAGCGCCCAGAAGCTCCTGTTGTCCTAAATAGGAGCTGCTATCCAGGGCACGTTTTGAAAAATTGGCCCCAAATGGAGAAGTTGAGAACTTTTGAAAAATTATCCCTGAATTATTCTGACTATTTTAAAAGTCAGGACTTAATTTCTCAACTAACCTGCTGAGAGAGAGAGGAGGGGGGGGGGAAAAAAAAGGAAAATACTCGCTTTTTTAATATATAGCTCTCTCAGTTCCAAGCTCCTGCTGCCTGGTTGTCTTGATTAACTTATTTTTTGGATTGGCATAACTGAAGTTTGCATATAGATTACATGCATACTAACGTACGTTTTTCTTCGCCGTTGTTTCGGATCAACGGAGACTTCACTCTCCGGACGTGCCGTGTTTCGCTCCCCCTCCCAAATCAAGGAAAGCTCAAAAAACTTTTCGGCACTTATTCCCCGTTTTAAAATGGAGTTGTTAGATGGCGAAGTTCAGCAGCGCAGGATTCTGTAATGCAATACGCAGTTTGCGCTCAGATCGCTTGTGCCTGCGTGTAATTTATACATGAATCATGAATTATGTTTAGATTCGCAGGAAGCTAAAATAAATGGGTTAGAGCTACATCCAATTATGTAATGAATTCCTCACTGTAAAATTTACAGCAGGGAGGTTTCGCAGCGCAACGGTGATAAAAGATTTCTAGGAGATTTGTTGCGGTGTCGTCTTGTAAAAAGAAAACCTCTGTCCATTTTAGGCCTGCAACAGCCATTTTGATTCCAACTGCAAAATACTTAGAGGTGGACGGAGCTGTTTTTCACGATAGCTTAAATAGCAGCCTATAGATCGAGGCGGGGGAGAAGTACGTCAACGAGTTGCGCGGCGCAAAAGCTCTTTCCCAGCGTGTCATCCAGAATCGGGGACGTACGTCTTTTTTTTTTTTAATCCTTCAAGCGATATCCTGCTGTTTTTTGGAGAATCTCCGTCTGCTGCTTGAAGGGTGCAATCTTGGCCCCCTCTCGAGCTGACGGGAGGTTTGCCATCGTCTTCAACGGGCCGAGCATCTCCTGGAAGAGCAGGAGATGCATGGAGTCGATGGGGGAAAAGTCTGAGGACTGAGCGAAACGGGCTTTTTTACCAGTCTGCGTTACTACTGCGAATGCAAAGCAAGCTAGGGCCGCGCACGCCGCGTATAGACAGTAATTTAGGTGGCCCTAACTCATGCTTTGCATCAAGAGCTTCATCACGCGAGCTAAGCAAAACTCTCTTTTTTTTTTTTTTTTTTTGCAAATTCAAGCTGAGCTAATAATTAGCATCTTGTTTGGTTGGTTGTCACCTTGAAGGAGGAGAGGTCAAACGGAGGCTGCCTGAGAGCTGCTTTGCCTTTCCCCCTCGAGGCGTTTAATTAGATTTGCCCTGTACCGTCAAAGGAGACGGCGCTCCGAACGCGGCGGTCGGAGCTGGTTGGAGCAGCCTGTCCGTTGAAGACTTTTTTTTTTATCCCCTTTATTTCTCTCTGGCTTCCTGGCCCATATGGGAATTTTTCTGTAAAAGCTGACAAGTTTAAAGACTTAACCCTTCTTGCGGAGAACAGGTAGGTTTTGTCCTTTCTTTAGCCAGGCAGGCTATAAATCAGCGCGATGCGAAAATGAAAGCGCAGCTGTATCGCGCGGTAAGAGGCACTTCAGAAGATGCCCAGAATGAAAGTCTTGCGGCTCGTGCGCCTTTTTTTTTTTTTTCCTTTTTTTCCAGGAGTACCTGCATAAGTTGTGGCCGTAGAGCTCTTGGAAACCCGCTGAATTATTCGTTGGGTTTTGCAACCCTCTTTTTAGCCCGTGTGCCTCCCGTTTGCTTGCTTTTTTTTTTGGCTTCCAAAGGAAACGGTCGCTCAGTAGGTGGGACTGGGTAGGCGAGGCTGTGATTTGGGCTCAGTAATTCCCGTGCTGAATCTTGCGGAGGCGCCTTTGCTCCCCAGCTTCCCCATCAGGTGCCCCATCCCCTTATTGCCTGGGGGCCGTTGTATCGTTCTCCCCCCCAAAAAAAAACGGGAAGAGGCACGCGTGGGAGGCTGCAAGGAGGTCTTGTATAAAGGCGTCATCAGCAGATCTGCTGGGCGGTGAGGCCGTTTCTATGGGCGCTTCGTTTGGATTTGAATGCTTGAGGCACATCTGGGAGGATGCAGAGGCGTGCAGAACCAATTGAGGCTTTCCAAAAAAGAAAAAAAAAAAGAAGGAAAAAAAAAAAAGGCCTTTAGAAATGCAGAAGGACTTGGTATCAGAAATTAAGGCACATACCTTAGCCAATGCCCATGGGCTGGAGTCTGTAAAATGAAGCGAAGACGACAGATTTACTGTCGCACCTGGAAGGAGAAGAAGCGTTCTTAGAAAGCAGGGAAGGCAATAATGGGCGCATTGCAGTGAAAATAATAATTCCCCTTTTTCTTTTTTTTTTTCCCCCAGTGCTAGAAATGCATCAAATTATTTCTGCATACCGCATTTGTGTTCCCGCCGCTTAACCGTGCCATTAAAATAGCAATTCAAAAGTCAATATTATATTCAAATGTCAGAAGATTGAGATTTCAGTGTTTTCCTTGCAAAAGGACTCCAGCTGAGAACATACTGGCCTATAGTCAAATATGTGTGAATCGTCTGTAATGGATACTTTAGGCCAGGGGTTCGCGGCGGATTGTTGCTGTTGTATCTACACGCGTCTACAGCTGACGCATAAATATTCATTTTAGCAAGCCTTCACCTGGCTTGGGTGCAGGAGTAGTTTCCGCTACGTCTTGTTCAAACGTGCAAACGCATCGAGCGACCCGAGGGCAGGGCTGGGGCACGGGGCGTCCCTGCAGCTGCTCCTGTAATTTGCTTACGATAGGCTAAAAAATGAAAAAACCACCGCCGCGAGCGGCATCGGGTGCCTTGGGGCCGCCGCTGCCCTCCTGCCTAAACGCCGTCGGCTGCCTTGAGTTGCAAGTTGCTTTAATAACTTTTGCAAGCGGTCAGTAATCACCCCGCAGGCAATGCAACGGGGAAGACGCCTCTTGCTGTGAACCCATCGTCTTCACCTGCTCCTTCCTAACTTCCAAGAGCCGGAGAATCGCAGGACGGAGCCGTTCGGATGGGGGGGCGTTTTTTTGCCCTCCCAAAGTCCGACTTGCAAGAACTTATCTCGGGAAAAGCCCCATAAAACCGTATCGGTGTTTAAGGAGAGAATTAGCGGCTGGCGGTTAATGATGCAGGAATTAAATACCCGGCACTGAACCGAGCGCGGCGCTTCGCCTCTCGCTGGCGATAGGTTTCGTAGGCGTTAATGTCCCTTAACAAACCTCCGAAGGTAATTTCCAAGGCGGGGGGGGGGGGGGGGGGGGGGGTCGGAGGTTAACGAAAAGAGCACAGCAGTGTTTTATAGTTAAGATCGCCTATATATTAGGCAGCTCTGGCAGAGCGTGTAATTAATTTTTTAAGTGTTCAGACTAGAGAATAAATAACCGGTAATCCACGCGGTGTGTTATAAATGTTTCAGGCCAACGTCGTTGGCCGTTTAGGGCCAGCTTTCCTCAATATACGTGTACAGGAGCCGAGGCGGAGGGCTACTTTTAATATAAATCCCAGCGCTGCCCCTTTGCAGTGTCCTGGAACGCGGCAGAGAATAATTCAAACGTTCAGAGCTGGCGCTTTGCTTGCAGCATTTGCCTTTTTTCCTCCCCCCACGAGTCTCCGCTGAGCTGTCTGTCCTTCCTTCGCCCGGAAAATCCTGCAAACTCGGAAGGTGCCGCAGGGTTTTAATCTTCCGCCGACGTTGGCCGCCGTCTCGCCGAGAGGTAGAGGAGCAGTGAAGTTGCCGGCGTGGAGAAGCGCGGGCCGCTATTAAAACGCGAGCGTGTGATTTTAATGGTTTTGCTGCGAATTGCGCTTTCCAAGCCTCTTAAATTACCGCAGCCGGCGCTGCCGGGATATGTATGGGAAACAGCCATTTTAATTAGGAAGATACGCTTGGAAATGAAAAGTCATTTTTTAAAGGTAATTTCCGTCGCGAGTGTTTTACTGACCGCTTGAATTTATTTACCCCGCAAACCCAGCAATAAAATAGGTATTTATGGGTTAGTTTTTAATTAGAAATAATGGCTGGTGGAGTCGAAGTGATGCATCACCTTGTCCCGTATAGGCTGCAGTCGTCCTAGCGGAAGACGGTTGTCTTGGCAATTTAAAGAGCGATCCGACCGGAAATTTTGTCCCTAAACCGTGACGCCCCCAGCGCGGCCACGTCCTGGCTTCGAGGAGGAGAGCTCGGGCTCGCGCGCTCTGCCCACCTTGCTACGCGAGGGACTGAAGCAATCTCCGCTTGCGGCACCGAGCTCATTTTTGGCCCTTCCGGATGTCACCGACGTAGTGACGATTAAGAGTGATGCAGTGCCGCGAGGTTATTTCTGGACGCGGGTGGCACTGGGAAGGAGTCGCCCAGCGGCGGCAGGGGTTTTCATTCCGATCCGCGCTTCGGAGAGCGGCGCCATGCGCGTTTCACCGTACAAGGAAGAAGAGGCAGCGCACAGTGTTTTCTGGGAAGCAATGAAACGTCCTGGCAAACGCGTGAAATGAGTGCATTTATGCGCGCTCCTTTTAGAAAGCAGCGTAGCGGCACGACTCTGCTTTTTATTAAAGGGTCTTGCTCGAATTGCTTTTGCGTCCTCGCTATGCTAAAGCAGGGGGATTTACTAGAAACGCGTTGACTGTGTATATCTGAGTGCGTGTATACTATTAAAATTATAGCTATTAGTGCGATTTAGGTGCCTTTCCAGGCAGCGTTTGAGTCTTAAACGTTAAGCCACTCTTGCGAGGGGAATGCCCTAGCCGTATAGAAGTATAGACCCTCGCGAGGAGAGGGGTGCACGTATAGGGGACAGGCTGCCTTTGCTCACCTTTAATTAAGGCAGCCAAGGCCAGCAGGTCCTGAAGAGCCGCTGTCTTGACTTGGGCGGATGTGGCAGGGATGGTATCCGCATCTGGAGATCTTAATACCCGTGTGAGCCCCTTGGTTGCTGTTGATGCCTCTCTCCTGCCTGTTCTTTTTCCTCTGAAAGTATGCTAATTATCATTACGCAATTCGAGGCATTTCTTGCTTTTCAGTAGCCGTAGGAATCCGTCGGGGATGAAAAAGCCCTGACATTTGGATTCCCAGCTTTTGTTTCCGTAATCAAAAATAAAGGTAGAAGGGGCGCCGTGAAGCAATTTTGTTCAGTCCTCTCATCATGGCATGTTTGATTGGTCTGAATCCGCTGGCATTTTATTAAATTAACGCCTCTGAGTCTGCAGTGTATTTGCAGGACGACTGAAGTGCTGAGTGGCTTTGAAACACGGCTGATTGCCTTGAAGAGCAACTGAAAGGCGGTTTTGTCATCCTCTAGATCTTCTCATGGTGGTCCACCAAAGCTGGCTGGTTGAGCCGCTGCAGCTTGGTTGTGGAGCCGCGGGCACCTGGCAGCAAGGGGGCCTGTCAGGCTCCCCTCTTTCTTTTCGTGCTTTAAATCACTTCTCTTTCGCCATGGGATGAAGCTTTTATTGGCTGTTTCTTTAGGGACCCAAGAAGTATAGGGCTGGAGGAGGGATGGGTGTGTTGCAGATGCTGTTTGGGCCAAAATGTCCATCTGCGCTAATGCGGATGTGCCACTGATGGACGAGGATCCACAAAGTGGTGGTTCCTGCTCTTTCCCATCCTCTTTTTTTTCTTCAGCTCACTCAGCCCCTTCCTGCTCCCGCTCTGGGGATGCTGCCCTGCCTGGCGTCCCTGCGCAGGGCACAGATTTTTCACGGGCCTCTCTTTTCCATGGATGGCCAAACCCCCGCCGTCTTCTGCGTGTAGGCGAGGACAGCACGATGGCTGATGAGCTGGAAGAGGTTTACCACGTATTCCTCATTTTGCAATGCTGCCTGCCTCGGATGCATGGTGCTACCCCGTGCCTGTGATGCTCCATTCACGTTCTTGCAACACGCTGAGATGTTACAGCAAGAAAAAGGAGAGGTTTGCAGTCCCGCTGCCGGTGAAGTCATTACTAAGGTTTCTGTGGATTGAAGGAGAAGACAGGATTTTCCATGATGTGTTTCGGAGCGGGTAGGATTGTGTCTAAGCCAGCCCGTTAATGGGCGCAGGACCGAGGGTTGGGGAAGCGGGAAGCGCCGTCCCTCACTCCCCCTCCGCGGGACACGGAGGGGCCTGGCGTTCTCTTTTCAAAGGCTCGTAGGCAAGGCGGGCGGTGAGGCTTCATTTATTCATTAGCCCGGGATCCGATGCGATAGTTTACAGCCAGCGTGCGTGAAATAAGTGTGGGTTTCATTAAAAAGGAGATGTGTATTTTATCTCCGTTGAGGAATGGGAAAATAAGGGCAATAAAGCCAATATTGTAGTAGAGTCTCCCTTTTTTAATAGCAAGCCGTGCGCTGCACTTCTGAAAAGCTTGGAGTTCAGGGGCTGAGCTGATCAGAGCTCCGAGGGCTTTTTCTTTGCTGCTTTATAACCCTTGTTAACTTTTCAACTTGTCAAGTACACGGTGGTTTATGAAATTTTAAAGCTAACAGTGTGCTGTGTGGGGATCACAGTGATATACTAGACTTTTGAGTGCATCCCGAGATGAATAAGTCATGAAGTCGCAGAAAGTTGCAATTAAAGAAGCCAGACCTGGATGCTGGAAATATTACACCTGGGTTCACACGGCTTTAAAAGAGAATCAGGGCTGGAAGTGGTCCGCACTTGAACTGGAGATAAGCAAAGGGGCAAAAAAAATAATCTGTGGGACATAGGTTTCTTCCTAGGCATCAGACTGATGTTTACTGATCTTACGGGGAATTACTGTTGATAGAGTAGATTCCCTCTAGCTCAAACAGGTAGACACGTTCCTCTTGGATACGGAAAGTGCCTAGTTTGGTTTCTTCCTGCAGCGGCTTCCTTCTAATGGAGATAATCCTTCGTCTGATGCTCGCTCGGTTGGTGACCTTCCTGTATTTTGCCAGTCTGTGTAAGATGCTGCGGGTTATATTCCTTTGTGCCTGAATCCCCTACGGCATTAGCAGTTACGGTGCAACTGTGGGTCAGGCAAGGGTTGCATTAACATTTCCGATTTTCCGCCGACTTGAAACACGCGGCTGAGATGTCTCATGCCTGCATCGCTTCTGATTTTTAGTTTTCTCCCTGGAAAAAATGTGAAAAAATACCAATGTGAAAAAAATTCCAGGCACTGGCCCTTGCGGTTGGTGCCTGCTCCGCATTTCCAGAGGGTCTCGGTGGGACTCTTGCCTTTTCTATCAGTAGAGACGTGCCCTGATTCAAAGCTTTGACTTTCTGTACTTGCATAATCTCACCGACTTCGGCAGGATTACCCGGGTGTTTAAAATAAGGCCGTGTTGTAAAAGGTTGCAGGATTATGGGCCCAGATAGATCCGTTGTTTGACTACTCATTGAGATTTTGTTTTAATTTCTCCTTTTTATGAGTTTGAAAAGTCAATAAAGAATAACGCAAAACACATGCAACGTTAAGGCAAAGACTTAACTGCGGCGATGTCGGGAAGTTCATAGTTAGGCTTGCTGGAGGAGCCCTGTGGGGTTTTTTCTTCCCTACACATGTGCACTATAAAAAAAAAAAAAAAAATGTATTAGGTATTCACATATATGGACTGATAGTCCTCCATCGAAGATCATTTTTAACTGAAAGGAAACGCATTTGATCAGTCTGTGGCTGGGTTCAGTGGACACACCATTTCTCCTCGGTTTCATGTGGTTTTGTTTTTCCTACTCGGTCGTTTCTTGATATCACCCTTATTGCTGCAGTTTCCAAATAGCTTCCAGCTGCGCACATCTGTATGCGTGCTTTCCTCTGCGCCCCGGGGAGACGAGGATGGGGAGTCAAGCACTGGGCATCAAGGCAGGCCGGATGTGTATAGGGCTCCCAAACCATCCACCCTCCAGCGCTTTTGACTCTTCTTCCAGCTTGTCCTCTGGCTCTGAGTGCCGTATGGTGGCAGTATGAACGTCCTTCACCCTCGCTTGCCAAAGGGGTCCGTTTGTAGCAATTTGTAGGGGAAATGTTGACCCTGCGAAAAGGCAATTGGAGCTAGAATGGAACAATTACATATAAGTATTTCATCTTGGTTTGTGAAAACTGAGTTAGGAGGGTTTTTTGGTTTTTTGGCATGGAAAGTTTTTAAGATGGTATCAATATTAACCTGCTAACAGAACTTCTTTATCTGCATGAAACCATATTTGGGAGGGAAAGAGTTACACAGCTGGAAGGTAATGTAGAATTTGTACGTACAGAAGTTCAGCTTTAAAAAAAAAAAAAAAGGAAAGCTGTTGAGACTTGCCTTCAAGACTTGAGGATGCTGATGACATGAGGTATACGTATGTCTTAAGTAAGCCTCAGCTGCGAAGAAAGACGGCAGCAGAAAGAACAGTTTGCTTTTATCAGTTCCCATCAAAACTGCCTGGCGTGCAGCAGACACGTGGTTCTCGCTAGGGACGTAGGGACATCGGTGTGTCTCCTTCCACGTCTGCTCTTCTGCAATGTTCTTCGGTGGGTCAGCTCGCCGTACTGCAGCTGATAGTGTGCTTGAGCCGGTTTCCCCGAGATGTTCCTCGCAGGGGAATAGTTTGAGCATGCCTGCGTTCCTTCCTCATCTCCCTCTCCAGGCTCTGAGATAATTGAATCCTGGCTCATATTCGTTTGGCATGCTAATTGTCGGAGTTAAGAAATAAGAGACTTGGCGAGGATGTAAAGGAATTAAAGTGATTGCCCTTTTGTCTGTGGAAACAATGAAAAGTAATAATTATCGCTGTTATTTTTTTGCTGTTAAAACTTCCCTCTGCTGCTCCCTGCTTTTAAGACCTGTTTTTTCTTTACCAAAAAGCAGTCTGATTTGATGTACATGGGCCGTACTTCAGAATCCATCACTCAAACCCACAACCTTCCCAGCCTGCTCTATATTAACAAGCAGATGTGTCATCCCGCAGACTAGGCAATAATGGATCTTTTTAAGAACTGCCTTTCCTCCATGGACCTCAGGTATTCCAGAGCCAGCGTTTAAGGTACTGCTTTCATATTATATAGAGATATCAGGAGATACTCAGCTTAATGTACGGTTGTATATTTGCATTTGCAGAACATTTTGTCTTCCTTTATTCTCTTTGCAGACGCGAGGCTTGGAATAACAAATAGCTAGTCTAGATATACGGCGTGCATGGAGACAATAACATTAATGTAAATCCCGGTTCCCCTAACACGGCTGCTCGCTCGTGGAGGATGCAGGCATGGTTAAAGCAGTGGCTGGGTTTCGGGGGCCTTGCTGCAGCGAGCAGCCCTGCAGTTTTGCTTTGCGGTCCTCAGCCGTCCCACCAAGCCGTTGCCTGCCCACGCCGGCCTGAACCCTGCGGGTTTGGATGAAAAGCAGAACCTACCTGTTTTCTATTACTTGGGGCTTCCCCTGCCTGTCTGCGTGGCTCTTCTGTGCATGCCAGCATAGGAGAAAGCATCCTCATTAATTTTTTAAATATCCAGGGGAAGAAGTTGCTGTTGGTGGCAGAGCAGAAGTACATCTCCAGCTGGAGATAAGCCATGAAAAACCTTTCAGCTGAAAGCCCAGTGCTTACTGCGGATACATGAAGCAGAGGTGACCGCAAGAGGGGAAGCATGGAAGTGGGATGTGGTCAAAGCGGCCAGGTGCAGAAAGGAGCTTTGGGGCAGCATCTTGCAAGAAAAGAAATGCGTCCGGATGATTTGCTCGGAGGCTGCAGAAGAGGATGCTGCAGTAACCAAAATGGGGGTTACCGAGCCCTTGGAGAGCCAAGCACTCGGCGTTCATACTCTGCATTTCAGTGCTGCACGATGGCACGAAAGAGGAGGTCAACCGGAAGATCTCAGGTGTAGCGTGCCGTAGCTCCTATTTGGTTTTACTCCACTGTTTTCACGTTTGAATAACACGGTTGCTTTTAATTTTTCGCCTATGTCTACTAATCAGTTGCCCATCCACTCCCAAGCTGCGTTCACCAGCTGGATTTTACCTGCCTTTCCCAAGTCAGTGGGCTGATCGGCAGCTCTTCCGCTCTCCAGCTGCCAGCATGCACAAATCGTGAAAAATCAATTTATCTTCCTAGCCTCCTTTCGGAGGTGATTGAAAGCAGCCAGCGGCTTTGGAGGTGCGGGGTGGGAGACAAATAGAGAGGCCAAAAAAAGGGCCGTGGCATTGCTCTTGTGTCCTTAGGAAAGGCACAAAAGAAGTTACTTTGCAAAATCTGGGGGGCTAGAGAAGAAGGGGCTTTTTTGTTTAGTTTTAAACAAGCTTAATTATTGCTAGGCAGCGAGGATTTTTGGTTTGATTTAAATTTGAGGAAGCTTCTGCTGAACCTTAATGCCAAGGAAATTACATTTCTTACCCAGCTATGGTATTTGTTATTTGATGGCTATTAAGGCCAAAGGAACGTTTTCTGCCGCCTGAAAGGCAGAGAAAGCTTCTTCCCAGTTGTTAAGCGTCGATGAGAAAAGTGAGAAACGTGAAGTATCTGGCTTGGTGGCACAGAGCTCCGCCAGTAGAAAGGCTTTTCAAGAGCTCCTAGTTGATTCAACAAATAAAATCAGTATGTAAATGTTTTTGGTTCTGCACTGCTCCGAGAAACTTCGTTAGGAGGAAGGCAACAATGGGAATTAATTTGACTTATGTGTCATCAAGAGTTGATCAAGAGTACAGACGGCAAGTGAAACGGGGAGAGAGGTGCTCCACCTTTGCTGGCTGTAGTCACGCGGTGCCGTTCGCTTCCTTTCTGATTCTGTTTTATGGGGAAATGTCTGTGAACATATGGTATGATATTATACTTTGATTAGCTACCATGAATCCCGCATGCTGTGGAGGTGTACAGGTAATGCTGTGTTTTGGAGAAGCATTAGAGGCCTCCATCTACACCAGTAATGACCAGTTAATGACCACTGAGATAAGCTAATGGGAAGTCAGGGCTACTTTGAGCTTTAACTCATTATTTCCTGACCACCTACAGACAAAGAGGCCATTATTTCTGTATTTTTATTTAATGAGTATTTCAGATGAGCACCAGGACACGCTTCCCACCCTGGGGGATTGCCTGAACGTTTTGCTTCCAGGCTGTGAGATACCTTTCCAAAAGCACATAGCAGTAACTGTAAGTTTTTGGTGGTGGAGGAAGAAAGTTTGTTTAGCTGCTGCTCTGCCAGATGGGCAGCCGGAGATGAGGTGGGAGGATTGCCCAGACAACTTGATGCTGGCTTTGGCTCTGTTGGTCTTTAACACAAGGGCAGCTGCTGCTGGGTGTTGTGGAAAGAGCACATGCATAGCAGCTTAAATATATATATTTCACTTTCTTTTGTTGCCGCTTACTTCAGTGGGGCCAGGCGCTGGCCTTCAACTGACCACATCATCTTGGGCAGCTTAGGAGTCTGATCAGAGCCTCTTCACGCATGGAAGAATATCCAAATTGCTTCCGTTTTCCCGCTGCAGTGGTTTTTTCTCATGTCCTGCCTTCTCCGGAGAGGGCTTGCCCTCCAGAGCCCCATGGCCAGCAGATTTTCTTTAACCCTTCTTGACTCCTGGCATGGCGACATCAGGGAGTCCCACACCAGAGCTCGCCTGTCATATCTGCCTGCATAACATGGTCAGTCCTTAGGACTTCGATGACACCTGGCACTTTCAGGCATCCTGTTAGACCGATTAAATTTGTGATACGCTTCTGCTTATGCCTACTTCGCAGTACAAAATCGGGTGCAGATCGTGCCGCCTTCACTCCTGCAGGATAGAGTTCACTATGGAAAAGTCTCACAAGTTCTGCTAGGCCAACTCAGCAAGAAAAACACAAAAGATGAAAGAAGCTGGGAGAAGAGATGTGCTTTCACATCCATTGGATATCACATTTTCAAACCAATAGTGAAAGGGGAAATTCTCATTTATTTTAATTATAGTGGACCCAAATTCTCCTTCTCCGGAGATTGAAATCAGCTCTGCTGACATCATCTGTATGAATTCATGCACGTGGGAGCACTATAATCTAGTCTGGAGTCTTCTGGCTTAAATTAGATTGAGCTGGCTTGAGATTTCATTCAGAATAATACCACCAGATCCTCATCTTTGGCCAGCTTGGAGACATAATGATATGGCGAGATGCACATCAGCACCCTAAACTTTGAGAATTTGGGCTCTTACTCACTTCCAGACTCTGGATTCTTCTGTTGATGTGGTGGGGGACATATGTGGCTGTCCTTGAGGGAGTGATCCATGAGAGCTGGGCACCTGCTGCTGCTTCCCTGCCCACTGGCTGAAGGTGGGATTTTCCATGCCTGAAGAAGAGGACTTGCCTAGAGGAGGCCTGGAAGAAAAAAAGGAGGAAAATCTCAGAAGGGTAAAGACAAATGGATGGAGCAGAAGACTGGTCAGGCCATGACATTGGCAACAAGTAGAGAAATGCGGATAAATCCAACCTAATTGTGGGTTGGCAGCTGATAACATACATGGCCTTGTGCAGTAATTAAAAGTACCCAACCCAGCAGGCAAGGGTGGGACCTACAGCACCCACAGCACAAGCTGGAGGAAACCTCTGGTAGCTGAGACAGCTCTTACAGCTGCTGGGACTTTCCTTCCCTGGACGCCCAGGATCCGTAACTAGTGTTAACTTGGATACGTCTGCACCTGCTGCTCTCCCACCTCTGCCGGGGCTGTCGGCGCAGGCGGCTGGTGCTCCTGGGAGCCGCGAGCACGCGCGGGCACAATGTGCCCTTTGTCTCCCAAAGTCCCACCCCGTTTTTATTACTTCCTCCCGCACAGTCGAGCTGCCTCGCACAATGCAACAGTGTGATCGCTCCGGGTTCTATAATATGGGCTTCCTCTGCCTGTGTTTTTATAGTTTTTTATTAATGAGCTCTTCTGTGCCGTTGCTAAGCAGAGCGGTAGGAAACGATAGGTCAATGCCTTTTTGTATTGCCCCGGCATCAAACAGGAATGCTTTGTAATAACAGAAAGGGACAGACAGGGGAGCCCTTGTAAATGCATTTAGAAGAGGCGGTGGAGGTGATCTAGAAGCAGGTTTATATTTGACGGAAAGCACAGTTAGCTGGTTTCCTACCCGCCCTGTGCTGCCGCTCCTGGGCCAGGATCCCAGGACCCTTCCCGGGTCTCCGCGCGCCCCTCAAACCACCGAGGAAAAGGCAAGAAAAAGGGACGAGGCCCAAGGAGGTGTTTTGCTTTGGTAGCAGAGCGCTTTTCCAGCATGTGCTTGGATGGTCTTTGGAGCTTTTGCTTTTGACATCTCTCCTTTCACTGTAGATACACTCGATGAAGGAAGGCTTGAGCATCTCTGCTATGCAACCCAAAACTCGTCTGCGCTGGGATTAGCTCGTAACACCTGCGGTCGCCGGTGATGTTTGCAAGGTTGCTCAGCCAGAGGTGGCCATGAGAAGCTGGAGATGGAAGGTGTCTTCTTGGCAGCTCTTTGCAGTGGCTTGTGCTGTTTTGCTTACTCGGGGAAAAGCAGAGGCAAGGCGCAAATAGGCCGCAGATAGCTCTGCGTCGCCAAAGCCCGGCCTTCCTTGTCATGCAGCGCGAGCGGCTGCTGGCACCAGGACAAATTCCCCTGTAAGTTATGCGTGATTTACATGAGAAGCTCGTTAATTCTCTAGCGCCGGATTTAGACGGTTTCATTTGTAAAGGGTGTCGTTTCAAACACTGCTCAGGCGAATTTCCCTCTCTCTGCTGACCCAGAGGGTGTGCTAAAAGATGATCAACCAACGAGGAGCGCGTGTGTTTATAAATACATGCACGCGCACACGTATATATATATATATATATATATATATAGTGGTGTTAATTAGAAGGTGCGTGCTTTGGTTAAGGACTGTGCCTTTTCTGCACAAATGGGCTGCCTGTTTAACAAAAAGGGCCATCTCGACGTGCGCCCAAACTCGCAGGGGTTGCACTGCGCTTGCGGAAGCCCAGCTATCACCTGCTTTTCCTTCCTTAGTACTAAACCTTGAACCTGACCAGGGTTGCTTCCGCGACGCTGTTTTTCAGAACAGGCGTCGTACGGCAGCACCGTGCGTGCGGCGGGGAGGACGCTGGCTGGAGCAGCCGGCTCTTCTTCAACGCCTTGGGCAAGCTTTTGGGTTGCCCTCAGCAGCAGCAAGACTCGGTCTTCAATGAGCGCTGTGGTTCTGCAGGAGTGCTTAGCCCAGGAGAGCTCTGGGATAAAAACCAGGCATAACGCACTAAGCAGGATTTGGGTTTTTTTCTTTCTTTCTTTCCTTTTTTTTTTCTTTCTCTTTTTTTTAAAGATATTCCTTGTTCCTCCAAACTCTGCAATTCCTAAGTCCGGCTAAAAGACCAGTCAGGGAAAAATAACTCCTTGGTGGAATTACTTTTTTACTGGAGTCTCCGTCTCCAGCGCCGAGATAGATAGAGCTGACAGACATACCAGAAGTAGCTGTTGTTGCAGCTCGTACATTGAGCTTAACGGAGACCGTGCTTTCCTTTAACGTTGCTATTGCATTAAGCAGCGTGACCACTCTCCATTAGCTGAAGGAATTATACACTCATTTTCAGCTTTTACTTACTGTTTTAATCCAGCATCTGGATCTACGTGTTCTCTGATATAAGGCTGACACTGAAATTCAGATGATGGCTGTAAGTGTTTTTATCATACACTCATGTGCAGTTCAGGTTTAAGTTGCAGCTTATAGTTATTTTAAATGGGCAGTCGCTCCTCGGAAAAATCTTAATGTTGACGCAAACAGTAAATGCGGGACAAGCTGCCAGACTCACCTTTGAAGTCTCTGGCCTAAGGAAACTGTTCCTTGACATCTCATTACTTTCCTCCTGTTATTAGAAACAAATGTGGGCTTCCTACGTGTAGATTAAATATGGCATGAATTAAGAAAGCCGAGGTAGACGGCAGCAAAGGAGGAGAAATTATGCCATGCTCCGCTGCGGTTTTGTTTATCGGGACATAAGTCTGAATTTATTATTTTTCATGACTTGTAAGTTAGCGCAAGGAAAGAAAAAGGAATATATATATATATATATATATATACATATTTTTCCCCCTGTGGCTATCAATCTACGCTGATTCAAACTGCATAGTCGCATGCACGTTTAAACAAATTTGCCGCAGGGAAAAGAAAACGTGCCGGCCTCAAGTAGCCTGACCATCCACCGCTGTTGTCCTGGACCTAGCAGGGCTTTCCACGCTTTGGGTGAAATTCTGCGCTGCCCAGGAGCAATGGTTTGGACTTGCGAGGCACGGGGAGACGGAGGAGAGGACTTAGATGGAGCGGGAGGAGGGAAATCCTGTAGACTTACTGTTTTGCTCCTTCAGTCGTGCGGAGCAATCCCGTTTGGAGAAATGCACTGGAATGCAGCGGAGTGAAATTCCCCTTTATTTCTTCCAGGGAAAGTTTTAGGGGTGGTTTTCAGCTTGTATGTGGTGCCTGGGATGCAAGAGGCCAGGCCAAGTATTTGCCAAAAAATAAGATGCTCTGCCAGCAACCTACTGTGTGTGTGTACGTACGTGTGTGTGTGTGTGTGTGTATATGTATGTAAGTATATGTGCATAGATGCACATGTACAGATACATATATATAAAATACATGCACACATACAGATACACACACACATATATATACATATATAAAAAAATAAATTTATATATATTTATATATATATATGTATTGGTATAAATGAGTGAAATATCTGCTCACCGGTTAGTATGCAGACGACTGTTCTGCTGACCATATTACTGAGTCTCCTGTACCACTAGGAGACAACACCCTAAAATCAGCGTATCTGTGAGCTGCTTCTGAGAGAGAGGAGCCAAGACCTGTCCCGTCCTTGCAGGCGTTGCCATCTGAGGAGGCTTGGGTTTGGTTTCTGCAGCGCTGCCTGTTGGCGAGCGTCTCTATAGGTCACTTCTCTACCGGCAAAGGCACTAAAGAAAATCAGCAATTATTGGTATGCAAAAGGCAGTGTCACCTGCAATATGACCAGGCATTAACTTCTTAAGTCCGAGAAATGAGCTGGATGGACTGGCGGTTTTTTTTTATATCTTGACTGTTTTGCCAAACAGATTTCAGTTAAGTGAGGCAAATTGATTTTGAAGCTGCTTCATTTTTGCACGTTAAGCGAATCAGCATTTTGGTTTAGGCCCTGAAATGCAAATAGTCAAAGTTATCACATTCTGGGATGTCTTCCTGAATCGGCATGTTCACGGTGGAGTGAAATCTGAAATTATAGATGCACAGATAAAATTTAAGGCTTGTGAGCTTGGTTCTTTTCTGTTATGGTGGTTTTCTGCCAGCCCAATTGTAATGGCGTTGGTCACTTAAGGAGGGACACCGTTGTGATAATGGCATGGAGCATCATGCTTTTTCCTTCCAAGTACCGTTTTTGGCACAGTCTCTGGTCGCTGCTAAAGCCTCGCTATTAAACCCAAGGACTGAGAGACCGCTGTCGTTCTGGTTTGGTGCTTGATGACCTGGCCCATCGTATTTTGTGGTTCTCACCTTGGTTTACCTGGGGAACCACGAGAAGCATTCTGTGGTCGGGCTCTGCAGCTGGTGGCCTCTCCTCGGACCTCGTGGGACCTGCATCGGAGGGGTGGGTTGGGACATGCGCCCTTGGAAAGTCGCTCCGACTTATGTTGATCCATGACTCACAGGAGGGTTGCTCTGCAGGAAGGCAGATACCTTGTTTTTTGGCTTTTCCTCTTTGGTGCCCGTACATCAGCAGCGGCGGCATAGCTTGGTGCTCCATGGTCGCATGGTTGAAAATTCACCAGTTGGATGTCAGCGGTTCAACGGTCTTTGCCGTTGGTGCTCGGGAGCCCGAGTTATTCTTTCATCCAAGCAGTAGCTAAGCCAAGGTCCGCTTAGTCTCCAGGGTCAGACAAGATCTGGTTAATAATTATAAGTGGGAGCTTTAATGAGGGGAGTTATTAATCCAGGAAGCGAATAATAAGTTGCTTTAAGCACTAGCCCCCCTACTGCCCCTCCAGTGCTTTTAATTCTTTTAAGGATCCCTAAATCGGAGCTATTTACATCAAGGCAGGAAGGAGTGGAAGCGTGGCGCCGCCGCTCAGGTGCGGGGTGCCCTGACACCCGCTTGGCTTCCCTTGCGCGAGGGCCCGGGGACTGGATGCGTGCACGCTGGATTCGCTGAGAGCTTGTTGCTCCTGCCCCACTCTAGGTACTCTCCGCTTTGACTTGCCCCGAACCTCCGAGGTCATGCATGGAAGGGACCCAAGTGTATGCAGCAGAGCAGAAAATCGGCCAAAGTGGTGAAATTTTAAGTGCAGGATTGAGGATTATTCGTGCACCGCAGAAACGCACATAGGTGCTGTGCTTCCGCTTTGACCCGGTGGTGGCTTCTTGCAGAAGACGGGCAAGCCGCGCGGAGGAGAGCTGCATCGGAGCCTCTCGTCTTGCGAGTCGCGGCTTGGACTAAGTCACTGCCGTGGTGAACAGGGGTAGCACCTTATCCCTGACGTGGCGACCACTTTTGCTTGCACGGTACCGAGAGAAATCTAAAAAAAACCCGACTTGTTTTGAATTTATATGATTTCTGAACTGAAGGTTCAGAATAAAAAGGTTAGAGCTGCTTATGGGGCTAGTGAAGACAGAATGCTTGAGCCCAGCGTCAGTCATGATAAGCCGTTTGCAGACTAATTTGGCACTAGATCTAGGAAGCATGGACTTTTTTCTTCTCTTTCTTTTTTTTTTTTTTTTTTTTTTTTTTAAACCTGGATTCTGTTAATTTAGGCAGCTCTGCTTGTGCGCCTTGCAATCAGGCTGATGAACCGGTCAGACGTGATGAAATTCCAGCGCTTCTCCCCTCAGTTGCTTTGCCCTCCGGCTTTCTTCTCTAAAAATGGGCAGAGAGGCTCTGGAAAATGTCGCCGAGTGAGCAGAAAATGCAAAGCGGCTGCATCCTGCCGTTGGGGCAAGCGTCTCTCCGTAGGGGGAAATGGAAAACTTAGAACACGCTGCTGAAGCTTGCCTTACAGTTTTTGAATTTCCTTGCAGGAGGTGCAGTAAGGTGATTCTGAAGAATTACGTTGCACTTGGATTTCTTTTGAGGCTGAAACAGGATTAAAAAGGTAATAAATGTTACCTCTTAGCCGCTTTCTCTTTTTATGTTTGGAAGATGGTCTGGCACTGCAGAGAACTAAAGAACCAAAGACGAGAACTAAACGAGAACCAAATCAGAGGAAGTTTGATGTGTCTGTTGAGCTCAAGACCCGTTCAGGAAAGGGCTCATTCCTCTTTGAACAGAGCCGTGCTCACTGGGTTCCTCGTCTGCAGCTCTCTAGGTGCTATCACAGCCCCGATAGGGATTGTTAGGTTGTTTTTTCGTATTTCTGTTACTTTGTCATGAGCGTGGTTCCTGGGCTGAATTCAGTGGAGCTGCAAAGCGTTGACAAGGCAACAGTGAGCTAACGTTCAGGGCATCTCGTGGTCGAGAGGCTGGTGAGAGCAGCACACGGTCCTATTTACTGGCCCTTACCCCTTCGTTATCTTAGTGAACCTAATAACAGGTTTCTTTGGTTTTTCTTTTACCTTTGCTACTTGTTGCTCTGAGGAGTCGCATTAAGTACAAGGAAACATCAGCTATCACAAAACGCTACTTTGCAGTCAAGAAGATAAGCGGTGGAGCTCAGTTGTGCGTTTGCTGCCTATCTCTTCGGGTTTTTCTTGTCTTCCTCTCTGTAGCTCAGCCCCACATGTCTGCTATTTAAAGTCAGCTTATGGGTGTCTGGAAGAGTAACACGTTACTGTAATTTTTCAGTTAGAGATCGGGATGCGTCTGCAGTGAGTAAAACAGTCTGATTTATGACCTTCCTGGGATCTTGGGTTTTTTTCTACTGTCTTTCTGCGGTGACGTAAGATGGAAAGAAATATTTTCCCAATGTAAGAGCTACGTTACGAGGAGCAAGCGGGCCTGCGTTGGCCACGCACAAGGACAGAGGACAAGTGGACCTCGGTGGGAAGCACTTTTGATTACTTTTAATGYAGATGATGCTCACTCCGCTTCAGAGGAGAGCTCCCCTGATGGATGTTTTTAATGAGTTAGGGAGGCAATTTGAAGACTCTCCCCTATCTACCTACAAGCCCTCAGGGTAGGGAGCTAAATCACTGCGACCCATTAGAAGGAGAAGGACACTTATTAGCTTATCTAGCCGTGCGTTTTCTCCGGTCGAGCCACCGAAATCAATTCAGTCTCTCTGTATTTGTACCCTAAGCATACGTAAGCGGGGTGTGCGTGGAGGAACGAGTGCGTATGTGCATATGCACGGGGATGTAATTGTATGTGTGCATTTGTTTCACTGGTCGATAAATGCCCGAGAGGGCATGGAGCTTGGAAGAGATACCTAGGAGTATGCTACTTTATAATAAAAATAAACAGGATATTAGAAAACCTTTGATAGCACAACTTAATGGCATCGAGGAAACTATTGGATTCAGGGTGCTGTTTCAAAGTCTTTTTCATCAGAATGGAAGTGGCATAATCGATACGTAGCTCTTTGGCTGCTAACTCTTCAGATCTAGCTGAAATCACATTAAATGGAATAGATTTTGTTCCTGGCTCAGGCCAAGAGGGTTGTATTTAACTGAACTCTCTGGAAGTCAACTGTTTGGGAGCTGCCAGCTCTTTGTGAAATGCTGGGGCCTGTAGCCCCAACCAAACAAATCCTGATGTCATTTCTTTGCCGGTGTGGGGCCTGCTTTATAATGAGCTAAACGTGAGAGGTGCCGGTGGCGTGCGACCTGTAGGCTCTTCCTGATTCTGCCATTGATTTCATGGCCCATCTGGCCTCGGACAAGCCTCGCAATGCCTTTCCTACGCTAGGGAATTTGGGGAAGTGAAAACCTCCCTACCATCGACTTGCAAATCTCTGCTATAGAAGAAAAAATTGTGGGGCCGCTGGGTTTGGGAGCCTCAGCGTCTGGGCTGGATTTGCAGGTGGAGGGAGCATCTGTGACCATGAGTGATTTCAGTGGGAGCAGTCTAAGGACATCAGAAGTCCTCAGAAGTCACTATTTCCTATGGCAAAGGTAACTTAAAAAAAAAAAAAAAGGGGGGGGGGCAGCAAAACCCACCAGCCCTTGCGTTGTGGGGACGCTGATGTGAGAGAGGCCTCCTTGGTGGCATCTGTTCACACTTCCCACGTAGCGTGTAAATATATCTACCTTAAGCATTGCATCTTCCCAGAAGTCATGCTTTCCTCTCTYCTCCAACTCTGGAATTCTCTCCCTCCGTTAGAGCCCACCTGTAGCTTGGCAGACGACCACATTGAGGTTGGTTGGGTTGGTTTTTTTGATGGTGCTCCAATTTGAAACTTTTGCAGAGAAGTCATGAAGGTTTCTGTCATTACCGGTGATCTCATTTCCCCCCTCATTTCTCCCATTTCCCGGGAACGTTCCTCCTAAGTTACCAAGTCCCTTTCTCTTCTCAACGGGGAGAATTTCAGCAATAAATACAGCAGCGCTCCAAACCGTAAATAACGTTTGGACAGCCTGCGCCGAGCTTTTCCCAAAGGGAAGGCACGGCTTTTGTCGTGGCAGCATATCCCGGGGCTGTCTGGCGCTGTGCAGGAAGCTGATGGTGTTGCTTCAGAGCGTGCCTCCRAGTCCCTCTGAGTTGTTTTATTTTTCCCAAGGACTCCTGAAAAATTGGCTTGCAGGACAGCAGAGTAAATCACGTTGATTAGAGGAGGGGAAGGGGAAAAAGGAAGGGGGAGGATGAAAAACGGGCAAATACCGAGCGGTGCTGAGAAATTCCATCGCCGAAGGCTGAAACTGCAGCCTTATCTCGGGACACGGTGGAAAAAAAGCCGCCGGAACATATGTCAACGACAGATTGCCAACCTTAGCATTTAATTCCTGGCATTTTGGGGGTTTAGAGGATTTGCCGACAAAAAGATGGGGGAAGGGTTGGCCGGGATGTAATTTCCTGAACGTTCTTCGCGAAGGGAGAAATCTCCACCAATCTTCCTCTGTTGGAGTAGAGTAAAATCGACGTGAGCAATTGTTGTTTTCTCATTAGATAAAGTACCTTGGAGTTATGACACTTTCTTTCCTTTAAAAGCAATGTCCAAAGCATCGTAGCAGCAAGCGTGATGGCTTCACTCTGATGCAACCTATTTTTCTCTTCGCGTGACGCCTCTGAAGTCTGTGGACTTATGGACTATAAAAATGTGCCACTTTACAAAGATGCAAGCAACCAGTCTGCAGTCGATGACGATACAAGAAGCCATGTTTTGAAAATTTGACAAACGTAATAGCGACGGTGCTAAAAACCAAGCCCTGCGTTGCACCTTGGTGCTTATTGAGATGCTGACTAGCCGCGTTGTATAAAAATGCTGCGTTTTGCCTCCCTGGGCTATTTTCTTTATCCCATCGCCCACTGAAATATCTCCGATGTGGAAGCCGCTAGCCTGCTTTCAGCGCGGTTGCTCGACAGGGAAGTATTTTAAGTGATGCACGCCGAACTCTTGGGCATTTTGTCAAGATAGCTCTGAACATTATGCGCTCAATGTGAGTTATGCTCAATATTAACATTTTTGCAGGAGGATTTAGACAATTTAAATAGAAATTAGTATTTCCTGGCCTTCCTCCCGCTGGAAGAAATGAGGGGTGGGAATAGCAGGCTGCTTTCCTTTGGAGATTTGAYCCGTTCCTCTGCCGCCTGGGGAAATAGCTTGGGGAAAAGGATGGCGCTGAGCCGATGCAGGGTTTAAAACATTTGCACAGCGGGTTCGTCGATGTGTAGAAGGTCTTTTAATATTCACCAGGGTGCTTGGCCTGGCAAGCTGCACATCAAGCTGCACTTTTTCCAAACTCAATAGCGTGTTATTTATTTATTTTTTTTCCTGCTGCTAAGTTTTGCAGGCTCTGTGCCGATTATGGTGGGCTCCTCCCAGCACGTGCACGTCAGAGACTTCCAGACGTGTCTAGCTCCGAGTTCCCTGATGCTCCCTGTAAACCCCACAGGCGACACCTCCGGTGGAAATTAAAATATCCCGGGAGCCCTTTGTTTCAGGTTTTATTGGGCTGACAAACCTCTCCAGCAAGATGATACCTTTTATGATCTCCATGAGTGAGCCGTTGGCTCATGGAGACTGCAAAGTCCATGGTGAAATCAAGCAGTGCCTTTAATCCTGCTCGCTGCTTTGGGCCTCTCTGGGTTTAGGTCCATGTGCGACTTGCATCTTCTCTGCTCCCCTTTGGTYGGCTTCCCATGGCCAAGCCTTAATTATTCCTGTCGGCTGTCTCCTGCTCTTGGGGTGACTCAAGCCTGGTCCTTGGCAGAAGGCATCTCTGTCTGCAGGTACAAACTTCAGACGAACTGGGCAAAGGTGCGCGTCTGCTTATTTTCTAGAAGAAATATTTGAATGTTACGTGTATAAATGGAGAAAGTGGTGACGGTGCATCCAGCCGCACGGCGTAGACGTAAGCAGAGGAGTTTGTGCCTATAGGGGTAGGTTACCTTTAATGCTTTCCCGAACCGTGGTTATACTGCAGTCCATACACGATAAAAACCAGACCTGAAATACCTTGCTGACCACCAGTGCCTCCTCCACTTGGGGCTGTGATAAGGCCGAGTTGGGGAGTGCAGGAGGGCTCTGGTCTGTAGGCACCTGTAGCTATAAACAGGTGTCGCCTGGGACTTTGGGGCAGAGAGATTGAAGAATTTGCGAACCCCGTTTGGTAACAGCGGTGTTTGATCAACACTGTTTTCTTTCTGAAAAACATCTGCCTGCATGAAGTCTTTTGCCGGAGGCTTTCATTAGGATTAGCCGACAAATACCTGATTTTGACCATTAAGGACTAAGTCCAAAAGCCCGCGGTGAGGCTCTTTCCCTAAAAGAGACTTGCCGACTTTTCAGGCTTGTGTGCATGCACGGGCAYATGCATATGTGCATACCGTCCAAATTGCAAATTGTTGTAAATTGCTACCAGCTTTTGGGCTTAAATGGGAGAAAAAAAAATACCCAGAACAGAAAAAAACCCCTACCTTTCAAGTGTCYCTGGATCTCTTAAGAAAACCTGCATGCTTGCAGGGTTCATTTGGCATTAATGAAGCATTGACAAATATTTTTGCAGCTGGGTTGGTACTAATGAAAACCTTTAGTTTTGGAAGGACCTGTGTATGGAGCTGAACATTGCTTAATTTCGGGTCCCTGAATTGCTCGCGTGTGGGAGAGTGTACGGAGGGCTGTTGCTGTATGCTTGCCCTATCCTAATGCTCTGGGCTAGGCATCGCTGTAGGTGATGTTTGAAGATATAATAGCATGTGTAGACCTCTGGTCTAGCCTAGCATGGCCGTTTGAATGAGGAGATGATAGCTGGTTGAAAGCTTTTTGTTTCCCTTGATGCTATTGTGGCTGAAGCGCGTGGCTTCCTCAGTTAAAAAACAGGAGGAGAAAGTGTTAAGGAGAAGTCTAGTGGAGCAAATATCTTTCATTTGCCGGCCAAACCGTCAAGTGTAAGCCCCAACYGTCCCACCGTAACCGTGCAGGTGCTGGACAGCAGGACCGGTGGAGCTCACGATGCTCCCTGGCATGGGGTGGTGCTCCAAAGTCCTGGGCACACCACCTTGAGTGATGGGCCTGGAGGGCAAACAGCAAGGCCCGGGGCGTAATAATTCCTCCCATCCAACCGAAAATTCTGCCTCGACGTGAGTGCCGCAGTTGTCCCCTAAAATTTAATTTCTCAGTGAAAACTGAGCTAGCTTCTTTGTCAGTAGAAGTCGCTGGTGGGTCTCTGGAGCAATACCAGCTCATGGTAGGTGGTCATAGGGCGACGTGGAGAATGGTGGGTTGGTTTGTAGAAAGAAGTGGGGAAAACAGGGCTGTTGGGTTTAGTCTCCCTCTCTTGTCACAGTTCGTCGTACGCTGTAATACGGAGCATTGTGGTCTCAGGTTGGCCACCATGCCCTGAAACCCCTGCTTGGCCAATCTGCCTTAAAGATATTTTCTCTTAAAGCTGCTGCCTGGCTGTTTCTCTTTTAGTTTTTTTTCCCCTTAAACTCTCCTCTAAGAGTATTGCTCCAAGTGTTTCATGGAATAAACTTTTTTTCTGTATACATTTATTTCGAGGGAACGATGCAAATGTGTGCAAGGAGGATGCTACTGTGCAAAAGCCGCAATGTATTAATACAAAGTATTAGAACATGGAGAGCTTGATTTATAGCACTGAATAGTTAACRTGAGTAAGTCATAAATTACAACATCAGGCTCGCCGTGTGTTTGAAATCCCTGTTTCTTTGTGCGGATCAGCGGATAGGAGGGCGAACAACAGGCCTATTTTTCTGCACGCGCCTTGTGGACTTTTATGCGTGGATTTTACATCATTAAGTCGATTCCCTGAGGCCAAAGGAAACATTTTTCGTTGGAAGTGCTGAAAACATGAGGAAGAGGGGAATTTCTTACCCTGCCTGTCTGTCCTTTTCGATAGCAGCCTACGTACCCGTGTGTGCAAACTGCTGCGCTGGAGCTCCGGCTCGGAGTCATTACTCACTGTCCGCAGCGGCACAGATGCAGGGTGAGGCGGCAGCAGGAACGGCCGGCAGGATAAATCGCATGCGGACAAACTGCAGCACCTAGCAGCCCTTCTGCTGAAGAACTTGAACTTTTATTTTTTAGGAGAATTTATTCGGTCGGCGTCTGCAGCCTTGGGGCTTTCTCGGGGCTCTAGGGGATKCAGGTAGCGCAGGCAGCCCGGCCGTGGGCCCCGGCGGGTTGTCCGGAGAACACGCCTCGGAAATGTCATTTCAGGAACGGGCAGATAAGGCCACCAGGAACGCTTGGGAACGTTTTACGGGAAGCAGGAAATTATTTGCTTCTGGTTCTGCTTCCCCGAATTGAAATGAAGACCCAGTAAATAAGGGCAGTGTCGATAATCTATAAATTATTGCCATCGGAAGCAGGAAGAAAGTTTTACGGCCAGGCTCGCGGATGATAAAATCCATTAGCGATCGGGAGGCCTGTGAACGGAGATGGCTTGCCGTGGCTAATCGTCGCAAGGATGAATCAGCGGGTGTCCAGAGCTGTCGGGAAGGAGCCGTCCGTGCTTGAATGGCACAGCACGGTTCTTATGGACACTACGGATAGTCACGCTGATGGGTGCACCAACTGTCGCGTTGCCGCTTCATTTTGTGGGGTCGCGTCGCAGGGTCGGTTAGGCAGCAGCAAACATCTGTCAAAGCATTGKCTTCTTTTTACTTATTTCTCACCCCACTGGCAGAGCCTGCAGTTAAAAATACCATTCTCGCCATTAGCAAATTTGATATAAACACGAATATATGTAGCCCRCGGTAGTCACTTTGGAGAGCAGACGTATTGTTTTGAAACCTTTCCTACCCCTCTGCCCTCATGTTGCGATCAAAAGCATTACAGTCCTTTACTTGATCAGGCAGCGCTGAAAGTAAATAATTAAAGTTGAAAAGCACTCTGAAAATCTTAAATATTGCTTTAATAAGTGCTCTCTATCTGCAGTTGCGTCTTTTCGTCAGACGTGCAACCCTCGGTTTATGCATCAGCCTTCCGTTACCGTTCGCCTGGGATGTTGCCTCGCTTATCCCGTGTATTTTCAAAGGCGCTGTCGCTGCGGTGCCCGCGCCGCTCTTCCCTATCTCATGCGCCGAACGGGTTGGGGCCGGCGAGAGCCCAGCCCGCCTCGGCGCTCCACCTCGTGCCCATATTCAGCAGCAGCCGAGGCGACAAACGCCCACGTGCCCCTTTGTCGGGGCTGGCACGGTCGTGGCAGTTCAGTGACGTCCCTGCAGGACAGTGAGATGCRTTTTTCGTTTATAACGCATGAGATAATTTGATTATTGCTGCTAGCAGCAGAGAGCCGTGGGGACGGCGCGGTTCTCGTCGCCCCCGAGAAGCAGAAACGATGGACGAAACGTCGCAGCCGTCCTCGGCGCACGCTTCATCCATCAATCACCCCGACGAAGCGGGCGCTCCTAAACCATGAAAGCGTGACATCTTCTCCGCAGACTTTGGAGTTTACTGACTTTAAAGCAGCAAGTCAATTAGGAAGCTGAACTTAGAGTGGGGAGGGGAGGGGAGGAAAAAAAAAACTATTAAAATACTAACCTGACATGCTTAGGTTTGTTTGATAGGCTAAAAGACTGCTAATATTTAATTTTAACCTGGATGCTGTCCAAAGCAAACTTATGAATAGCATAAGTCATATTAAAGCAAACTTTCATTAAGCAACAGCTTTCTCATAATTAGTTTCAGCAGAAGGATACAGTTTCAGAGAAACGATGGCATTTCTTTATTTCAGTAACAGAGCTTTCTGTTAAAGGTTATTTCCAGAGGGTTCCYCATCGCATGGTGCCGCGAAATAAATAGGGGACTGATAGATGGGGAAGAAAATCTAGACCAGGAGTCCAGCTCCTTTCTGTTCCTGGCAGCCCCTCGGACATGAGTGTTGCAATGAAATGCAATCGCGGTGCGCAAAGAAATACGGGGTAGCGTGGGTCTGGGATGAATTTGGCCTGCTCGAACGACGTGCCGGGGCTGGAGGATGGGTGCATTGGAAACAGCTGCCAGAAGGTCGGACGTTTGTGCCCTGTCCAGTTGTTCACCGCGGCGCGGGCTACGGCGGGCAGCTGCTGGTATATGTGCTCGGAGCCAATTGCACCGAAACTCAGGAGACTTTGTTATCGGAGAGTTTGAGCCGGTACGGTATTCATCCCTTTGCTTTTTCTTTTATACACCATGCTAAGTTAGTTGCTGATGATTCAAGGGGAGGAAGGTGCACAGAAACGTCTGAAAGGAGTTAGGTGCCCAAATTCTTTCACCCAAACTGCCCTTGGTTCCTTAAATAGAAGCAAAAACTGAAAGCCCCCCCCCTCAAAAAAACCCCCAAACTTAGTCCCAAATTATCAGATAGACATGATGATGTATAACTAGTGATTTTTTTTTTTCCCCCAAGCTTGTGTGGTTCCAAGCATCTGACCTAGCAAGGTCTCTGTGATGATGAGGAGCATGGGAGGCTTTATTTTTCTTCGGCGTGTGTTTATTTTCGGCGCCCGTGCCTCGGGACCCCTGGTGCGTGTATGTGACAAGTGTTTGTATTTGCTGGGCCAGGGGAATGCGTTGCGGGAGATAAAGGGTGGCTTTAGCGAGATGGGTTTGAGGTGGACCTCAGCAGAAGTCCCGCAGCTGTTTCCAGGAGGCCCGAGAGTTCATGTTCTTGACAGCTTCCCCTCCAAGGTCTCCACATTGACTCTTAATTGGCAAGCTCATTAGCAGGTTTGCGAAGAGGAGGCAGAGCCAAATCTGTATTCTGTCAGCACTCACCACGAGCAGTTGGCTGATCGAATCGCTTTTTTTTTTTTTACAGTGTCTCCCCACATACTTCTGATGGCTTGGGTTTGTAGGCCTGCTATAAACCCCAATAAATATAACAGCCATTAATAACTGATTGACCAACGGGATTTATGTAATCACAGGATTACAGATGCTAATTCCTCTCTGCGGTCATGCTTCTGCGTTTTATCGATCAATGAACTGGCTGTAAAACTGATTTAAACTAATGGCATGACAACACAGGGGTGGGTGTAATGCCACTTGGATGCCAAAAGAGAGCTTGGGTTGAGGAACACTTTGGGTTGGTTTCTGTAATGCTTAAAAAAGGAGGGAGGTGGGAAACAGTTGTGTGTCCTGTGGACACCTTCTCCAGGAGTTATGGCCCACCCATCTAGTCTTCCTCAGAGGAAGCAGACTTATTTGGGTCTGGCGTAGCTGAGAGAGAGCTTCTAGGAGAGATGTGTGCTGCTGTAAATAGTAATTTTTCTTCAAATGTTGATGTTCCTCCTCCCACTGTTCTTTGCAAGGCAGTTGGGGGCCAGTGCCCTAAGCATGTGCAGGTGGTGACGGTGACCACCTGGCCCAAAGCTGCCGGTGGTGAGTGGGGCTGACCACYTCCACCTGGCCCAAAGTCATCCCGCTAATGCAGGAGGTCTGGCTGAGGAGGAGACTTGGCAGAGCCTTTGTCCTTAAAGCATGGGTGTACCAGGGGAGAACTCCCCTTGAATCCATGGGAGGCTTCAATGTGAAAGGTGAGTGCTTGTTTTCCTTTGGTAGGAGGGTGTTGGAGGTGGATGTGAATTTAGATGGTGAAGGTTGGTGGAAAAGCATGTGTGGTAACTGCAGGGGGAGTTTGGGCCTGCAAGCAAAAAAAAGAAAAATCTCTTTTTCTGAAAACTCGTGTTTTATATTGCCCTGCTATGCGTTCCTCTAAGAGTAGAGCGGTGCATCCATGTGATTTGCATGGGTTGAGGTGGTTCTTGCGGCTCCTGGAGAAGGGGGAGCTATGGAGTGAATCTCCAGCTGAGAGCAATGGGGGTGCCAGCGCTTTCAGAAAGCAGCCACAGTCCGTTGCACCTAGATGTTTTTGAACCTTAAATTGTGAAGTTGTTTGTCTTTCTGGCCCTTCCCTGCCTGCTAGGGGAAGTTTGCTGCTGCCTCTGTAGGAGCTGTTTCTGAACAGGGTTAGAGTTGTAGCCGTATGGGGGAGAGTTTGTCTCATTTGATTTGGTTTTAGTGTTTGTTTTATTTCTTTTTTAAATGTAACTAAGAAATGAAGTAGCACCGCTTTTATTGTGCAGCTTGTGCACCAAAACCCCTCTAGGTCTCCTCAAAAAACCACTAAAGAGGGTTCCCCGCAGCACTCCCCAAGTCCTTCCCAGCTGGCCAGGTCTGTGATCGTTTTCATCTGAAAAATGACTTTATTTTCAAAGACGTTAGCCAGATCAATTCTGCTGGGGGGGAAACCTTGGTCTGCTATACAAGGGATATTTCTGCATCAGCAATTTAGAATTAATGCACGTTGCAGAAGCATGGTGCCTAGTGATTTTTCCATCTTAGCGTAAATGAAATGACGTTAGGAAAGGAAAAAGCAGACGAGGGAACGTCGGACGTCAGTGGCCGACAGTGAGTGTTGGCAATGCGAAACGTGCTCTTGATTCCCAAAGCGGAGCAGGCAGGTGGTGCCGCGTGGAGCGAGCCTTTGAAAGCCCAGCGCGCCGGCTACATCTGCAAGGTATCAAACCCCACATCTCCCCGTTGATGCTGTCAGGCAAAACCCTCAG
This sequence comes from Apteryx rowi, assembly GCF_003343035.1. NCBI lineage: Eukaryota > Metazoa > Chordata > Aves > Apterygiformes > Apterygidae > Apteryx > Apteryx rowi. The sequence continues at coordinate 1,215,537 of NW_020448163.1, forward strand.
TGAAAACAGCTGCTGGAAGAAGAACAGACAATATGCAGAGATGAGATGCTTTTCATCCCAATTTCAGAACCGAGTATCTTATTTTTCCCCAGATTAGTTTTGCAGAAAAGCAGCCGCGGAGTTGCTGTGGTGACAAAGAAACCCCGAGCAAAATGTGCAAGGGYGCTTGCCGGGCTGATGTCCTTGCGCCCTAGTGCTGTGGCCCGCAGAGATTTCCCAAAAGATGGGGATGCAGTCTTCCGAAGAGCGAGGTTTTTGGGGCAAGCYGTCCCCACTTCCCCTCTCCTGCCCTTTTGGGCGGTGTTGTTGCYTCTCTATCGGAGCCTGTTTGGGTTTAGGCGCTGCCGCTCCCCAAAGGCGATCTCATTTTGTTTCCTTAGCTCCRCGTCCTCCCGGGGCTTAGCTGATATAAAAAGTAACATCCCAACTTTGTGTGCATCTTAATTATGTTTTTTTTTTTTCCTTTTAATTTACTAGTAGCTTGGAACTGAATGTGAAGATTTAAASGTCGTATCTGGGCTCCCTTTCGGGGCACGGCGCGAATGAGCAGCAGACGTGGGATTAATGCCTCGTCCTAATCTCCTTTTATTTGCAAATATCCCGTTCCTTGCAGATGGCTCTGAACAACAGTAAGCACAGGTGGCCCGCCTGGGGGAAAATTAGGTTGTTTGTGACCACCGCTGTCTGCGTTTTAATCCCCGCGGGTGATTTCTCCTTTTGTCGCCGGAGGTAGGGTTCGGTGGCGGGGCGAGGTGATCCGGGCAGTGGCCCCGCTTTCGGCACTGAAGCGCTGCGGTGCAAAGAGGAAGGTGAAGGTTTATCCTCCTTTTAAAGGCAGGAGATGCTGTTTTCCTTTGCAGCATCCTTTCACCRGCGGCATAACAGAGGAGGGAGCCAGGACAACCAGCTCATGTGACAAGAAATGAGATGTGAGCACGGGATGCCTTCCTGCGGTCATCGGCCGGCTCTGGAGTTAGTTTTGAACCACGTTGTCAGTTCTCCCTCTCTGCTGTGGTCCCTGCGCTTAGCGGTGCTGATTCGTGACTTTATCCTCAACTCATCAGAGCCGTGGTATGAGGAAAAGGGATTTGATGTGATAAAGTGGGGGCCAGGGCTGGGCACTAAGTGCTCTTGCAAAAGGAGGGGGGCGAAAGCTGCTTATCGGAAGATAATTAATCATGGAAATCAAATGATTGGATTAATCCCTGCCGCCTGGCTGCATCTCAAAAACCACCACGAGAAAAATGGAAGAAGCTGCCAATAGGGAATAGGTGGTGCAGGGGAAGAGACGAGCTGTAGGTAAGCAATGTGAGCACAGTTTCTGGGTGGTGCTGTTAAAATTTGTCACTGTTGGCCACATGGTCCTTCAGGTTGTGGCCGCGTGCCTGTTGGGGCTGGTAGTTGCCTTAAATCCATTGAAGGTTACACTTCTAAGTCACCTTTAAAGCTGACTTTTTAGTTAGGAAATTGTCCCTCTAGAAGCTTAAGTCCTCCTGAAAGTCTGTGAAGCCTGAACATGCAAACTGTAACTATAATTTTCAGGTGAGAGCTAGTTTTGATGAAGTATCTTGGAGCAGCAAAGCCAATGAAGCCATGTCAGGAGAGGTGTCTCGTCACCTTCCTGGCACTTGAGCTAGGTTGATTAAACATACTGCAGGTGTGTTGACATGCGTTAGTCACACCTCTGACAGAAAAATGCATGTGCCTTGAGGCTCCTGGGTTTGTGGAAGTGTGCGACTTATCTTATTTAAAGCCTAGAAACTGAAACAAGATGTATGTGGGTTTTTTCCCCCCCCCTGTTTACAAGTAGACAAAGTTATTCCAGTCTATGAGCCCAATCCTAAATCCACTGCCATCTGCAGATGCTCTAGCAGGTACGGGAAGGTGGCAGGATTGATCCTGTGTTTGGAGTGGGAGAAGGGTGCTGTTGAGCTTGACTCTGGAGTTGAGATGGACTTCTTCTAAAGCAGGGCTTTCCGGTTTAGACTTTGTTCCGTTTTTCTTGTTTACTCCGTTGTCATTGGGTAGTTTTGTTCTATAGTTGTCTTAYCGAACTCTTCTAAGGATTTTTGGGTGCAGTCTGGAGGAAAGAAGCTCCGATGTGTGCCTGTGTACGGGAGCGTGTCCATCTAGTTTGATCGTTTGAGTTACCTGAGTGTCCAGTACGTGTCTTGGTTGGGCCCACTTACTTTTAGGGGAGGAGGGCTGTTGTGTTAAATACCAAGTTAAATGAAATTTGCTGTATCCAAATGTCCCTTGAGAGATGTCCAAGGTGCATGCCGTGCTGTTTTGCTCAGTCCTATCTGCCTCCTCCTGCTGATGCTTTCTGACCCTCTGGTCTTTGCACGGCGGGCAGCTGCAAGTGGCTTGGCCCTAACACAGCAAATCAGGCAGCTGACTTGAGGGTCTGCCTGGGAGAAATGTGATGTTTTTGCGGTGTTAAAAAGGCTGTACTCGCCTCAATTTCACTTAACCCCCTCTTTTGATATTTTGTTCCCATCCCTTGGCTGACACATCCCTGGCGCTAACTCCGTGCCGCTGCGTTCGGGATGTTAGCAGGCTTGGCAGATGAAGGTCCTCCTGGTGGGGGGGATTTGATTTTGTTTTGGATAGAGGGAGTTTTGTAGGTTCATGCAGAGAAGATTAAATCTTTGAGGGGCTTCAAAAAAAAAAAATGCAACGTAGTTTAAGAGATCTTAGACGGTGCCTACGGTGCCTAGAAGGGATCGCTTCAGATGGACCCTTTCGTGCTCTCATGCAGCACCAGCTCTGCGTGTCCCTGGGCTTTCCTGGTGCTCTTGCTGACATGGTTTGTGCTCGCACTGACCGATGCATCTGCGAAGTGCCTTGGCACTACTGTGTTGGAGTCAACTGCCCATGTCCGCTCCATAACACTGATGCTGATAAAAGCAGAGTTTGGTACAGCAGCTCGAGACAGTGCTGCCTGCCCAAAGAATAAAACCTTCTTCCAAGCGCACGGAGGAGGATTAAACGGTTTCCCGGCAATCTGCTGCCATCTGTGCAGGCAGTTTCCTAAAACGCGCTGGTGAACGCCTGCGGGGAGAGCCGCGAGTCTGGTTGTGTTTGCAAACCGGCACGTTAGTCGTTGGTCCTGCCTGCGAGGTTAGAAACCTGCTCCAGCAGCTGAAGAAAGAAAGAATGATGCAAGTGGGGCAGAAATGTGGGTGAAAAAGTGACTTTTTGGAGACTGGAGGGAAGGGAGGGCGGCACCAGAGAAGTGGGAGCTGTTGAATCCTCTTTCAGCACAGCTGCCTCTCAGGGCATCAGTGTTGTTAAGGCGGAGATGGGCCATCTCGGTGTTATTAAATGATCTCTGTAGAGATGGGTGGCTGTTATTTCTACAAATGCACTTTGAGCCAGATTCTGCAGTCTTTGCTTGTGTTCAGCAACTTGCTTTTCTGAATCCCGGGGGTTTTGGTGATAAACCCTGCTCAGCGTGAACATTGGTGGAATAATCTGTTCTTATTACCCTGAGTGCTATTTTAAAACTCTGTAATTAGGGGGGAGATCTTCAAAGCATTCTTCTTTTCATAGCGCTATCTCACTCAACAAATGTATCTCTCCGAAAGCAGCCTTTGCGCCGAGGTGTGTATCTCTGCAGAAGGAAAAACAACTAGAGACTATGACATAAGCTCGGCTCTTTCTTGAGGCCTGCGAGATAGCAGTATAAAACATGACATTTAACATCAGCCTTTTCTACAGGTTTCCGGATAACTGTGAAGGATGCCTTTGTTCAGACCAGGCACTTTTGAGGTTTTGCAGGAGAGCTGCAAAAAGGGAGGATCGAGAGCAAGAAACCCTCCCTCTGGTTTGGAAAATGGTGTGCCGAGAGGCCCCTTTAGCATTTGTCTTGCCTCAAAATTGGTAAGGCTTGGTTATCGCCTTAGTGAGCTTAAAAGGATCCAGACCTTGCTCCTTTTCTTTCCTCTTTGCTAGAAATTGGTGGGTTTGTTACCAAAATCAAACCCTCTGTACTGGTGTTTACCACACTTTAAATGAGTGAGGACTTGGACTGTCTAAGGGGGCCACGGAAGTTGTAGCTAGACAAGGGTTGAAAGCCTTCTCTGTGCCACAAGATGGATGAGGAGGCATGTGCCATGCCATGGGCGAGAGAACTTGGGTTCCCAAATCTCAGCCTCGTCCCATGCTCCGTGTCCCTTCTCATCGCAAGACAACATACGGTAAGAAGCGCTCTTACTCCCACCGGGGTATGACAAGCAGCACGATTCGGCCAGAAGTTTAACTTGGAGGAGGAGAACTTGCAGTTGGGATGCGCTAGCTGTGTTTTGATCGTGATGCTCTCTCTCTTCCCTGGGATCCCTCTGAATTGCTGCTTGAAACGCTGCGAGTCAGTGGCGGGTTCAGACTGTGCGAAAGCGTCCGTTCGCATCTGGCTTGGAGTCGAAGTCGTAAATATTTCCCTGGCACCGTGAGAGAAAGCGAGGGGTTGTCCCGCTTCACAGCCCTCGGTGGGGTGGTGCTGACACTTGGGTGAACTCTTCGCGGGGCTCGGGCTGAAATTCAGATTTGTAGTGAAACCTTGAATGCAGGTCAGCGAAGCGCTGCCTCGGAGATGGTAACAAAAAGCCTTGCTCGGCGCTATTTATATTCTTTTAATTTGTATTCTGGCCTGCTGAGCTCTCCGGGGGGCTGAAATAATGGTGACCGTAACTCAGCCCCCAAGAATGAACCAGCTCCACCAGGGTCGCTCTCATTCAGAGCTCACGAGTCCAAATTAAATGCTCCTGCTGACCTGTTTTTCCCTCTCTGAGGGACCTTATAACATGGCACAAATACAACTGGGGCTTTTAACAACCCAGCTGGCGCGAGCGGCAAGAAATCGGTGTAGCTGTGCTCCCCCCTGGAAGGCTCCTGTGAGTTGAGGCTCCGGCTGTGCCACCTTCTTCCTTCCTCCGTAGCTGCTTTTGGTGAAATCGATAGGAGCTTTTGGCAGCCTGTTGTTTGCCAGGGGTGTAAAAATTGAGTGGAAACGCCTTGCTTTCAGTCTCTCCCCCGCCAATTCGAATTGCCTTCCAGCATCTGTGGAATAAGTGGAACTGGAAGCTAGTGGGTTGCTTGGGAGCCAGTGGGTTGCTCTGTTGCCTTCCCCGCGTCCCTGAACTTTCCCAGGTTTCCATTGCCGGGGACTTGTCTCTCCAGGCATGGTCCTGGGCATCCCCCCCTCGCCTCTCCACCGTTGGTCTTGCTTCTTCAGTGCTGTAACTGAGGTGCTTTGTCCATTAATTGCTCTTATCCTATAGGTATTTGCAGCAAAGTGCAAACTTGTGGGTTGTGCGGGAGTGAGGGCAGCACTATGTGCCTGCTTTGAGTCTGTAACTTGTCGCCCAGGTGACCTTTAAATGTGACACTATTCTGATTTTTTTGAAAAATAAAGAATAAGCTGCAGCACTGTTATTTGTAGCTATTTACTTTTATAGATTGTAAGTCTAGAATATTTTTATAAAGCATTTTTATTAGTAGTGATATACAGAGGCTGCAGCTGACTGATGGCCAGAAATGTAATAGCTCTTTGCTCCTGATTCAAGTAACTAAAGCTAGCACCGGTTGAGGGAGGGAGTGGAGTTACAGAGCAGGGAAGGGACAGATTTGGGTTTTTGCACCGTTCTTCTTGAGTATAATTCTTAATCTGGAAATTTAAGGTGTGCCTGCTCACGAAGGTTATTCCCACAGCTAAGTATCTGAATCATGAGGGAACTACAGCAAGATACCCCATGCCAGAACTTCATGGTCATAGTCTATGGGCACACATCCACTGTTGTCCTGCGGTGAATGTGAACTACTTTGGGATAGTTTATCCCACCTTGTGCTTACCATAGACTGAGTGTTTGCCCAGTTTTACTTGGGAACACCTGATATATGATAACGTGTTCCTATGCCAGAACCTCCTATCTGGGGAGATACAGTCCTAACACTGGTTTTATAGGCAGGTTGCTGTCGCTGGCAGAGTTGTCCCTTTGCTTGCAGACTGTTTCTAGGGTTATTTTGGCTGATTCTCACAGTCTTTCTTTAATTACGATAGAAGCCATTGCATCTGCAGGAAATAGGGCTTTTTATTGTTAAAATTTATTATTCTAATTAAAAAACTATGATGGCCGAGATAAAGTTAATGTTTCGTGTTTGCAGCTAGGAATCAATTCCCCATTTTTTCATGTCCATCAGTATTTTTCTATTGTGGTAGAGTGCACTGCAGATGAGGCCATGACACAGCACATGAAAATGATGGAAGAATGTCTACTCGGGCTAAATCCTTGCCCATCAAAGGCTGGTTTGTGCTACTTTGGTGTGTTGGCTGCTTTGGCCTTAACTGCAGTTTAATGAGCTGCTGCTTAAAAGCAGAGGGTGGCTCTGGCTTTGTTGGGGAAGCTCAGAGCCTCTCTTGGTTGTGCACCCACCAGAGAGGATCGTGGCTGGGGAGAAGGGGTTGTAGTGAAAATTACGGTTCAGAATTGCCTCTTCAGATAATTTCATTGGGATGCTTCCTGGGTTTGGTATTTGTCTTGATGTCTCAGCTCCTTCAGTCTCATTGTGGCGTGAGAATCACAGCTTCAGGTTTGACCTAAACCAAACAGGATCAGGCAGCTTTCTGGTAGGAGGAAACATCTCCCCTCTGCAAAACACCTGAAAAGTGTAGGAGTGGTGTGTGAGCTATTGCCTGCTCATTTGCTGTAGAGAATAGCTTGGTGGAGAAAGAATTGAAAGAGTGAAGGTAATGCAGGCTACCTTTGTGCCCTACCATTTTTGGGGGCCAACCTCAAGCATGAATGCACCAGCTCCTGGAACTGATCTTTCCCTTGGATATTGCAGATGCTTTTTGTTCCTGTCCTGTGCTCGTGCTTGTCTGTGCATATATTTGCATATATACGTTATATATCTATATCACACACATGCGTACATAAGCACGCACACACAAACAGCTAACTGGAGGCTTTGCAACAGGTAATGCCTTTCAAAAAATTAGCTAGTCATGAAATTTGGTCTTGCATTTGTCACTCCATTGCTATTACTTAAGCACAACATGCGCTGGGTTCTGTTAAACCCATGCGAAAGGTAACATGAGCTTAAAAACCACACATGTGCGTACACGCACTGTTTACTGTTGGTCAGTCAACCCTGGGGAGAGGAGTTTCATCATCATCTGCTGGCTGAAAGTTTAAAACCCCCAAATCCCTCCCCTGTGGAGATAAAACCCTTGTGAGTGGTTAATTACCAAAGTCTCTGTTTTGCTCTGAAGTTCTTCTTTCCTTCAGAGGAGCAGCTATTTAAAACCCAGCTTGTATTAAGGACCCGGGGCCATCTCGGTGCTTGTTTGCGGGCTGAGCAGGCTGGTGGTGGGGAGGAGAGGGAAGGGTGCGCGTGTGCACGCTGGCGCTCAGCGTGTGGCCGAAAATACCTGTCACTTGTCGAGGTGAGCCTCTATGGGATGTGGCATGTGGTTTCCTCTTTCCGAGCATCTCGGTGCTAACAGAGAGCGTCGGTGTGCGGGGAAATGGGGTGGACGCTTTTGCTCATCTGCTGTATCTGGCTGCTCACCGGTGGTCGGGGTTGACCTTCTGGTGGGAATAGGCTTGGCCTTTTGTGCAGAGAGAGAGGGGAGGAAAAGAAAAGAAAAATGTTTATAGGCTTGACCTGCATTGCAGTGGTGCTTGGCAGTTCAATTTGAGCTAATGCTCTGACGTATATTATCAGAGCTGTGTGACACTGTGAACGAGGGACAGTGACCTGAATTTTGGTGGAGAAACAGGCAGGCACTTTGATCAGGTGCCAGAGCAAACGGGTGGTAGAGACTGGCGATTGATGTTATATTTTGAGAACTGCACAGCTCTTCCCCTGGCCTGCTAGTGTGGTTTCCAGCCACTTTTCCCCTCCAGTTGTAAATGATAAAAATGGTTGTGTCCCTCCTCAAAAGAGTTTATGTTGTAGAAAGTGCCAAGATGCATTGGTGCTTAAGAAAGAGTAGATGCTTCACTCCTTCTCCTGGGTTGATGAAGGCTGTTTTCTGTGGAGGTATCCTTTTTATTGCACAGTCTTCTAGAGCCATGCTTGGATGGGGTAAAAGTTTCTAACCCTTTAAAAGTAATTGGGATGAAGACACTGAGTAGGTGTGTTCAGCTGAAGAGCAGCAACTTTGCACTAGCTAGCAAACTTCAGGAAGATGCTGCCAGGTCCTTCCCCTATTGCCAGATTACTCCATCACCTGTTTTCTGAGATTTCTGTTGAGTAGCATTGCAAGTTCCYTTCTAAAACATGCCTTCCTAGGAAAAAGGATTAATTCTGTAACTTCTCCTTTGTCTCTGACTGGAATACCTATAATTTTGCCATTGCAATCCATTAAATGCTCTGAGTGAAGGTGGGGCCTGGGCAGCCTCTGCTTTGCTTCATGTCAGCTGGAGCTGGATGAAGCTGACCTCGGTTTGCATCTCTGATGCTCTTCCAAACAGCGCAACAAGTTTTGGGCTTGGTGCCCATCTGTGAGCTGAATTGTCACTTGAACCTCCTTTTTCAGCTTGTGAGACTGCAGATTTGTGTGACCAATGGCTACTTCTTGGTAGGGAGTGTTACTTGCAGGATGCAAATCCCCAAAGCAGATGCACCGTTGAAAGGAGATTTTCAAAATGAGCAAGCCTTCCAATTTTATTTTTTTTACATCCAAGAACCACATGGGCATTTAATGCTCTCCCTAGTCTGCAGGAAATGAACTCCAGATTGAATCAAAGGATGTCAAATGGGAGCTCTGTCTCTGCGAAACACTGCTGGAAAGTGAATTGCTTTTGTGGTGGGTTTTGTCATCTTATTATAGCATGTACATCTGAGTAACCCTTTTAAGAAGGGGGGACACTCTTGTTTTGTTTGCTCCAGTGCACCAAACTTCCCCCTTTGACGTTCTCTGCATTCACATATAGCTTTTTTGGTGGCGTAGCTGTGCATCCCTGTGACATCCAGCCTGGTGCAGTGTTGCATGTAGGTGCGTGAGCCTGTAGAGAGCCTTCCTGGCTACAGAGAGGGTTTCCATTCATCTTCTCTTCTGTTGCTGTCACCTTTTAGTTATTTTCTGCCTCTGTAGTTTTTGCTTAATGTTTGGTATTTCAGGCCAAGAACCATGCCTTTTAATCAGGCTGCTTAGCACTTTTTGAGAACTGTGTAATAGTGATTTGCTGTCAACCTCTCAAAGCTGCAAAGAAAGTTTAAAATAAATCCTTACCAGAACAAAGGGTGATCACCTTTTGATGAATAAACTCGCAGGCAGTTAACATAGTAGCTATAACGTCTCCAGACATCTGCCCTCTCCCTTTTGCTGGCTCTCCATATGGCACTTAGTTTGTAGGCTGAGAGCAAAAAGGAAAGCCCCCGTGAAATGTGTTGCTGTGTTTCGCGGGACCGTTCTCTGCCTAACCGTTGCCACGGTTAAACCCTGAATTTGGCCTCAATTTATACAGGGGAAGGGAATGCTCTTTCATAACCTGAGCCCTGCGGGACTTCAGAGTGCAGAAGATACCTGCAATTGCAGCAGAGCCCGATGCTCGGCAAAAGATAAAACAGCCAGAAAAGGATATAAGTAGTTGAGAGGGTGGGAAAGGAGGAGAATAACATTAAAGAAAGTCTTTTTTTTTTTTCTTTTCTTTTTTTTTAAACCATTAACATAGCAGACAAGGAGTTTGTGACGCACTCTTGCTTGGATGGGTTTTACCAGCTGCCAGAAGCTTCTCAGGGGCGCGATGGCAAAATCTATGTTTGCATCCACATTATCCCCTTGCTGTCGCAACAAATATGAAAGTTCTTCTGCAACTTTTGTTTTTTCCTGTCTCGTTTTTCTTGGATCCTGAGCAGCATAGAGATGGCCAGATGCCTCTCTTCTCCTCTTACGCTGGTTAACAGCAGCGTGTACTGTCTGCTTTATAAAAAGATGCCTGATAGATGGATCCAGCATAGCCTGGCCGCAAGGATTTTGTGTGCTCTCAAGGTTTAGAAACTGGGATATGAACATCTGTCCCTTTTGGGAATGGGCTTCATCACCCTCTTGCAGGAGCGAGTTCCCTGGCTTAGCTGGGGTGGGGAGAACTCCTTCAAGCAGTTTTGCTTTGCTCCTTTTTAATGTTATTGCATGACCCTTGATCTCATCTTAAACTGGCAAGGTGAGCAGTGGTTCCCAGGCTCCTGGTTCACTTTTGTAACCGAGCTCCTTCCTCCACATGGTTTTTAATGTGGTGTCTGCTCCACATGATGTGCTTCCAGCATCCGTAGGATGTACGGAGGCAAGGTATCTGCAGCTTGCTGCTGCGTTGGCAAACCTGAATTATTGGTTTCCTTTGCATAACTGGGATAAGAAGATCGGACTTGCATCTAGTTTCCTAGAAGTAGTGAGACTTGGTATGTTTTCCCCCTTTTGAAACTGTAAAACTGCTTGTTATATTGGTGCCAACTGGTTAGTAAAGAGCTGGTAGAGATATAGTAGGCATCTCTGTGGCCCTAAGCAACGCGCTGGGTTTATACTGACTTTTACGATATGGGAAAGAGAGTATTCAGCTGCTGATAAGGAAATTAAAGCACCGGAGCGGGAAAGAGAGTATGGAAGTAGGAATAGGAGTGAGAAAAGTGAAATAGATGACTAGTGTCGCTGCTGTAACTTCTGGCCGAGCTTGCTGTACGCCCCAGGACCTGGAGTGTTTTGTGCGTCATTGAATAGGTCGATGGCAGTATGGGCCGCAACGCTGCTGTATTTCATGTCGGGTGGGGAGAAGCATCTGAATCGTGAGACTCGGAGCGCAGCTCATTAGCGCGGAGAGGGGATCGAAGAAATTGGGGGGAGCCGTTAACAACAACGATTAAAACTTCCCAGAGTAATCGGTACCTCCGCAGAGAGAGGAGCGAAGGGCTGCAAAGCCGCTTGCATTAAGTGCTCATTTCTGAGAGGCTGACAAGGATTTATGGCTCCTTTTCTGCAAGTCCCGTTTAGTCGCTGTGGCACTACGTCTTTTACGGGTGCCCATAAGAAACTGTTACTGTTAATGGCCAGACCGTTTGTGTAAAGGATACGTTTAAAATTTGATTATTTTGGAAGAGAGGGGAAGGGAAATACTGTAGATCTTGAGCTACTTTTTGTGAATTGTTGGCGGAATGCTTTTGTAGGTGTGGGCTAGCTTTTTAGGCGCTGCTGCTTCTCTTTATTTGGTGGAAAAGGGCAGCCGAATTCGTGCGGAGCTTTCTGGTTTGTGAGGGCCCTTGGGGGCTCTGCGAGCGCTTCAAGGTGCTCCATCTCGGATAACGAGTCTTCTGCAAACCGTTCCTTTTCGCCCCCCTCGTGCGCACGTACCCTCCTGGCCTGAAGGCCATATTATCAATTTAGCGGCCTCCCGGTGCGTTTAATACCTCCCGGGTCGAGATCTGGAGCAGACAGGAGGGCCTGATTCTCCTCTGCCAGCCGGCTGGGGCACGTCGGGATCCTTGGCGAGGTTGGGCCCTGGGTCAGGGTCAGCCGGCACGTGGCTGGGCCATGGCCAAAGCCTTAAGAGCAGCTCAGGAGGTGAGGTGATGTGTTTGGGGACCCTCGCAGCCCCCTCACTGCTTTCTTTAGGAGAAAAAAACAACAAAAAACCCCCCAAATACTTCAGCTTTCCCAAGAAATGGGCCTGGGCGCTGCTGGTGCAGCATCAAGGCGTGCGAGCAGAGCGATGGCCTGAGGCAGCGCTCGGCCGAGAGCCCGGTGGCAGCAGGAAAACGGGAGCAAGTTGCCCTTCGCGTTGCAGGTTTTTCAGCAAATAGTAACTTTTGAGCCTTATGCAGCTTGCCTGTATTTTTTCAGAAGTTTTCAGAGACTTTGTCTGTCAGTACTTTTTGCAAGTATGTTTTTTTTTTTTTTCTTTTTTCTTTGAACTTGTGATCTCCTTTGCCATCTCTGGGCCTTGGTAGCCGTCTAGCCGGTGTCTGTGGTTTTAGCGAGGCGTTTATCCCCAAAGTTTGTTTGCTAACCGTGGCCTTGTTTTCACCCTTAAACGGGGGGGGGGAAGCAGCGAGAAGGAGGGGGGGGAGGGAGCGAGGTGGTAGATACCTTCCCCAAAGGCTCCCCCCTGGTGGGGCGGAAAGGCCTAGAAACGCGCAGGCTCGTAACCGCGTCTCCTGGGGTCGACTCGCGCTTCCCTCTAGACGATCGTTAAAATAAGCCCGCGTATTGATTTGACCCGTTCGTGTCCTTACGTAGYGAGGTAAGTGATTTTGGTCGTCTCGTTTTTCCTTGTTTGGGTCGGTAATGCTGTGTGGTGATGGCGAAATAGGTTTGGGCCTGACTCTTTTTTGGCCCTTAATAGGGAAAGCATGTTTCGGGATGATAATTGGCTGTAATTCAGTAAGGCTGACCTTAACGACCGCTGTCTGAGGACTTCACCGATGCCTTGATTTAAATGTTAAGGAGTATTTGGGCGTTATTTTTTGTGTCGCGCTCCCGTGTTATCAGTGAGCAGGTCGTTTCCCAGTCGGTCGCAGCAGGTCCCAAGCCRAGCCACGTAGCCTTCGCTCACCGAAGGGTGTCACACTTAAGCTCTTGACGTGATATACACGTAGCAGAGCTGTTTTAAAACCCGTTTTTGTACTCAGCACGTGGTGTTTTGACACAAGTACGAAGCACGACGTAAGCACCAAGGGTTTTTTTTTTTTATAACTATCGAACTGCGATTTCAGGGTTTTAAGGAGGATTAATTAGCTGCTTCAGTCCCCGTTTTTCGGTTTTGCAAGGTGCTAGAAATATTTCAGGAGGTGAAGAAAAGAGCATGGAAATGTAGTTTTACAGAATCAATAGGCTCCCATTGCTCTTCTGGTTAGTGGCTTACCAATATTGCCCCTGAACGGCATCGATTTAGTTTTTCCGTATCGCTGCAATGTAGTTTTGCTTTATACCGCCGAGATAGAAGTTGCGTGTCTCCGACTCGCAGTGATTTCCATAGAGACTCCCCTCGGACTTGCCAGCCTCCTGGACGGGATTACTGGATTTGTGAAGAAGAGCTCTCCCCGCGCTGGTTTTTCTTGCAATCGCTGCCGTTCTGCCTCGGATAACGAGGCTGGGGTGCTTCCGGCATCCCCGTTTGCCCTTTTCCTCGGCGTGGGAAAACCGGTTTGCACGTTATTTAGTTAAGACGACGGTGGGACATGTTTTAAGGGTTGGYGCTTGCCGTGTTTCAAAGAAAATCACCAATTTAAATGACAGCCAGCAGTGAGATGTGCAGGAGCTGAAGAGCTGCAAGGAAGCTCCATCTTGGTACAGTCTTGAAGCACAAACTTTGGTTATTCCCTGAAACCATGTACGTGACTTTGCTACATAGAGTTGAACCAGTCTGGATGATGTTCTGACTGAAACTGGATAAAATCATGCGGCCCACTGGAAGATTGCTTTTGGAAATGAATCAAGGGTGCTGGCTGCTTTTGCAAGCAAAGGTGGTGTGATACAGTGGAGAGCAAAGCACAGGGAAGTCAAATGGATCAAAAGTACTNTTTTTTTTTTTTGTTCTTTGCTTGCATGCTTAAACAGACAACTCAGATGCAGAAGCTTTAATTTCCAGTTATTCCTGACATGAGCTTTTTAGGTCCACAGTGTTCACTTGRGCAGTGCTGCCATTCTGGGGAGTACTGTTTTTTGTTTTTGTTTTTTCCCAGCAAATTGACTTTTTTCTTAAAATTGCATATTGGCCAGAATGTTTCAATTCAAGGGAAATCTTTTTCTATTCTGAGCACCTCTGTTTCTTAAGAAAAAAAATGAAATGCTGTAAAATGAAACCTTAACAAGAAGAGTAATTTCTAACTGGATAATTGGAAAAACTGGCTTCAAAAATATTGAAATTGGTCATTTGGTGGTTTTGAGGAAAATGTAAAGATCAAGTGGATTTACAATAGTGGGATAACAGCAAATCTGTATCTTCTGTTGCTCTGAAAGAGCACAACTAGGATTGCAAAGGGAGAGATTAACTTAATTTTTTCCAGGCGCTATGAGAATCTAACTTTGTACTTCTGCAAATGAGAGGTTTTTTTTAAAAGGAGTTGTAACAGGGAAGGAAATTCCTAGGAGTTTTCCAGCCCTGCTGTTGTGAGAAGACGTTTGGTTGCTTGCTGTCAACGTGTGACCGTGGCACTCGGCATGACTCCTTGGGGATGAAGACTCAATCTCTGGCCTTAGCGGAGGTCTCTTTGCCGGGCATTGCTGCCTCCCTCCCTAGCTGCAACTGAAGCRGTGAGAAAGTGCTTGGATTTTTCTCCATCCTACGCTCGGCTGATCTAAGCCCTGCACGTCAGTGGGTTTAATTCCCGATTTAGGAGGAGGAAATGATGCAGGAGCTCCTTGATAAAGTGCTGAGAGCAAACTGTCCCACTTGTGCGCTCCTCAGTCTCCACCCCAAAACTATCTACAGCCTGAAATCTACTGGCATGTAATGCTTTGGCTTTACACGCTTTAATTTCCTAAGTGCTTGGTGCTAAATCCCAAATTATACTGGCTCCGTTTGCCCCGTGTGTGTCCTTTGGATAAATAAGCAGTGTTAAATCCTGCTACTGGAAGAGACACCAATGCCAGGAAGCGACCTACCCCTTGCTTCCCTCTGAAGACAAACTCTGTCCTCCCTCCCTGTTCCCGTTACTATCCATCCACAGCCTAGATAGAAAAATGCTGCTTTGGAGAAAATCAATTTTTGATATTGCTCTTTGCGCTGATGGTTGTTTTGGATCAACAGAAGATCTTGGCCTTCATCTTAGCTGGAATAAGGTTTTCCTCTTTCAATTTAGACACTGCTTGTTTGGGGTCTTTTTGCTTTGAAAGTTAAGCTTATGTAAATGTAAGGTAAGCAATGGATGAAAGGGTCTTAATGTTAGATTTTTAGCCATCGGTTGGCTCTGTTACAGCTGATAGATTTCCCATCACAGGCGATCTGTGTTCTTGCTTGCTCAGACCCACGCTGGTGCCAAGTGCTGAACAATGGCACTATATATCTTTCTGCGCAATTTGCCAATTTTGGTTACTTTTGAAGCCTGGTGTTCCTTGGTTTGCCCTTGTGAATCTCCCTTGCAGAGAAAAGCACGGGAACAAAGGCGTGATTGCTTGAGCGAAACGTTGGAGCTGCTTTCTCTTGTTGTTGTTTGGCCCTTTGTTTTAGAGAGCGCAGCGCGCCCGCTGCCCTTACAGTAAAGTAAGTCAAAGTAAAGATGTAGTGAAAAGTCGTCATTTGTTGTTTATTGTGAATGGCTTTTCAGATAATTGAATGAAATGCTCTCTCGCAGCTCCACTTGCAGCTATGACCTTAAATAACACAGGTTTCACTTGCTGCTTGCTGGGTTTCGGGCGATATTTGCAAAGGCCTTCTCTCCTGCTCATGCTCTTTCCTGCTGAAATCGGTGGGGTTTTGCCAGTGTCCTCAGAGAAGCTGGCATCAGGCGCGGACTTTAATAGTTCGTGCGTGCCACCGCAAATGAAGGTGTGAGCGCAAATTGTAAAACTGCTGTGTTCAGGGTGTGTTGCAATGAGAGCGTTAATAATATGAAACGGAGCACTTCAGTTCATTGCGGAGTCCCAGGGATGCAGCCGTCACATCAGTCTGACTGTACTTGACGGTATTTGATTTTGCCAGGTGCCTGTYGCTGAGTTACCTATTTGCATTTCCTTGATGACTTTCAATTTAGTGTGTATTTAAAATGCAAAATATCATTGAAGCTCATTGCCTCCGTCTGGCAAGCTACGAATGAGACAAGTGTTGTTGAATACAATTGCTGCAGTCCTCCGGTAATTTGTGTAAAAATTCAGTTCGTTCCCTGAGCTTCAGGGGAAGTCAAGCAGGAGCAGATTTATTTGGAGGGAGGGGGGGAAGGCACTGAGAAAGTTTCAGCTAAAAACCTGCTCCAAAAATTGAAAAGAACATGAAAGATAACATGTCAAGCAAAAAATACTTTGTGGTTCATGGTATTAAATTGTTTCATCTCTGTTCATATGCGTAGCAGGCTTGTAAATGTATATATTGTAGAATTAAAATATAGAAGTGAGTTTCTTCTCATATATATATATAAATTTTTTTTTCTTATGATACTGCATCATCTTTGGAGACTTTAGATAACCTTCTGCGGCAAGAACAGCCCTCCATTTCCCCTTGAATCTCTTGGTGACCAATACTTTATAATAGGCCATTAAGAAATGTGTTTAATTTGAGGCTTATCGAGGCGGGCACTTTTTAGATTGGCCAATTTCAAAACAGGTGCGTCTTCTCCTTTGGCTGGTTGCGACTGCTCCGCGGCTATGAGGCATGAAAACAGGGCAAGTATCTCACATTCCTCACCCGGCTGCCCAAGACACTTCTCTTCTTAAAAAGCATGTATGTCCTGATTGTCCTAGCAATTAATTTCTGCAAGAAAGCACTCAAGGAATTAATTAATTTTAGCCTTTCACCCACCCAAATGTTTTATTGTTTAGAAATTTTATAGTACCCTTTAGAAAGGACACCTGCTTACTGGAGTTGGTTGCTTTTCTTTTGCGGAAAGAAAGAATRTGGCCTCTAAAGAATGCATTTTGGAAAAAATTAGAGGGTTACTGTTTTAGTAGATGACCTGGCTGCCACATGGTGGTTAATAACTCCAAGGTGTGACGCAAGAGCTCCTGGTGCAATTCCAGCTGAGTCTGAGAGTTTTGTTTGGTTAAGATCCCTCGTGTAATTTCAGCTGGAGATATCTGGCCTTTGTTTTACTTCAAAAGGGAAAAAAGAGAAGCGTATGCGATCCATATTATATAAATATTTTATCCGCTGAGAGTTTCTGGGATAAAATTTCTCCTTTTGTAGCACCAAGAGAAGAGCTGGCTTTCAGCTGTAGCGCGGTGGCCCCTTCCGACTGTAAATCACCGTCTTCTGTAATTATAGGATGCCCTTCATTAGGGAGGAGGCTGGGGAAGGTGTAGTCTGTGCGCTTGAGTTGGACAGGGAGACGGCTGCCTTGGGGTGACACTGGTGTACTGCCGCGCAGAGCTCGGTTTTCCACTGGGCAGGACCTCAGCAGGATTTCACGCAAGGTTGGCCAAGGTCTGGTCCTTCGACTTCTTGGAGGTATAAGAGGGATGCTCGGTGGCACCTGGGCGCAGTGCATCTAGATAGTTCTGCTGTCTGGTTTTGCTATCTCCTGGCAAGGTCAAGGTTCAGGCTTGAAGCAGGCCATGGGAAATTAGTGCTCAAAGGGTAATCTGGAGTGGGACCAGGTTTTTCGCTAACTTGAAGGGTCATCCAACCCCTCTGGAGAGGGCCAAAGCGAAGGCAACTGCAAATTGCTAGGAATTAATAGGTACCTTTGATCAGAGATTGGACTGGATTCAGTTCTCACTGGGAAGGGCTGTTTCTGCGGGGGTAAGGAAGTGCTGGACATTGACCACTTGTGACCAAACTTGGCAGAGAATCCGTCTGCTTCCTGGCTGATGCTTGGTTTCAGAGTTTTTTGGACTAGCAATCGTGGCCTTTATCTCTCTGTACCTCTGTCATTTGCAAAACAGTGTGGTTTTTTTTTTCCCCCCAACTTTTGGTCATTGAAGAAACGGGAGAAGAAAGGGAAGCACCTTTACTGACTTGACTTTGGGTTAGATGGTGTCCTCTATTAGTGGGATACGAATAACAAACACATCTGTGCAGAAAATGAATGCAATGATTAAGTGGTACCTTTTCTCCAAAAATCAGAGGCTGACTCTTGATTAATATCTAACAAAAAGCAATTTGCATGGTAAAGCGTGGAAAAACAGCCTCCTTGTTATTATTGCTTTTAGGCTTTTGCTGCAGAGATGTGTAAATATTTTTTGTTCTGATGTTTGGCCTATTACTTATTCCTATCACTCTTGCCTATGCAGTTCAGTGAAAAAGATCCCATGCCTAGCAATTAAGATGCAGTATTTATTTGTCTTGGTGCATATGTGTCTCTTACCTTTCCTGACCTAAAATGCTTCCTCTGTGTTCCTCTTCCTTTCCTGCTCGCTCTGTGGCCTGGCTCTGCTTTGCTTGCCCTGCTCTGCCTCTGCTGTACCCAGTGCTGTGTGTTTTTTCTCCTAGCAACCTCCTGGGCTGCTCTGTTGTCTTTGGGACTAAGAAGAGGGTTTTTCTGCATTGTGGATGTGAATATTTAGGGTTCACCTCTTGCCTTGAAGACTGAGGCAAAATTTCTGCCTTGCTAACGACAGGTTTTTCTGAGAATGCCCACGAAAGACCATATTCTAGGTAAGGTTTCTTCGACGCGGCAAGGTCAGGAGTTTTTCCAAGATCTTGTGTCTCTCAAGGCTGTTTCTTAATTTGCGTCATTTGGTTGAATAATATAACCCTCCTAATATTTTTCCAAGCCACTTGCACTTAAGTGATCACTTACACTTATCTTCAGCGTAAACCTCATTGATTTTATTTCTCATTGAAAACATTGGTAGTAGCAAATATGATCCTATCGGCTTACAGTCTATTAGAAATAAAATTATATTAAATGTCTTGTGGGGTGTGAAGAGGTTAAGTCAAGGAGAGTCGTCTGAGAAAATCATCCTGGTGTAAAACATAAATCTGTTTTATACTTAAACTACATGTCACCCACCAGCCAAAAATAGCAGTGATCATTAAAACCCAATTTGCTGCTAAACATTAATAGACATTTATTACATCATAACAGATCTGGAAGACAATTAAATTTAACTTTTTTCCTTGATAACTTTCTTCCAAAATGTGTTATTCACCTGGCTTTTGCCATTAATCTCATTTGCCTTTTTTTTAAATTTGATTTGATAATGTGCCTGTGCGCGCACATGCAGTTGTATGTATGGACAATCTCTTGTTACTCTAATTTTTTTATTTTAATTTTTTTACAGCAGCGTTTTTTTAGTGGGAGAAGCAATTAACCTTGGCTATGTCGCTCGATAATTTCTTAATCAGCAGAAAAAGCGCARGAAATGACATTTTCCTAGTGCAAAACCCGTAATATTGCTCCCCGTCCATTTGAGAAAAGAATAGTAAGCAAGAGCAGAATAAAAAAGGCACTGGAGACTCATTTTAGGTATGTAAAATAGATGGCAGCTTYGGCGCCGTTTTCGCTGCAATTGCTCAGTCAAGTGCTCCCCTTTTTGCCTTTATTATTGCCGCTTACGCTTATACATGCAGATAGTGCCGGGGGCTGGAGTAACTCGAAGGTGAGGAAAGCCAGTGTTACGACAAGGACCCCAAAACCTGATTTTTTTTGCTGTGATTTCATAGCTGTGACACTCTCGGGACCGAGCCAGGCAAATGGCACTAAGACCTTCATTCCTGCTTTATGCCTGCAGCCGCCGGGTGATTTGGGGCAGCGTAAGTAAAAGAGCGTCCGCCTTACCGGGGCGAGCAAAGGGAGAAAATRAGGTGCATTTAAATGCTGCATCCGGAGGCATTTGGGAGTATTCCCCCTCTGCCCCCAGTATCATGCTTTGCTTAAAGAAGCACTATTTAATATTCCAGGGAATTTTCTATCATTTTCTTTAGCTAATTTCCTCCTCGGAGCCATCGCTTTCTCAGCTTAAAGCCGGACCCTCTGCAGGATCCGCGCCATCTCCAATATAGCCTTGCTAAGACACCCGAATAACTGGGGCCAGTATGCGTGGGAGAGGTGATGCCTTGAAATACAAGCGCCGATAACGGTAACGAAGGGAAGTTAAAATTAACACCGACCGGGGAGATAAGCTGGTCTCCATGTGCAATGCGTGCGCTGCCCGTGCTTTATTTGTCGCCGAGGAGTTGCCAAAGGCTCYGTGCCACGCAAAGAAGCGGTATGAGAGTCTTGTCAAACCCGGGCGCTCGGCATCATGAATCATTCACGGAAAAGAATTAGGAGATTTGATTAAGCCACGCGAATTTTAAATCAAACAAATATGTCGAGTTATGTTTATTTACCACCTGTTTGCTGAGCCTCTAAGCGGCATTTGAGTCCTGTTTTTCAGCTTTTTCTCTGTAAGGAGAAATTTACCTAAAAAGAAAGCCGAGATTTTCATTATTCCGAGGAATTGCCACATACTGGGAGTCTTGCAATGAAATCATTACTGTTGGCAGCCTTGCTGAAGTGCTTGCCTGGGTAGTATTTGCTCTTTATAAAGAGAAGTACTGCGAACTAATACATTTGAGAGATGCAAGTATGACAGCTTTCCAAGGAAGCGGGGACTTAAAACCCCGCCGCCTCCCCCCCGTGAGAGCTTTTTAAGAACGTGGTTATAACAACTGCTATATGCGATAATGAAACGGGAGTGTTTCAGGTGGTCAGAAGTTCATGAGGCTGCGCAGCCCGCGATAAGAGCCGTGTAGTTTTCCCACCGTGCGGATTGGAGTGGTGGAGGGCTGACTTATTCCTTGCCAGCTGTGAGCTTTTTTTTAAGTAAGCAGTGCTTAACTGAGGCGAGTATAAAGTTGTTTATAATCGGGTTTTTGGGATGCCCGCTGATCCGGATGCAGTATTGCAATGCAGTTATTTGCATATTTTGCAACATCCTTGGATGATGCCCTGCACCTTGGAAAGTTTTGCAAGTGTTACCATATATTTGCATACATTCAGGGGCCGTGCGAATGATGTGCCTTCCTGTTTTAGATCCGTAATGAAGTATGTTGCRGGAGATAACCGGCAGGCACTTCAAGAAAGGCTAGAGCGTTTGGTGGTTGAGAGATTCATGCATACAACTGGTATAATTTTTGTAAGCTTCTGGAGCGCGTTTCCGGGACTCTTTCCTTTCTCCCCATCTCTTCCCCCCCCTCATCCTCCAGCGAGAAGTCAGAGATGTGTGACTAGCTTCACTTTTAGTYTGGTTATCGTTTTCTTCTGAAATAACTTTGCTCCTGGATTGAATGGGAAAACCAACAAGCAGATAGCTTAAATTCCCCTTTTGACCTTTGGAAAAGCACAAAAGCCTCCATTTCACCTACACGGGGGGGAAAAAAGACCCCTAGATTCATCTGGCCCATGTTCGTGCATGCTCTTATCAAAGGCTTGATTAATCTGAAATGAATTAACTCGGTTAACACTTGAGGGTTATTTTGCAGCGAATCCCTTAGTGCATCTAAAGAGTTCTTTGTCACTTCGAATTACAGCCTGACCAGGTGGTTGGTGAGGCTGGGTTTGAGCTGCCAGCGGTTCCTGCCTGCTCCGGCTGCCCCTCTCGAGGGAGCGCGAATAGCGCTGCGGTGATACTTGAGTCTTGCGCGTATGGGGCGAAAGGGTCGAGTAGCTGGTTTCTGGGTTCCCAGGCCCGGCAGGCACACGAGGGAACAGCAGCAGGGTCTACAGCGCAGAAGGAGGACGTAGGCATGAGCAGGCTGGAGCACGGGTGGGTGAGTCTGCCCACCGTGCCCACACCACTAATGTCACTTTGAGAAGGGTCATCAGACCTACTGCCCTGCCTCCAGCCGTGCAGTGTGTGCCCCAACACTTCTCATCACGTCTAGTAAACCTCTTTTGCAGAGGTTGCATGTTGTCGTCTTCTTGCTGGGGTTATTTCCCCTTCTTCTGTTTCCTTAGTGAAATTCTGAATAAATTGTCTTAGGCAGCAGATGGCTGAGAACGGGGAGCTACATCTGTGGTTCAGACTCTGGTCATAATCATCAGCTTCAAAGAGTTAATTACTTCCACGTTTACAAGAGCAAAAGTTGGGAAGTAGTCGATATCTGTTTGAAACCTTGCTCTTACTTTCTACTTAGTAAGCAGCTTCCTCCAGAGGAGGAGGTAAGTGCAGGAATCTTTGCGAGTAAGGAATATAAAGCAATCCTGACATCACGTATTTGTGAGCTTAAACTAGGTGCGTTTTCACGGGAGGGGGCAAACTTGGCTTAAGTTAAACTGGATAAGAAAAGACGTGGGACCTTTCTGTCTGGCTCTGGCTAATGAATCCCGTTCAAAACGCTCTTGCCCCTACTGTAGTCCAACCTGACTGTCCAGAGAGTGCCCAATACCTGTTGAAGGAGGGCGGATTTGGCTGGGTCAGATTAGGTAGCTTGCTGGTGCCTTTGGCCTGTGCTGTTCTAAAGCCCACTTTGATCTTTTCACTAACTAAATTACCTAGTTTCCTTCTCTTTTTCGCCCTCCCCATAGACCAGCGTTTGACTATCATGGAAAACACTCTGTGTGCTCTTGACATCAACTACCAAAGAACAGATTTTGGTAGATGCTGTGCTTATCGGTATATCCCTAATGCTCTTTTAATAACGGAAATCTTGATGATTGCTTCACTGCACTTGCCTAGTCCATAAGGCCTTGGGTTTCTTTGGCTTTCTCCTATTCTGTCAGTACTGTTTTGATAAGCTGGATTTTAGGAATAGCGAGCATGCAAGTTGCTTTTGGGCGATGCTTGGCAGGAGATGAGAGCGTGAGACTCTCGGTGGCAGCCCTGCGGGCAGAAAGGTCAGTGAGCAGAAGAACCTCTCCGTAAATTAATGCAGGCTGCATCTTCTTAATGGTCAAGCGTAAGTATCCCCTTCTCGCATCAAAAAAATGTAATGGCCCTGCACAGTTCTTAGATGTGTGCTCTTGTCTTGGTCTTTGGTGCATTTTAACTGGGGGTAATCCAAAGATGATGTGAACTTTGTTCTGCAGGCCTCTTTCTGCGTCTCCTAACGCTGCWTGAGAGGGCTTGTGGGACCGGTCAGAAAAGGGCTGCCTCACTCACCACCTCTTTAGCGGTTCCCCAGTTCAGAGACACCCCATGGTTATTTGGTTAGAGGTGATATAAAAGCACCCCGGATTTTTGTAGCATTATGGTTGGTTTGGTTAATGCAGCAGTTCCCCATCTCATTAAACAGCCTCAGCAGCTCTCCAGACAAATTGTGGGTTTGCGAAGACTTGTGCATGAGCTTAAACCTAAAGGTTTGAGCAGATCTTTGTAGGAGCAGGCTGAAGGGCAAGGTTGTGCCGGGGGCAGTGAGTGGACACAGCCCGGTGGGCTCTGTCTTTAGCTTCCCTGGGATCTGCTCAGAGCAGGTGAATCCTTTTGCTTTTTGAGCCCCAGCCCATGAGACCATGGGAAACTAAACTGTTGGGTGGGACCATGCAGGAATACTTCCCCCCCATGTAAATATTGTCACTTATCCCTACTCTGGGATAGGTAGCATAATTCATTTGTGATTTCTCCAGTTTATATTCAAGCAGCTTTTACTGCACCATAATGTTATCTCTTTTCGACAGCTTTAGTTTATCCGCAACTTGAGTCGGCTTAAACAAATAAAAATGAGGAAACGAACCTCCGCTCCTTCGCTGCGTGGTTGAGCCTTTGCTTGGGGGAAGCGTACCCGAGCTCGGAGAGCTTCCCCCCTCCCTTCGTACTCCTTAAATTTGCGGCACCAAAAGTGGCTCACTTTCAAACCTCTCCGTGCGGAGGATGCGGTGGAGAAAGCGCGCGTAGACAGCGGCCGGCGGTGCGGCGCGATGTGCATGGGCAGCCTTCTGAAATAGAAGTGGAAAAGCTGATTTCTRGTTAGAACGTCTAATTTAAAATATTCATGCGTCTCGTCTCCCTTCGGAAAACGGGCTTTAAACATTATCGGCGACCGCTGCGATTAGTCCGAACTTGAGCTAAGTCGTGGTCTCTGGCGTGACCGTAGAGAAGGCACTTGACTGCACGTTGACCTTGGGCTTTTTGGCCACCCCGTGTTACAGAGCTGAGAAAAAGCTTGCGAAAACAAATGCCCCGTTTGAGCGAACAAATCGCAGGGAGCAGACGGGGAGGGGGGAGAAGGGTTGGGGGAATAAAGTCTTGGCAGCGCCGGCAGATATATTTATCGGGGGAAAAATGCAGCTTCCTTGTAGCGTTTGGGTCGGAACAATGCGGGGCTTGATGCAGGCGATGGGCGAAGAGGGGAGGCGAGACAAAGGGCGCTTTGTCGCGCCCCGCTCAGACGTACCCCCGCATCGCCGTGGCACGCAGCGCTGGTTTTCATGTAGCTTTTTGGCTCGAGCTGGGTTTTGAGTGAGAACAAAAGTTGGCAAAAACAGCTGCTTTGCTCAGAGAAGAATAACTTCTGTTGATCGGAGATTTTTGGAGAGTTTTTTTTTTTTTTTTTAATTAGACCAGCGCTGCGAGGGCTACAAAGTCTAGGGAGTTCAAAACAGATATGCAAAGTACTTTACAATTCCTCATATTTTATCGTCGTTTCAGAGTCAGCGGGGAGCGAAGTCTCAGGCCGATGCCATGGTTTAACTCTGTATAGTTGTGGGGCTTTTTTTCCCCTGCCAAGCTTGAGTCACCGTGGCCATCTAGCCCCTTCTTGCGCGATTAAAATGATGGGAAGCTGGAATCCTTTTTGCAATTAAATGAGTGAATGTTTCTAGTCAAGCATAGACTCTAATTTCCCTGTGCTTTCCTGTAAGAGTGTGGGATGGACGAGACTGTTATTTTTCATCCCACAATGGATAACTGAGGAGCTCGGTTGAACTGGGTGATGACTCACTGGCGGTCGCTGTCGTGGGTTGCTYGGGGGGAAAGGGGACTTCCAGGCTCAGCTGGGGTTCGAAGCCTGGCCCGGATCCAGCGAAGGGAAGCAGTCAGCTTTTGATTTACGGACACCTAAATGTTTTCCAGCGAGTTGCAGACCCCGGCGTACATAGATTTTAGAGGAATGCATGTAGACTTGTTGCTTCTGGTCACCCTTGTGGACCCCCTGGGCCATTGGGTTCAACGTTGCTGATTCAAGCCCAGTTTTAAGGGAGGAAAGWGGAGTATTAGGGATCACAGACTGGCTCTCTGCATCGGGACAAGTTTTAATTCCTCTTGTGCATAGASAGTCTCTGAAGGGCAAGAAGGGGAAAGACAGGCTTGCCCTTGTGTGTCTTTACAGCAAAAAACCCAACCAAAAAACCCAGCAACCCCTATCTCAATGTATTACTGACCACTTTTTTTTTCTTTCTCTTGTAGGTCTCAGATTCTGGATACTGGCTGTGGGATTTTTTTTTATTATTTTTATTTTTTGGTTGGATTTTTTTGTTTTTCCCCTGCCCTTTCGGATGTGAATCGAAGACCACCAGTTGAAGTGCTGGAAGGAAGCACAGGCGGAGGCTCGCATCGTTTGGTTTGAACCCGTGCTTGCTGGGATACTTTCAAGCCCTCCTTCACAGTCATGTGGTCATCACAGCTGCTGTTCTTCACCATGCTCTTAACACCGTTAGCCCGTGGTGAGTGAGAGGTGGCAAGGGAAAAGGGTGGGAAACAGGAAGGTTTTGTCTACTTCTGCCTAATGTGTTTTTCTTCCCAGGGTTTTGAGTTCCCTCCCCACTGTCCCCCCAGCTTTTTGAAAATCCCAGGCTATGCTATAACTAGTTAGTCCTGAAACAAGAATTTGTAGCTCTGGTCACAGGTGAACATACCTGCCGTGTGGTTTAGCTGCTACATTAGGGCAGACTTTCTTCCTCGTGCCCAGGCCTAGCCTGCTGGCTGGGCATCCCTGGGACTGTCTCCACTGGCCTCTGCGTGGAAGTGCATTTCCCTCTTGTGAATACGGATCAGTGAGGGGCTGTGTGTCCCCCTTTAGCCTCAGCTCCGGAGAAAGTGGGATCTTACCATCCGGGAAGCTGTTAAACCATGCTTGCGAGTATTGCAGGGCATGTTTCCATTATGTTTTTCTTAATCAGGAAATATCTGATCTTTTTATTTACCTGGAAAAGTTCAGTGAAACCTGATGCATTTCATCCTACAGTTAAGGCTTGGAAGCCAGTTTTTTTGATATGGGAAACGCAAATGTAGGCCGTGGAAGTAAGTTACTGGATTTCTGAAGTGCTGGAGGCTTCAGGAGCTCTTGTTCTTGGAGACRGTTGCTAAATGCTCAGAGCAGAGCTTTGGAAAAACTGGCCGCTTTCTGGTACCTGAGTGGAAGTGGGCTTCACTGAGAATCTGAGCTTAGTTACAGGTCAGTGAAAACATGTTCATAAATAAGATGATTGCCTGTATGTAGGCTGTAGACCCCTGTCTTAAAACACTGATCAGACTCATTCTGCTCCACATCCACTGTGTATGTGGTAAGACTCTAAAGTGAAAATTTACAGCAAAAAAAAAAAAAAGTTAAAAAATGAAATATGGGTAACTGACTGAACGTATCTATTTATAGAGCACAACCTGTCGGCTCCTATCATTTTTAACACCTTTGGGTACAAAGGTTATCTGTACTATCGTTCTTTAAGGAAAACTCCTTGCTGACTTGGAAATTAGAATGAATAATTAAAGTGAGTCTACCAATTGGGGTGGAAAGAAAAGAGCTATCAAGAAAGGTGCTCTCGGTTCTTCTCGGGGAAAGTTAAATGGTAGATGTTTTGTAAATCCTTAAAATTAAACAATATATTAATGGTTAAAGCAATTAACAATTTAATGTGCCTCTGGCAGTTCTGGTTTTAATTTGCAATGATGCTGTAGCTGAAGAATTCCTGCCTCATGGTTGTCGTGGCTGAAAATGTCACAAGTATCCTAGGAGTTGTGTTGTGCTACAGATGAGCAAACACCAGACATGCAGAAACTAGGTGTCTGGAAATATTCTTATAATTGTACCCTTTATTTGCTAGAAAGTAGATGTTTACAGGGTGGCTGCTGTGTTTTTTTTGTAGCAGTAACTGGTGGTAAATCTGACCCTGGAGYGTCATCTCCTCCCTATGATTTGCTGGGGGGAACGTGGTAGAGGCCACCAGCCGCCTTTGGGCTATGGAGCATGAAGATCTTTTCTGGCCTGAGCTCGAGGACTTGAGGTCAGGTTTGGCTTTCCCYGTTTTGATCTCTAACGTTGGCCAAGGTGCAGTTGCCGTCTCAAAGCTTCGGCCTGTTCCTGTTCTYGGGGGGAAGCAGGTAGTGAGCGTGGGCCTGGTGGCTGAAGGCAGGGGTATGTTCTTGACCCCAAATGAAAGGAGAGGACTGCGTGCAGTGTAGCTGCATTGCGGGGTAAGAGTACGCTCAGCCTCAGCTCACCCTGGGCAGTCAAACCCGTGCCCTGGGCAGTGGAAGACATGCGTGTTAAAATGAGGATGTTATCAGAGGCCGGGATAAACGATCTAATGGTGGTTTCAAAGCTTTGAAATGGGATRGTGAATAGCTGGTGCCTTTCAAGTCGTCTCTGCCTGCGAGCTCCTGCCGAAGGCTGCCTGCGGTGGATGGCAAGCTGGTATCAACGTAGAGGCCTTTCCTGCTAGCCTGGGGGACTGGATATATATTTAAACACAAGCCACAACCTCACCTTGCATATAAATACAATCCAGTTAAGCCCTGCCCTTTTTGCCTTCTAATAAACCCCTTTGATGTATGCGGCAGGTTTTCATATTTGATGTTTACCAGGACTTTAAYGCTTGGGTTCCTGTGTTGCGGGCTGGGAGCGCTCCTGTCCTGCAGCGATGGCTGGAGTTGATATGAGCTGCCTTTACGGACTGGCCTCACTGCACCTCATTCCACTTCCGAGCTTCCTGACGTAGTTTCTTCATCGGCGGTGATAGAYGCCTAACGGAAGGATCTTTTAGGCCAGCGACCCCATAAATTTGCTTGGTTTTTGGAGAGGAGGGAGGGGGACTGTTTTTTAGCCATCTCATTTCTGGGAGTGTACTGTGCGCCCTGGGTGATGATGGTGGTGTGTATTCAAAGGGTGTACGTCTTCAGCGATCTGCAAGACGAGAAGTGGTCTTCCCAAATATGGCCCTTGTACAATGTCTCCTTGCTGATGTTGTGTACAAATGAAGGTGGTGGGGGGGAATCATGAATCCTTGCCCCACATCCTTCCTTATCCAGTAAAGGAAGCGTATGTTAAACCCTACACGGATTTAACAGTGTAATTGAAATAGAGCAGCCACTTATTCGTTGTCCGATTAAAACAATAATCCAAATTGCCCCATTTCTGTTGGGTGTTGTGTTGTTACTAATGCAATAAAATCGATGGACGTGACGATCTGCCCGTTTCCTCCAGTGCCGAGCTCTCGCCGTAGCGATGCACTGGGAGGTGAGCCATCACCATGCGGGGGCCCTGCCTGCGAAAAGCCAGGGTTATTTTTATACTCTTTTAACCCTGTATTTGTTAATGGGTTATAGGCTTTCCTCTCCTGGTGGTCCGCAGGGTTAGTTAATGATTGTTACCATGATGACTTCGGTTAGTGCTTCTGCATATACGATTTGGGAGGGAGGGGGTAGAACCACACATGTGTACAAAGCTAAGCAAGACTGAAGCCAAAAGAAGTTAAGTGATAACATAACCCAAGCTTAAAATTACAGGCTAGACAGCAGGCGCTCGGCGTTAGGGTAGTTTTGCTGTTACAGCTAGGACAGGCTAGACGAGCATCCTTTGAGCCCAGACTAAGTTACAGAGGCAGCAAAAGTGTCTCCGAATAATTTTGGAGATGAAGCTAAATAGGTTCAAGTCCAGCCAAAGCCCGACAAGTCCTAAGGCCTCGTAGTGTTATAAAGCTTGAGGCCTGTTACTGGTGTTTGACAGCACCAAACTGGCAGGGCTACTGTTGCTGCCGGCCCAACTTTGAATTTCCAAAAAACCGAGATGCCTCTGAGAATTTATTTATGCAGCGCCGCAGCGTAGCTGCAAAGTGACCTTCCTGCAGTAAGGACGGATGCCRTCCTGTCGCTCCGTAAGAGAATTAGTTCAAGATGGAGCTGAACTAATTTATTATTTGCAGAGCAGAAAACGGAATTTCGAGTCTTCTCGAGTCCTTGCAGCCGCAGAGCGCCTCGCCTGCCGCCCCGGCTGACCCGCTGCGCTTTTGCCCCGGCTTCCCGAGATTTCTGGGAGACGACCGCGGCGAGAGAGGACCGTGCCTTTGCGAGGAGGTGGCGCGCGAAGGTCAAGCTGCTCCCTCCAGGCGTTGGCGGGTCTGGAGGCCGGGCCCGTTTCTGTGGGAACAGGGGAAATATTTATTACGGAGCGGTTCTGCTAGTTGCCTGGTGACACTGCTGCTGTCAAGGCAAGCCGCGTTATCTTTCTTGGGGGAATATATGATGCTAAGCAAGCTGGTCCTCGGTGATAGATGGCCGCTTAATGCGAGCTGAAGATCTGCCTTACTACTATTTTAATACCCTGGCACTACTGTCACTGCTTAAAATACACACTGTGTTTCTTTTATACTTGTACAAGTGCTATGTTAGCTAGTGAATGGTGGATAATTGCCTTTTACTACAAAACTCGTTATATAGTCAAAATGAAATACAAGAGACATGTTTTATTAGTTGTGAAATAGCCAGGTTGACTTCCAGGCTTCTGCCGAACTTCATTGTTTTAAAAGATTAATCATCCTTGAAATATTTATAATATTTGCTAGTCTTGGCAATTTCTATTACCTGCGGCAGTGCCACCTCTTCTGTAGTGGCAGAAAAGATCAAGGCGGGCTTTTCCTGATGGAAGGGGGTGGCTGCTCTAGGTATATACTACGGCGCTTTCATTAGCGGCCGCGTGCTAAAATGAGGAGTATTAGGTTCCCCTTCTGATGTCCGCCCAATCTATAAGCTGATAGAGGGTGAAATTCAACCTTGCAAAGACTCTCTCCGCCGCTTAATTCGCACTTAAGCCATTAAGCGGTGCAGAGGTCTGTGTGCAGACCCACTTTGCTCATGTCTAAATTTCACACTAAGTGAGGAGGGAGATTTTAAGGGGATTTTCTGATAAGCTTTTTCTGCAGTTTTGCGTGGTGTTTGGCGAGCGATGCTCGTAGCGTCTTCCTGCGTTACGGAGGGAAACGAGATCTTGTTCCTGTTTTTCGCTCGCGGCGTTGGATGCGTATGCGCCCAAGCACGCTTTTTGGGAAACGCGCAAGCCTTCGGCATTAGCCCAGCTTTATTGCGGTGAAGTCGGAGCTATCAGAGCCGAACTAGAGCAGGAGGCAGGCGGCCGGGGTCCAAATCAACATCTGCAAGCTCTCCTTTCCTCTAGCCTTCTGCATATGTGTCGTATGCAGCGTCAAAGCACGTGGGTTTCTTTCTGGGCTCGAGCAGTATAAAAAAATCTACTCGTTCTCGCAGCGCTAGAAAGTGGGAAGTTGTGTTACCCTGCGGGCCTGGAGCCTGCGATCCTCGTCTGGTTTGTAACTGTTTCGTGACAAGATGGGCTTCTGCTCTTGGGCGACCGGCTCCGAGTTTTGTCGCGTTAATTAAGCCGTAAGACGTGACAGCATGTGAATTACAGCGTAGTAATTCATGCCCAGCGTGTTGAGGCACGGAGATGAAGGCCAAATGGCCTCTGCGCAGCCGAGCGTGAATTATTGTGCCATAATTTAATTCCCATTATATTTTACTGGGATTATAAAAGTGTTTGTGGGATAACTTTTCTTAAAGAAACTCACTATTTCAAAGCACAACGTTGAGAAGTACCTTGCACAGACCTTGCGTCAAAGAGGAGCAAGTAGCTTGGGGAGTCTTGCTGAATCCTGAGCTCTGCAGGCTTTAGGTACATTTATGCCATTATTAACCTTAGGTAATGACTGGGTGTTGCGATGCAGACATCTGCTATCTAAAAACTGACCTAACGCTGACTATTGCTCTCATATCAGCTGTCCAACAGTTGCTAAATAGGATGGCCAGGCTGATTTGTCCCTGACCCGGTCTCGATTTGATCTGGAAACCTTAGCCCCAAACCAGTCTCTCGAGCCGGCTAATCTTTTCCCAGTTCAGGCTATGCAAATGTGCGCGACAGAAACTCTTCTTATTGCTGGTACATTTGTTTTCAGGCCTGGCAAGCGCCGAGGGAATGGAGAAGCCGGGTTGTCTGCGGGAGGGAGGATGGAAGAGCCCTGGCACGGGAGAGACGAGGCTGGTGCGCCCGCCTGGCTGCCAACCTGGGAGCTGGCTGAGGTGGTGCTGGGGAGGAGAAGCAGAAGGGCCGTAAATGCCTTAAGAAAAGAAACAAATTGTTCTCCAGAACTTGAAAGGCTTCTCTGGAGGAAAGAGATGTCTTCGTTGCAAGAAAGCAGTGCCCTTCGTCGAGGTAGCGGTCTGAGAGTCAAGAAACCCCGTTTGGAAAAGGGGGGATTTACTAGGTAACTGTCCTCGCTGCTCAGGGTGCCCAGAGCCATGGAAATGGTTCCTTTTAACATTTTTTTTTTTTTTAGAGATGTCATAAAATCCTCTCGATTTCCCCTGGAAGACTGGAGGGGAGGTGGACCATGCAATGGGCTCCTCTTTGTCATGGGTAGGTGCGGAGTAGCTATTAAAAGTGTGCTTTTCCAAGGGGATTATTCTGCAAATCGGTTTTACACATGCTCTGAGCAGCTTCGAGCTGATCGGGATGTTAAGGGGGCTCAGGCTGTTTCAGTGTCTGCGGATATTTGGCTTCTAGGAACGTTACAGCGGCCCAAGGAAAAGCCATGATAATCTCAATTGCAAGCAGTGTCTGTGATGTAATTACTATAGTTTGGGGTTAGATGTAAATATATTAAAAATAAAAAAAATCTCTGCCTGATTTTTACAAATAAACACATCAGAATAATCTTTTTACATATCCTCTCGGAGTTAATAATCCCAGGCAACTCGGACTTTGACATCTTGTGTAATTCCTGTGGTAGGCAGTCATCTGATGAAGTGTCTGTAATGTCATTTTGCAAAATGCCTGAGTGGAGCAGTCATTTTGTGAACTCTCACTATGGTTTTGTTTTGTTTTATTAGTCATTCTGCAAAATGACTGGTTTCATGCCAAAACTGCAATATATATATATATTTTATATATATATATATATATATATACACACACCACACACGATGTGAGACTATCAGGTAAAATTTGTCTGTGCACGTACTTGTGCAGTATGTTATGTTTATGCTTGTAATAATAATTAAATCTCTGGAGGTGCAGGATGCTCCATGGGGCTGGTGGGGGGCAAGCTGAGGCTGAACAGGGCTAGGGCAGGGGAAAGAGGAGCAGAAATGGGCCTCTTTCTTCCTTTTCCTCATCCTGGGAAACGTGGAGGTGTTGCCTGCCAGTTCCTCGCTTAATTCCACCTACATCATACCTACGCGGTAAGAGGGAGCTGATTGCTATTATTTGGCTGATTGCTAATTCTAGCTGGTGCTTCGTTAATACTAAACTTCCCAAGGAAGCTTTTATATGGTGCAAATGCCTGGAAACTGCAAGGGGATGGAGCGGATCTGCTGTTCGGGGCTGTGTACAAGGGCTTGACGGACCAGGCTGTGCCAAAAGGCTGCATCTGCTCCCTGATACTCGCAGAAGTGCAGGACCTGAAGATGGTTTCACAGCTAACGTGGCTGCATGGTGCTGGGCCAGAGCTGCTGTTTCTGCCAGGATTTGAAAGGGTAGATGCTTGATATTTTCTTTTTTTTTTTTTTTTCTAATCCTTCCCAGTGCAGCTGTAATGCGTCTTTTAGGGATGTGTGTACTCCCACAGACGGGATGTCGCTCCTGTTTCTTTCCCTAATAACTAGCTAAGTTTAAACCATTAGAGCTGGAGGACAAAAAAACCCCAACTTCTCAGGGTTGCCTGGCACTCGTTCCCTTATCCGTATAAACTGGGTGTATTGAAATAGTCTAAGCTAAAATGAGAAGAGTGAGAGCAAGGAAACGCATTACATGGCCACCTTCATTCTCGCACCGCCTCCTCCGTTGTTGCTAACCTGCTCCCACGAGATCTGGATAAATCTGCTGTTTTCCTCTTAGAAAGAGCACCCTTGGGCCAGATTGAAGAGCGAGCAGAAGCTCTTTATTGTAAATGAAACTGCTGATTCCCTAGAAGAAGTCTTCCACATCCGTGATCACCTCTGCTGTCATGCTGAATGCATGCTAGAGCCAGCTGATGCTTATTACCCAGTGACACATTTGCTGTTGTTGGGTTGGCTCTTGTAGCCATCACGGTTTCTTGAATCGGTTATGTTCTCTGGTGATGTGGTTTTGCTAGAATTTGGAGGAGGCGTCCTACTGTTCAACGAGTGACTCATTGGGGAGAGAAGCTGTGGGAACAGCGGAAATCAAAACCATGTCGGCGAGTTCAGAAGCTTTTCCTCCCTTGGAAGTCCCCCCGTTTCCAGGAAATTGGTGATGGGAACCCCTTTCCCCCACGAGTGCCTGCAGAGACCGTCTCTGTTGCCTCGTGAATCTGTGCTGAACTGTGGGATACCGTGTGGGTTTTCAGCCAACACCATGCAGATGTTGCAGTCAGCCCATCATAGAGAGCGTAGGACTGAGCTGGCCGGCTTCTAGCCTGGGTTTGTATTTGCACATGTTCTCCCTAATCCTTAGCTCTTGCAGTGACTTGACCACACTGTGGGCTGCTCCCCTTGCCCCAAGGACTACAGCTTTGCGCTCCGTCCTTATTCTTCTGGGAGGCTGTTCCCCTTCCAGCCCTTCTAGGAACAATTAGCAATTGTCCACGCTGCTGATCTAAATGAGGATTATTTTTCCCTGCAGCCCTTGTTGCTGAAAATCCATCTCCAATTTTTAATTCACAGGGTTTTACTTTTATTATTCTAATGCTGGAGGCTGCACAGAGGGTTGATTTAGTATTAAGACAGTGAATGACAAAGCAACCTTGATGCATTAATCTTGTGTCATATTTTTCTCTTGCGGGGAGGAATATACATGCCGGTTTACAAGCGAGGCTGTCAGACCGGCTGGACTAGCAGAGTGGCGTTGGAGCGGTGCTAGGAGTTTAGCTGCATCAAGGTTCAAGGCGTGCATGAACGAACCCCTGCGGTGGTGTTTCTGCGGGTAAAACCAGTGCGGTGCTCTGTATGCCCAGTGGTAGTCACATAGGGTGCCTACCGTGCGTATCTCAAAATTTGTCATTTCTGTTGCCCTCAATGCATCTGCTCGGGCATTAGTGCTGGTAGACTTTCGTGTGACGAGGACTCCCCCTTAGTCCTCTAGCTGAGGCTCGGTTCTGCTTCGCAGGACAGATTCGCGGCCAAGTCATGTTTATCACTAAAACACTATTTTGCCAGCGCTGCTGCTCACTTCTCTGCATATGCAATTTGTAGCATGTTTTAAGGAAGAATGTTGCTTTTAATAGTTGGAGCCTATCTTGCAGCAAAACCCAGATCACTGAGAATATATATATACACACGCACATGTATATATATATATATAACTTATATATTTATAAATATATAGAAACCTGATCTGTCTGCAACCAGAATAACGCAAGGAACTTTAATGTGCCTTCCTTTCATTGACGTGACTTGAAATGAGGCTTGTCGTTGCAATTTGTAATCTTATAGGCAAGCGCAATTAAAAATCTTACTATTAGATGTTACTCTGGGGGAATTCTCCGGACTAAAATCTAATAATGTTTGGTTGTTTTACTTAATTTGGTTGGAAAAAAAAATAAATAAATTGGCCTGTTGATTCAAAGCCAAATACATAATGAATTTGTATCATCGGCAGACACCTTGCTTTCCAAGCCCCGCTGACAAAAGTGCTTGGAAGTTGTACGTTAGCGTATCAGACAGCCATAAAAAATAAAGTAGTTGCTTAACTTTAGGCTCCAGTCTGACAAAACAGGTCTGGACGTGAAGTTTTGTGAGCTGACGAGCTCTTATTTGAGAGAGGATGTTTCGGCATGTCCTTAGTGCTTCTGACTCTCTGGACGTAGAGCAGTCACCGTGAGGCCCTCCAGGCATGTCCATGTGTCCTGACAGATACAATTTGAGATAGTGTGCCTGAATTTATGGTAGTCTTAGATTAAAGGGGTGGAAGACGGTAAGATGGAGGAGATGAGGGGGGAAAATGGATGAACCTGTGTGCTCTGTTTAGTGTCCTTGGAGAACTAAATTAAAAATGGGGGTGGGAAGCGTGTTTAGCAGAAGCCCAAATGATTTAGACCACCTTGCTGTATGTTGTGATTTGTAGCACCAGTGCTAAAAACCTCCTAGCAGGCTCGAGGAGGTGTGACGAGTCTATTTTGATGCCTGGTTTCGTGTTGTGTGTCCTGTCGCCTGTCCGCCCCACTAACCCTGGGTGTCCCCCCACAAACGTATATAACATCTGAGCTCTGCCTGCCTTTCTCTCCCCAGAGCGCTGAACTGTGGTCTTTCTCCTCTAACCAGCCAGCAGTTCTTGCAAAACCTAGTAACTTAATTATTTAGGGTCCACATTGATTAGCGTTACATCTTGAGGCTATGCAGACTTTCAGCCCTGGAACATCTGGTGAGAACCCTGCACGAATACCATCTTTTTCTTTGGGATAGTAAATATATGACAGATGAGAAAGACTCGGGCTTTTGGGGAAGCGCTGACATGTTGAACTTTGTTATCGCTTGTTGGCCGGTTGGCAAAATGCAACCAAGTACAAGTTTGGAGGAGGACTGGGGTTCCCAATATTACTCTGGAGCACTATTGAGGTGAGAAGCTTAGAGGGACAAGCTTGCGGCACAAAACAAATTGATACAAGGAGACTGGATCAGTCTAGCTAGCAATCATGAAAATGCAATGCATTAGAAAGGGTAAACTTTGATGTCAATGGGAGCTGGGAGGTGTGAACCTCTGTGAAAGTTAGATTCGCAGCCGGATACTCAGATTCCCAATTTGAGTATCTCACCGAGGTGGAAACTGTAGAGCTGTCAGAATGTTTTGTAGCTTTTATAAATATATTCGTTGGTGGTTGTACTGTAATAATGCTTAAAATACTATGGCATTATGTATGAAGCAAAATATACATGTAAGACGTAGTAGCCAGATATATCTTCTGGGAAGGTTAGTAACACTAGTTAGAGCCGTGGAGAAGTGTTAGCCCAAGCGTATTCTTGGGGAAGCGTGGGGGAATGTTCATTTAAAAAGCCGAATGACTATACACGTTTCTGGTGATATATTTTGATATTGAGAGAGGTTTCGGATGCCTTAGATGAGTCCCAAATCCGATGGCTTCCTGCGTGTGGTGTTCTCCACAGCCTGGCCTCCTTGGCCGAAATGCGCTTCCTGTTGCGACCCGCCTTCCCTCTTTGGGCCAAGAAAGAAGGTGCCTAACAGGGTAGAGCTGAAACACTGAAAGCGCTGATTTGACAGAAATCTTAGTGGTTAAATTTCTATGCCGCCTGTAGATGGGTTCTTCAAACCCAACGTTTCCCTAAAAGCTCCAGTGCCTGTGGTGGAGACACCGCATCGGGAGTAAACCATTCAGATTTGACCGTTTAAGCTAAGCCGTGCAAGCTGGAGCTCGTGCGTGCAGATGCGAAGAGCTCCTCGGTGCCTGAGCAGGGGGGTTGGTTAATCGAGGTTCTGCTTTTATTAGATTATGAAGTTCAAAGCGAAGTTGAGGAGAGAATCGTGCAAAGAAAGCGAATAAACTGTGAAAGCTATGCACTTAATGCCGGTAAAATGATTTTTTTTTTATGGTAGAGGGAGTGAAGCTTTTTTCATTATTTAAGAAAAAAAACCCAAAATTTACATTATAATCAACTTTCCTTTTCCTTCCCACGCCTTCATTCCCTCCCCACCTCCTAAAACAAGAGTGGAGACCCCCCTTCCTGAATCAGGGGATAGGTAGATAGTCTTGTCTGCCGAAAACGATGCCGTTCCTGGGCGGCTGCTCCAGGGTCACTTTGTTTGCGAGGTCCTGGCGGGGATGCTGCCCTTCAGACCCTGTTGTGGTCCTCAGATGTGCTGAATGAGAACGCTTTGAATACGTTCGGGTACTCGCCCCAACGCTGCGTAATGCAAGACCGTCGCGCCAACGTGGGGTGGGACTGAGTAGGTGCCAACAGGACGTCTTGCTAGCACGCGTGACCACTTCTACGTTAAAACTAGATGGTTGGTGAAGTAAGGTCTGAAGAGGTTTCTCTGGCCCTTGGGGGAGATGCCAGTTAAACAAGCATTCTTACTCTGAAAAGACTCGGTCTTTTTAAACAACTTGTTCCACGGACAGGGGAAATACCGAAGCCTGGTTTCTTATTCCTGATTTCCGTGCTGCTAGATCGAGAGTCCTGTGGTTCCCGTGAAAACTGGAGCATGCATTTTCTCGTATCAGTGCCTATAACCCGTCACCGGCGCTCGTGGCGCAGCAGAACGAGGACGTCGTGGAAGTATTTTCCTAGAGGGGAGAGCCTACGTGAGGCAAATGCTACGGCACCGTCAAAACGACGTGGCGTTGCTCTTGAAATGAAACCCTATAGGGTGCAATTAGAGATAGGGCTTCATTTTCACAAAGTTTCTGGACGTGACACCGGTTTCCTTAATTTGACACCTCTTTGTTCAAACAGAATATCAAAATGGCACTTAAATTACACTCTGAGTGAAGAGCTTAATAATAACCGTGCAGTGTAATGTGTTTAAATTAAAGCACAGTGTTGTTTGAGTCTGGGGTTTCGGATCTAACTTTCAAATGCTTTTCATCTCTGTATTGCAAATTTGACAGGTGCTTTTTATGGGTAGTAGCTTGTAAAGACTATTATCCTTTACCTGACCTAAAGGACACAAAGTTTATTCGCATTTGGGCGGGAGTTTGTGGCACAGTGAATTGGCAGTAAACTGATACTTTAGTTCTTGTGTTTTGCAAAAATTAATTCCTCC
Source organism: Apteryx rowi (assembly GCF_003343035.1). Classification (NCBI taxonomy): domain Eukaryota; kingdom Metazoa; phylum Chordata; class Aves; order Apterygiformes; family Apterygidae; genus Apteryx; species Apteryx rowi. The sequence goes on from NW_020448163.1 coordinate 1,253,009, forward strand.
CAGGCTCTTTTATTTTTTAAAATACCATAATATGTTTATACAAAGTATTTTTTTCAGACAAAGAAATCTTATTTTCTGATCAGGAGATCATATGGAAATTTGCACAGGCTAATTGGCAACACTCAATAAAATCTCGTAAAATAGAATAATGTTCTTTTGAGAGTGCTTTGCATGCTTTTTAGATCGTAATTTGAGTCCTATAAATTGCACATATGCAGAATGTATCAATGTTGATTTGCGGTACAGACACTGTTTGCTGTGTACTTTATGGATATACTTGGTACAATTAGTGTTTATATCCTATGCTATTTTTATTTTACGTCACTTTAATCCTGCCGCTAATGCAAGTTTAACTCTGCAAAAATGATAGCGAAAAATTGAGAGATGCAAAAATGCAGGTGTCATTGAGCTGGTGAATCTGGCTAAACCGCATCCGTTGCTGATACGATATAACTTCATCACGCTTGGACTGTAAACTCTTGGGAGCTGAGCACGGCTTGCTGGGTAGTTGCAGAGTATCGAGTGCAATATCTTTGCAGCCTAGGTACTGTCTTGCTACATTTCATTTTTCATTTCATTTAATCTTCCTGTGCCAGTATCTGTTCCTCCCTGTCATTTGTTGCTATTTCCATCTGCTTTGTGCTGGTGCGATCAACTATTCTGTCTCCCCGAAAAGGTTTTTTTCATTGGAGATGCGTGTATATATAAAAATATATAAAATATAAATTTTATATATATATATAAAATATATATATTTTTTTAAATGGATGCTGTGGTTTCCACTTGTGTGCACCGGTAGAGATGAGAGAGGCATATGGTATCGGGGATCCGCTCCCCATGGGAACCGAGATGAACACAGCCAAGTCCAACCTTGTTATAGCACCCGAGGGCTTGCCAAAGCGTAAGCTCTTTCCTCTTCCCCATGGAGGACAAGCTTTGGGTATGTCCAGGAACAGGGTTTCTTTTAGGTGAGCTATGTCCTTGAATGGGTCCTATTAAAGTGGTTTCCCTAATTCTGGACCAGGTGCGTTGCTAGCAATCTGGGTCAGAAAACATCGGAAATGATGTCCCTGCTAAGATGCAAATAGCTTCTGAAATTCTTGACGTTAAAGGCGCCTTATAAAAATGCGGGAAACTTTCTCACAGGGAGTAATTTGTTAGACTCATGATCCTTTTTTTAAAAAAAAAAAAAAAAAAAAAAGGAAGAGAGAGATTTCCTATTCTGAGGTTTGACATTTTTCCTACTGCAACATGATTTTTCCGATCAGAGCTGGCTGTTGGCTGAGTTGTGGTGGAGACATGTTCTGTATGTGCTTGTTCAGAAAGCCCTGCATCATCGCGAGGGCTCCTGAAAGCCTCTTCTGCTTTGTTTGCCCTCGGTGATTAGAGAAAGACAGACCCATATGAAAAACGTGATTTTTTTCTGTTTGGCCAGGCCAGAAATTGGAGCAGTATAAGAAGAAAAATAGTTATTTCTCTTAAACCATACTGAAAAAAAAATAATTAGTTTTCTAATGAAGGTAAAACTTGTAACTTCTTGACCAAAAATAGCTTGAATTAAACTGTATTTCTTCATGAGTCCAAAAGAAATGTTTTTTTTTCCCTTTTAGTGTGTATGTTGTTTTTTTTTCCCTAATAATGTTTCAGTCTAACCTTTTGCTAGATTATTTCATATTAAACTTACGGAAGGTATTTGACGCCAGAACTGCCTTTTGGTGACTAGACTATTTAAATGAAAAATCTTACCATGTGTTTGACCAAAAAAAAAAAAAAAAGTCTCCTGCATCACACAAGTTGTCATCACCGAGTTAAATCTTGTGATATTTTGTGGCATGCCTTGTGATATTAAGTGGTTTCCTTAAAGGAGCCACTATGTAGGATGAAATGATTACCTAAGGATTTCAATTACTGTTTCAAAAATAAATAAATAAGTAAATTGTATGGCTTGTCAAAGTGGTGAGGAGAACATTTTGAAGACTTCCGATGACTTAGTTCTTGTCTCTACGTGGCAAAAGAAAAACATTTGACTTAAATGACTGAAAACAGAGAATGTGTGTGTTTATACAAAGTCACCGAATGGTTGAGGTCGGAAGGGACCTCTGGAGATCATCTAGTCCAAACCCCTTCTCAAGCAAGGTCACCTAGAGCAGGTTGCCCTGTCTAGATGGCTTTTGCGTATCTCCAGGGATGGAGACGTCTCTCGTGGTAAGCTCGTATTCATTTTCCCACTTGTTTCGTTGCTGGAACAGCTGAGAGAAGCGATAAGCTTTGAGCAAGACGGACCGTTTCATTTCATTTATTTTATTATATCTGTTCATCTGTCTTAGGAGCGCGAGGCAAGCGCTTTTGCGGTCAGGCCCGCGTTGCACAGCGCTGCTGTGGGCAATGCTGGATGCTTGCATGGCGCTGATTTGATGTTGGGGGGCTGTTTTATTGAGCGACACCACCTTCTACTAGGGTTTGCAAGGTGTTGCTGTCAGCGTATGGCATGTTTTGGGGCAGCTAGGGCAAAGGCGCATTGCGGCGCCTCAGCTTTGTGGCTTTCTTATTTTTTATGAGACGATTTGCTGTAAGACGCATCTTTTCTCGGTGTATATCCGAATGCAGGACTGCATTGCTGTTCCTGGCTTTCTCGGTCTTGAGAAATGTTGATATCCTCTAACGCAGGCTCCCAAACAGCAGGAAATTGCAGCGCAGGCAAAAGGCTGGAGGAGAAACGCAAGCTCTTGATGCTAACCTGGTGGTAGGAAAAAGGTGTACAAGCACCTTCACATATCCGTCAGCGCTGAGGAGAGATGCCAGAAAGGGAAAGAAAGGCAGCGCGTGTATTTGTCAACATAGATGCTGCCAGAAGTCTATTATTAATTGGAAAAATGTTCTGCTACAAATTATGAAAATTAGCAGGAGACTGATTTCAGTTGCTCTCATTTGCTCTCATTAACGCTTTAGCATAATGCACACTTAAGTCAAATAAAGAATGGAACCTTTTTTGTGTCTTTTTAGAGTGACTCGAAAAGCAGCTTGATTTATACTCTACTTTTTAGCCTAATTAGAACTGATGATTAAAACATGCAAGTCCCTTAAGATGACTCTGCTAAAGTGACTTTTTTTTTTTATAAGCTGAATAATGTTTAATGTTCAGGGTAAAACCGTCTGAAAATGGAATTACGGTATCTCATTATGTTTTGTATTTAAACTGTAGTAATTAACATCAACGCCGCCACCGCTGGTGAATATTGCTTTGTTGCGGGAGATGATACACAGCTGCGGAAGTCACGTACGAATGCGCGTTCAGAAGGTCCCAACCTCTTGGCCTTGAGCCTCCAGTATTGAACAACAGCGTGGCGGGCGGATAGAGGCCTTGGTGTGGTGTAGGCGAGGTCTCTCTTGCGTTCTTTCTTTTGCAGATATCGATGCTTTGGCTATTTGAAAGTGCAGTCGTGCTTTTTTTGCACATTGAGGTTTTTGATGCCTTCTCAGCGTAGGCGCGGAGGGGTTCACCTTGCCGAAGCGGGGCTCGGTCCCTCTTCTGCACGCTCCGAAGGGCTCCTTTTTGCAGCTGGACTCCTACAAACAGCAGAGGCTGGGCGGGAGGGGTGGAGGATTACAGCCCTTATTCCAAATTTTCAACGCGTTGCTCTGGGTCACGTTACCTGCGGGTGATGGGGGAAGCGGATGTAGTTTGTGCTTGGGACAGCAGAGACGAACATCAACTCCATTAGTGTTTTTTTTTTTAAAAGCTGTTGCAAACCCGCTCGCCCTTAAGGAGAGCAAATGCCAAAACGCGCGCAGTGGGATGCCCGGCATCTGCAGTGTCCCCAGTGACGTGGCAGGGTCTGTGTTTAACCCGGGGAACAGGAACGGTGCTTTACCACTGTCAAATTACGTTGCGAACTCGCCTTGGGAATGAAACCTTAACCTTTCTCGCTGCTTTACATGGGGGCGTTGGAAGGATTTTTAAGTAATGAGACCTGCTGCAAATGATTGTGTTGTATAAACGGCATATAAATGCCGCGAACGCACGGCTGGTATCATCTTAAGTCTGCTTCATCTCGCGTCTCTGTCCGCTTCACTGGGAGCTGTGTTCAACCAGGAGGGGTCAGATCACAGCTAATGCTGTGACCTGGGGGCCTTGGTCCAGGTTTCTTGTATTACCATTTTCTCTAGCTCTGAGATGGGTGACACTGCCACCGTGGTCCTTGGCCTGTGCTAAGCCAGATGCTGGGAGAAAGCTGTTGCCGTAGGCCAAACCCAAGCCAGGAATGGGGCTAGCAGTTTGCGGGTGGATGAACACGTGCTAGTGTTCAAAGTACCGGTGCGGTTGTAACCTTGCCGTTGGGACGGAGGTTTTGTTTCGGCAGCATTTGCCTCGTCTTGCACGCGTTGTATTTTCACGCTGGTCTGCATTCATACACCTTGGCTTGCCCCAAATGTGGCGCTGTGCTTGCACGCAGCCAACACTGTGAAGTTCTTGAGATCCTACCACAGACCACACAGTGCTTGGAGAGACTGCACGGATGCCTGAAAACACAGCTTGTTGTGTCACAAGGAGCAATCGCTGACCCCCCAAGCCTGCCTGATCCGCGGTGTCTCGTGTCGTCCCGGCCCTGCAGCTGCTGATGGACACCTGCTCCGGGGATGCGGTGACAGTCGATGCCACATCTAGTGGTGTTGAACCAAAACCCCCGTGGGGGACTGGGAAAGATGATCTGGAGAGCAACTGCTCTCCTGAGTCGTGTCTCCTCCGGAGCCACCAAGGCCCCGGCTGGCACCTCTCCAAGCGGCTCCCTCCCGCTGGGCTCCGGCATTTGGGTCGAGCAGCAGGAACGGTTCCTGTAGCACAGCTCCCACTGTCTTCCCCGTCGGCACACCTGGGGTGATCGGCACAGATGAATGCGCTCAGGGACTCTTGAAATGCTTCGGGTCGTTGCTTAAATACCTAGCGCTGTTCTGCGGCGCTGCCGTAGAGCAACAGCGAGGAGAAGGTGCAATAGAAGGAATGCAAACACTAAGAGGAAAATATCTTTATGGAGATGTAAGAGGCACGTTTTCACACTTTGCTTCCTTGAAAAATAGAAGGTTTTAGCCCTCTGTGCTTAATAGGGTGCAATAAAATGTGGGCATGGATATCAAAGGAAACAGAATCTTTAATTTTGCCTGTTTGAATTATTGTCCCTGAAACAAATTGCGTGCGCGTGCTGCTTTATATCCGAAAGGGAATCATAATCCCTCGTATATTTGTCTGAAGTGTAATACCCTTTTGTTTCAGCCGCTCGCTCCCCGTTGGCGGGGCTGGAGGAAGATATTAATTCTGCTTAGGCTCCTGCGGGCGCCGCCGGTTCAGCGCTGCTCCGGGCAGCACGTGCTGGATCAGCTCGGGGCTCTCGTCGGCGCTTTGGGACGTCGAGGCGCCCTTTGGAGAGGCGTGGATAGCAGTTTGCCCGCGCGGGAAGGGTCAGGCAGGCCGGATTGTTGGCAAACGGGTTCCAAAATGGGCCGCGATCCCGGTGCTCGTGGCAGCTTTCAGCGTTCTGGCAGCCGGGGAGGTGGTTGGGTGTCGGGAATGCGCAGGCCGTGCAAGGGGGACAAGTTCAGTTTGGAAAGTGCCGCCTGTTCTCCTAATAATCTTGCCGTGTGCTTCCAAAGAGAATTAGGGCGGCGTTCGCAGCTGAAGAAGCAAGTATGGGATGAGAGACGGCTGTCTTTGCCTGCTTTGAAGAAGGCTAATGATTTAGTTTTCCTTTCACCGTTCCTGTACGTGGCAGTTAAATAATTCAGTTGTTTTGCTTCCCTGTTGGAAGACGTCTCTGCTGTAGGAAAATGAGATCTGTTTTTACATTTCAGTCTCATAATAAAAGGAATGGGAAGGGAATTTCACTGGCTTAATGAAAAATGGCTCTATTACAATAGCTACTAAAGGTGAATCTTAAAATTTATTTTTTAATGAAGTCATGGAAGGCATCGGCATTATTAACTGTGTGCTTAGATCTCTTTCTCTCTCTTTTTTTTTTTTAATTAAAAATAAATCTTTGGGTTCCATTTATGTTAATGCACTTAGTAAATAATTTGGTAAAGAGAGAGCTGCGGGAACGGAGCTTAGCGTTAACAACCAGAAGGGCAAAACTACGGCCCTAAGTTGTACGGTTTTGCCGGCAGATGTTGGTTGGTTGTGTAAATGCACGATGCCCGTGGTCCTTTGAACAGGTCACCGGTCTCAAGGTCACCGCAAGCGCTTTGTGCCGGGAGTTGTCTGTGCCAGGGAGACTCCGAGGCGGTTGGTGTTTGGGCTGAGAAGCGCAAGGATGCTCTCCGCGTCCCCAGCGTTGGCCTCTTCTCATCAGTCTCTCCATGGGTTTCTTTTGATTTTTTTTAAGGATCCTATTTTCTCCTGCCTTCTGTCTCCTTCTCTCCACCTGCCTGAGCTGTTGCTCTGTGTCTGGCAATGGGTCGGGAACGAAGATCTCTGGGGCATCGCGCACGTGGTGGCACTCTTCTTTTGCCGAAGCTTTGCCTCTTTTTATAGCTTTGGTGAAACGGGTGGGCTTGGGAGGCAATACCAACGGTCATGAAATGATGCACAAAACATGGTTCCTCGTATCCCTGCTTAACGTGGTCCGATCCCATCGGCGCTGCATCCCCGGCGGGATGATATAGTGCCGCGTTAATGTCGGAAGCATTGAGGTGACTGACAGCGATGTTAATCGAGTAGGTGTTTGGGCTCGCCTCGAAACGCTGACGTTTTTATAGGCGTGCTCGGGGCAAAGGCGGGGAACGTGCCGCGAAGATGCTGGCCTCTGATCCGAGCGGCCAGGTACGTCGGTATGCGCGCAGGCCATGCTCTGGCCGTGCGGAGGGGGCATTGGGGATGTTGCGCGCATCGCCTGGAAGCAGACGGACGCCCTGCGTACAGATAGCAGGGTGGGTTTTTTCGGCTGCAGTCCCCGAGCAGGAGGGGAAGCGTACGCAGGCGATACGAGCTGCCTGCTGATCAGGCGCATGGCTCCTGCTCRGCCCGGGGGGGTTGCTGGCAGCTACGGCTGGATCCAGAAAAGTAATTAAGCCCTTCAGCTCTCGTTGAAATCTTTGGGAAGGTAGGAAGTAAATGAGACCCAGGAACATTAGTACTTTTGTGGGTATCTCTGTTCAACAGAGCGAAAATGTAAAATAAATAAAAATAAAGAAAATCCTAGCTCTAAGCTCTGCATGGATTTTCCCATAACGTCGCTGTTGCACAATTCAGATGGTTCTTCAAGCTCAGGAGTCTCGCGGACAATGGGGACGGCAGGCTCTGCCTCCGGAGGAAATGAAGGAGAAGGAGCAAGGCTTTGCATCAGCCGCCCGGCTCTTAAAGACTGCAACACTGGTTGCTCAGGAAGCTGTTGTTCAAAAGCGCTCATTTTTTAGGGTTGGAGATCACCTACTTTGTGTTACTGTACTATAATGTCCCCTTCCTGCTTTGACTCCTGCCTCCGCCACAGCAAGCGGCAATATTGGTGGATTTAAAAAAAATCCTGCTGGCAAAGTAGAGCTCGGAAAGTTGGTTTTTCTTCCTCTGCTGTGTTGGAGAAGGCACGTTTTACTAACTATCTTTTACGTGGATAACTGATCACACTTGTGCAGCTCCACTAAATGCATCAAATTGCACAGAAACAACTATGGTTTAAATGGCCTGAAGAACTTCTATTACTTATGATGATGTGCAAAAAAAAAAAAAAAAAAGTATGTCGGGCTGATTTTCACGTTTCAAGCCCGGTTTTTCTTTGAGGTGGTGTTCTCTGCATTCGTTTTTGAAAGTACCCAGAAAACCCTGCTGTCTTGGCACATATATACCATGTGCGTGTAATACGGACATTAGAGAGGCAATAAAATGAGAACCCCGCCGTGCCATTTCTTACCAAGCCGCTCGTCAGAATTGAATCATGCTTTTCAGGCTTTTGCGGCGGCCAGGGAGCAAAACTGGGCGAGAACTGAACTTGCAGCCAGCTCTGGAGACGCGCAGGTTTTGGGGGAGATTAATGGCATTAAGGGACCATTATGGCCTACCTAATTTTCCACGAGTGGCAGCCAGGCTATACTCGTTTTAACTCACGTTTGTGCTTCAGATGATTTGACGTGCCAAGTAGGTCTTGAGTAAACTTGGCAATCTGTTTGCTTTTGGTTTAAAGTCTTTTTTAGTTGACAGGTTACTATTAATAAATACAAGAGGTTTGGGTGGTTCCGCCTGAGTTGCAGATGCCAGAAGGCATTGGGACTTTGCCCCAAGCTCACTGCAAAGCAGCATGGGCATTTCAGACCTGAAGCAAAGCTGAAAGTCATGGGTGATCTCGCTTCCTCGCTGACATTGAAGCTTTGTGTCGTCTCCTGACCGTAAAAAGGAGAATCAGTAGGATGGAGAAGTTGGGTAGCTTTAACGTGGTGCTCATCATGTAAATGGCACTTACTGTATCTCCAAAAATACAGTAAAAGTGATAACAGCTATGGAGAGAAGTACAGGGGGGAGTTTAGCAGCAGTAATGGTAATAAGTCGCGACTCGGGTTTGCAAGTCGCAATTAGCTGCTCAACAGCTGTGACCTTCTGGAGGTGCTCGGTGCTGTCAATCTCAGCAGCTCACTCCCATGCCATGGCTTGTTGACCTCGTCCACCCCAAGGGGCGCGCGGAGGAGCTAGTCTTCAAATACCCGTCAGCAGCTCTGCTTATGCCACGCAGCGATTTCTGATGTTTTTTAAAAAAAAGCAGTAAAATGTTAAAATGGCTCTTGTAAATCCAGCTCTTCAGCCAGGTTTTAGTGGGTGGGTTGAGCACTGCACTTCTGATAACTTGGGGGGACAGTTTAGGATGGAGCTCCTCAAATTGGCAAGCTTTTTAATAGTGTTTCTACAGTGTGCCCTATCTTGCAACTGCGATGTATTTTTTAGGTGAGCTCCCTATGCAGGGAAGAACTCTTAAATTATTTCACAGGAAAGAGAAAGCCAGCAGGTAAGGGAATAAAATTCTGTGGGAACCTCCTGGGAGCGCTGTCTTTTTCCCACATGGCGCTGATGGAGAAAGCCCAGGTAGGCGCTTGCATTTCAGATTTTCCCAGTTGAGTCTGAGTTTGACGGGAGCTGGAGAAGAGGAGTTTTCAGATGTCTTGTATGTCAAAAGCAGGGGGTGAAAGTGGTAGTTGGTAGTGTTAGCCCAAAGGGGGGGGGGGAAGACCTGATGGTTGTGCTGCTGTAATTTCTCCACCTGGGTTCGGGTCTGTGTTGTGGTGCAGTTGTCAGAGACAGGTTACTTTCATCAGAAACTAAAAAAAAAAAAAATAAAAGTTAGATCTCTTTTCCTACACAGTTGGCTTCTAAAAACAACAGTGCAAACTGTCTGTCTGCTGGAAAGAGCTAGAGGAAAAGATGAGGTTTTGATCATGCCCAAATGGCCAAAACTTTGAGGGGGGAAAAGAAAGGAACATTTTTCCGTCCCTATTGGAATGTTAGACTCTTAAATTCAATCAGTGTATAATTTGGTAGCGGGGAAAAGAGCATGGGAACTTGTCAGTGCACATGCTGGACTGAAGGTATTTGAAAGCATTGCGTTCTAATTTCAATTTTCTTTTTAACTTGAGCAAAAAAAAAATTAATACAAGCTTGGAAATGAAAAGGCATTTTGAATTTAATCTTTTCATTTAGAAGATGCTCAAGTGGGACACTTTGACAATTTGAAACTTTTCTTTTTATATGCGTTTTTTTTTTTCCAAAAAGATTTGTCAAACCTTCCCCTCTTCCCATGAACAGATTTAGTTGTGACAGATGATCATTTTCTGATGAAAGTACAAGTTTTGTCAGAAAATTCGCAGCCAGTTCTTCTGGGGGCTATACATACTGAACAACATCACCCTGACAAGCGTGCTTGCTTAATCCATGTCAAGTAAAGCAAAAAAAAAAAATGGGTGGATGTTATACTTAAATAAAATTTTAGGCCTCGTGGTTTCTTCTGACCTGCTGGTATTGCCTAGTAACACCATAGCTTAAAGATGAGCCACTGATGGCTTACAGAATTTTCCAAAAAGGAAAAAAAAAAATGAAATCAGGTTTCCTGAAGTAGCAAGAAATCATTATTTGGCTAGGATGTTGTGGTGTTGTCTGCCATGGAACATACTTACGCTGTGTTGGGCTACCTGCAAGTGATCATCATATGAAGAAACTATTTATATATGTGGCAGACCTTGTAGGATGGATGCTCGCACTTCTCTCTCCATCTCTTCAACCTCTCATCTCCCCCCCCCCCCCCAAAAAAAAATACAACAAAACAAAACCCCTGCTGTCCTCGAAATGAAATCCCGGTGGTACAACCTGAACTTTTCCTGCTTGTTTTTTAGAGTCAACTCTTGACTTAGAATGAAAAGAAACTGTTTCTTGTCTGGAAATAGTATTTAAATAGCTGGCTTTAAATCACATAAATTGGCTTTTTTTTTCTCTCCCTCTTTCAGAAATAGGCATAGTGACAGGAAAAGAGGGTTGACTAGAAAACATTTATTTTGAGTAATGTGAAGAGGCTTTGCAAAGGAGGCAGGCCCTGTCTTGCAGATGAGGATGGCAGAGATACGGACATGTGCAGGAGCATGGAGGTCTCCAGTAGCCTGGTGGGACTGAGCTTTGACTTTGGCCACCTTCTCCCATCTGCTGGTGGGAACGTAGGGGAAAAATGGTTTCTTCAAGGCTTTGCTCATGGGTCATCTTCTAGCTGTGGTCTCTAGAGCCAGCCGCCCTCCAGTTTCTCCCCAAAATTGCAGTCGCCGCAGATTGAGCTTGTGGCTCATCCTTGCCGTGCCGTAGGAGGTCTCTGGTGGTCGCTAGCCCTGGGGCTTGCCCGCCTGAGAGGACTGGCGCAGGAGCTGGCACCACAGATGTGGGCACTTGAAGGTGGTGCCTTTGCTGCTTGCCCTACTAACTTTCAGAGAACTTCCTTCTTATTTTTAGGAGCCGTATATTTTCCAGAGTCCTGTAATAGAACGATGCAGAAACTTCAAGCAGTCTGAATGCTGCAATTCCCGTGTTCGTTACGGTGCGAGGGAGAAAGAAAGAGCAGTTCAGTGACCAGTAGTTACAATGCAGGCAGAGATGCTAATTCTTTTAGCTGCATGCTGCTGCATGTCACATGCGGTCGGCAGCTTCTGCTAAGCAAAGTTGTTATTCTGAGGTTTCTTTGGCTTTATTTCCTTAGTGCCTTGAAGCCGTTTTATTCCTGTAACTTATCATTTCAGCAGCTTTCTTCCCATGATGGTTCTTTCTTGGCTATTTGAGGACCTCAACAGTGGTTTTCTGAAATGGCCTGGTGATTGTGTCTGTTCAGGCTGTCGCTCTGTTTTCATTCCAGTTCTTTATTTTCAATGTAGTTTATTTACATATATTTATGCATATATATTATGAAATACAAATACTTAAAAAGCTTATAAAATAGCACATAAATACACGGCATCCTATAAGCTTTTCTCCTCTTTCAGTAGATGAATCTTGAGCTGCAACACTCTGTGTACAGTAATACTTTGTTAGCTTTATGCAACCTATACTTTTGATTAAAAAATGCAGCAGATAACTGTCTTTGGTTCGTATGAGGGAGCGAGGGCAAAGTTTTCCTGAATTATTGCATGGTTCACATGTGCGGCTTGCTGGGAGAAGCTGTAAAAGCTGAGTGATGTATTAATAGAGCCATGCTAGATATCATGGGAAAGTGTTTTATTATATTCCAGAAATATTGTATCTTTTTTTTTTATGGTGACTTAAAATGGCAAGAACAAAATGATATCATGAAATTAATTTGACCGTTAAAATGCAACTTTGCCGTGAGCTTACAGGAGGACGAGTAGCGCACGATTAATTCTTCTTCCACACTGACAGAGCTGCTTGACAGCTGCACCATCTGGCTGGGTGTGGGATAGACTGGATTTGATCAATATTTACTTTATACTTAACCCCTCGGATGCTGGCGCAGATCCAGGAAGAAGGGATTTAGGGGTTGGTTCCTGCCGGGTTGGGAGCAGGGGGGGAACTGGTTAAGATTTTGTTAGGTGCCTGGGAAGCAGAGCAAGGTCAAACTTTTATGTAGGTTGGCTCTTCCATTACGGTGGGATCTGGTGCAGCTTGGATGCGTGTTTGGGGCTTTGCTGGTCCTCCACTCTCCCACCTGTGTGGGGCAAGGAGGTGGTAGCTCAAACTTGAGCTCAAACTACAGCATTTTCTGTGCTAACGGGTTTTCATTTTTCTGCCTGGCTATTAATTCTTTTCAAACTGAAAGGAAGTTGCAAAATCTCTTTTTCTTTACCCAAAAGTTACTGGGTCAATGGGATGCACAAATGAACAGGCGAATATGCGGCTCATATTGCATAAGCTTTGTTCCCTTATAAAACTGGACTAAATGCGAAGCCAGGCACAGTGTATGGATACGCTGGAACGGAGGTCTTCAGCCTGCCGCCGCTTCTGCTGCTTGTAGCACAACTGGCAAGTCAGGCCATGCTCCTGTGATCGCACTTGACTTTGGCCTCTTGGTATCTGAGAACTATTTGCTCTGTTTCAATCCGTAGGTTTTCAGGTGATAGAGGCAGATAATGTGTGTTGGGCTCCTGTTGAATGTTTCCCTTGGTGATTTTTTTTAGCTTTAGTGGGAGGATTAGCATGTGAGACGCGTTGTCCCCTGCTGCCGTTGCTACCTCCCTCCAACGCTATCATTGAACTCGCCAGGAGTTTTAACATAGAGTTCAGGGAAGGCAGCGCTAGGCCAGTGGAGGCTTTGACGATCCTTTCCCTAGGAAATAACTCTTTACTCCGATGTAATGATACCTTCTTCAACAGAGCAGGGGGGAGGAGAGGGGAAGACGTGTACTACTTAGGGTTTTCTCTGTGCTGTGGCTGGGTAGAACATGACTTACATTCATCAGCTCCATTTCCCCCCCCATCTTTCTCACAATTACGCTAGTTTTTGTTTCCAAATCGTTACGGCGTCTTCTAGTATCCTCCTACCTTATGCTTTCTTCTCTTCCAAGTGGCACAAACATCCCTAAGGAAAGCAGTGCTGGGTCAGGCCGAAGACCTTCTGACCCAGAGCCCTGTCCCCATCAGCTGTTAATAGCAGGTGCTTGGAGGGGGAGGAAAAAAAGCAGCATGAGAATAAGAGCACGTCTGTGTTAGTTCTCCTGGTGTGCATTCCTCGTTTCTGATGATCTGTTTAAAGACTTTCAATCCAGAGATGACATCTGGGCTGTCCCGTAGCAGTCACTGATGGATCCGTGCCATGTGAATTTGTCTAGTTCTTCTTGAACACGTCTTTGGCATCCGTGTTATGCTGTGACAGTGAGTTCCCAAGGTCGTCACACGTCAAGTGCAAAAAATGCATCATCGGGTTTGCCACTTGCCGATGCAATTATTTTTTTGGGCTTCCTCCTGTTTGTTGTGTTGTGAGAAGTTCTGAAAAATTATGCTCTATTTACCTTCTTTATGCCATTACTGATTTTATGCATTTCAAACATATCCCTGTCTCTTTGCAAGCTGGAGAAGCTGGCTCAGTGTTTCCATAGCGTATTTATGAAGAGGATATTTAGTGCCTCCTCGGGTGGCAGCTGTCCCCTATCTCCAAGGGGTGTGCTCTGGTAGCCAGCCTCTAGGCGAGGACTGAGTGGCAATGCTTTTGGGATGGACCAGTCATGGCTGAAGAGCAAGTGCTGCTTGCTGTTTCATCGCCTCTGCCTGCTGCTTATTTTAGCCAAGGGTCCATGCCTTGGGTGGGCTCTGCAGAGCTGGACCATCTCACCTCCTCCTACCTGTCAAGTCACTGGCTGATCCAGGCAGAAGTATGTGAAACGCACTTGCGCGCTGTGGGAACTGAGCCTACGTGATTGCGTAAAATAGCCTTGGCCAAGCACTGCGTTTGTCTTCAGACTCTACTTAAGGTGCCTTGTGTTGCTCTATTGACATATATGGTGGGAATAAGTGAAGATAACAGGGTCGATATCCAGAGAAATAGAAAACACTGAACAAGCACCGAGCACTGGCATTTATTTTAAGTGGTTAAAATAAGGCATAACCTGGAAAACTGGAACAGGCTGTGTGGTTGCAAGTACCTATTTCCCGATCTCTTTTAGAGCGTGTTTCTCTCCATCCTGCTAGTTTGTTGGTGGTAGATGACTGCGGGATCGTTTAGCAGCTCTGACTATTACTGAAGACAGAGCTGCTGTTCTAATTTGCTGCTGAATTTTGTTCCGAGTTGTTGTTTTTATTATTATTATTTATTATTCGTTCTCTTTACTTGCTTTGCCCTCTTCCCTCTGTCTTGCCTACTGTTTTCTTTTGGTTCGAGGGCCATGTGGGCAGCTCTGAGAAAGTGTTGAAAGCCAGTACTGATCACTTAAGGCATTCTCAACTACTTTAAGAGATAGAAAAGGTCATGAGACCTTTTCCTCAACTGCTGCGGTCACTTTGTTTCGTGAATTTTGTATGTCTCTAATCCTGGAGGCAAAGCAAGTTTAAAAAAATAAATACAGGAACACCCAGAGACATAAACCATCCAGCACACACTTTTGTGAAAGTTATAATCATATATATAAAAAAACAGATATGACGGCCCAAGCAAGTGCATCGTGGCACCCTGACCACCACTGGCTCACAGCAAAGGCAGGTCTTGCATGAAAGCTGCGTCGGTGGGATGTCCTGAGCAGTGGGCTCTTTGCGTGCATGGGGAGACACTAACTGCAAAGTTGCTCATTTTGTGCATTTCAGTTGACACCAGTTTAGTTCTCAGTGATCTCTCTGTAAGGATGTAAAGCTGAACTGAAAACCTGGAAGAGTGTGAGGAAAAAGCCATGAGGAGTCGCTGTTCCTCGTGACTTCCTGAAGATGGACGGCAGTCTTTCTCATGGCCACCCAGATGATGTACATCCTACAGCAGTCCTGGGCCGTCTGCCTGACTCCTTTTGCATGAGCACACGTATATGTGCCAAATCCCGCTTCCTTTTGCGGCACTTTTTGCTGCGGTGCAGTTTGACTGGGGTCCCAGGGTGCAGAGAGCCCATGAAGCACTGTGGGGAACGTGCCTGCAGAGCAGGAGCCTTTGAGGGATCTGTTCTGTCCGTCAGCAGGTGTCTAGGTGAGGATTTGGGGGGAAACGAATTCCTTAACGCTGCTCTGTTTGTTTCCTCTTCCATGCCCTCCTTGGTGCTTTGTGTTTCTCGTATCTGTTTTTCTCTTTGTTTCTGAAGAAATCTCCATAGCAACCTGCCTGGAACAGGGAGGAAGGAAGCCAGGCTGGGAGAAGCAAGAGAGGCAGCCTGTGAACGTGGCCAGGGCACGGGCTCTCATTGCAGCTTTACCTTTGCAATTCAGTTGCTGAGGTCACTGCTCCGTTTTGGGGTATCATCTAAAATGCGAAGTGTAAAATATGGTGGTGCCGATAAGACCCACAGCAGACACGAATCATAGAACCGCTGGTCGGAAGGGAGCTTTGTAGTCCAACTTCCCGCTCGGAGCAGGACTATTGCCAACCCTACATCAGTACAGGAGTGTGATTAACCACTAGCACCATCAAACAAATTAAAGAGCTCTGTGCAAGGTCTCAAACATACAAGAGTGCTTTGATCTCGAAGAAAAGTCACTTGCATGGCAATGGGGGAAAGGAGACTTGTGTCTGTGCACAAACCAACCTGGAGGATCGAGCTAGGGAGGCAACCATAAAATCTGCTTTGCATCTCATGAGAGGACAGTGGCCCCAAGATATGAGTAGAGAATACTGGCCAAGTATGGCCACTCACTGGGGTTTGTGAGTGTCCTTACTCCAGGTGTGGAGCAAGACTGTTTCTTTTACCCAAAACCAAGGGTGCAGGAGAAGGCAGAGTTAACTCCTTAGCTCTGGCAYGTAATTTTTGGAGACAGTGAAGGTTCCCTAGCAATGAATCCACATGATGCACGTGGACACTGGGAGGAGGAGAAGCCGAAAGACCCAGTGCAGGGCTGAGAACATGATTCAGAAGCATGTGTGGGCTAGAGGAACCGTGGAGCAGAAGGCACCGACCTCCTCCCCGTGTACGTGCAGCGCTAGAGGAGGTTGCCAGATGTTCACCTGCCATGTTTGCAGCTATAACATGAGTCAACAGCCTGTTTGCTTTGCTCCGGGTTGCCGAGCCAGCTGCTGCATAACCTCAGCCGCGCTGATAAGTGGAAAATACAACCCTAGGGAAGGAGGACCGAGCCGTGGTGAGATACGATGCGATCGTTCTGCGGCCAGCGGGCAAATGCAAGCGTGTTGCGATAGCAAGCCCGTGGAAGAGGTCATCGCTTAGAGGCTCGCGCGGCCGCCGCGCAGGAATACCCCTCGTGGCTGGGCACGAGTGTGATCCCGGGACAGCAGCAGAGGATCCCCCGGAGCAGGGAGGCAGAGCCGATACTCGGGGCCCTGTTCAGCGTCTGAATGTCAGGATGCGATTAAAAGAGACAAATGCCTCCGAGGCAAGGTGAGGGTAAAAACAAGTCTCCTCTCCGGGCCTTGTCTCCTGTCCCCTCCATCCGCACGATGCCTGTGTGACTTGAGAGGTGCGAGGGCCACAAGTGAGTCGGGGCGAATATCGCGTTTGAGTGAAGCAGCCCCCGCAGCACTCATGCCTATGGCTTTGACGTTAGCTGAAGCTGATCTCCCGCTTTCGAGCTGGCTTAGTTGCTTGATTTTAGGCAGTTCGGCGAATTAAACTTTTTCGCTTCACCTCACTTCACTTCGGTGTGCAGAGAGGCCGAAGCAATTGGTACGACTTTTGCTTTTTGCGGCTGCTGTTTTCCCAGGCATGTTTCTGATTACGCTCGCCTCGTCTCTGTTGCAGCTGTTTGCTCCTCTGTGTGGTTTTCACTCGTTCGTCCTCGCGTGCATCAGTTAAAAAGGCCCAGAGGAAAAGGCGAGAAGCGCCGGTCCCACTCGAAGACCTTCCTCTGCAAGGGCCGGCTTCTCATCGGTCTCTCAATGCACGTTGCAAGCAGAAAAACGATACGTTGGTTTGGATTTGCCCTGCAAGTGACTAGGTTGGAAGTTGTGGGAGAAGCCATCTTCTCGGGCAGCTGAAGAAGGACAGTGCTTGCAATGTTATGTTTTGGCGCTCAGCTTTTGGCATAGTGACCATAGCGTGCGGTTGACGCGTCTGCTGCTGCTGGTTGGTGGTGGTGGTGGAGGAGCTGCCTGGCACGCTGTCTTCTGCCTGCCCGGTGGTGTTAGCGTCTGTATGCCAGCAAGCTGTTTGCTTCCCTGTCCCGCGGGCACGCACAGGAGTCCATCACGGCTCCCAGTTTGGCCATAAAGAAGAGGGAGAAATGGGCAGGCAGGCCTGATGGATAATTTAACATTAATAAAACGATGACTTAGAAATGCCATTGGGAGGCAAGTGAATCCACTCGAAGAGTCGGACCATCATTAAAAAATCTAACGCTGCAGAGGGGCTACGCTGGTGGTAAATGGGTTATCGACTTTCGGCTCCTATTTTGACTAAAACTACACGCAGGATCTAAGGGCTCCAGCAAATCCCCGTGCCTAAGGTGGTAATGTATTCTGTAAATCAATAACATATTAGTAATAAAAATGGCCAAACCATGCATCCATTAAGGATTCATAATAGAAATTTGTTTAGGTTATATACTGTGTGTATTGATTGCTGCTATTTAAAGATGAAGTATGTCTTTCAAGCGGAGTGCTTATATATATGGCTGCCTACATTTTAAATCCATTTATTTTTAATATGAAGATGAACCTAAATAATATGAGGAAATATGTATGAATAGAAGTCAGTATTTCAAATTGCAGAACACTGTGGGAATATAAGTAAGCTGCAAAGCCGCAAGTAGATGTCTGCTGTTGCTGAAACCTAAATATTGGAACCGAGCGAAGTAATACGTTTACGTGGCAATCACTGCTTGCAGCTCCGGGCTTGCAGGTAGCTCAAGCTTTTCTTGGCTTCGTGCCTTAACATTGAACTCTGCCGTTTTATAATAGTTTATTAGGCGACAGGCTTGGAAGGCTGAATTAAAAGAAAAAGCAGACAGACCTACTGAAAACGTCTGGGCAATACCTAGGCTTTCGTCCGTCCTCCGAAAATGCATGTGGCTGCCTGGCCCAGGGTGCAACGCATCTCCGGCGGCGAGGGGGGACCCTCCGTAATGAAGAACGGTTGAGAAAACACTCCGCGTGCCACGGCTCCGCTCCGTATGGCTCGCTGCAGCAAATAAAAACTGTTTTAGATTACCCCGATTACGGTTCATTATGAAAACAAAGCAAGCCTCTGACTGAATTCCCATCTGTTGGTTTGCATTAGGCAAGTCCCTTCCTCCTCCTCGCCGCCTTTTATTCCTAGGAATTCAAAGAAGCTGTCCTGGAACGTTTCTGTGCATTCAGGGCTGCTAGATGAAGGCGGGACGCAAACCTTCCTTGCATGGATGAGCGCAGCAGGTATCTGCATAAAAGACGACTGAGGGTTATTTTTTTATTTTGGGGGGTTTTCTTGCTACTCTAAGATAATAAATGCAGCAAGTTTCGTGCTGCCAAATGTCCCTCTTTCTTCCTGTTTGTTTTTTTTCCCCCCTTCCAAATCTTCATAGATCTTCAAAATACGAAGAGACTCCTATGATCAGCTAGCCAGACTGCTTGCACAATAGAGATCTCGCCCAGGAATTTGTGCATCAAGCTCCCGTATCTTCCGTTTGAGCTGTAACATATCTTTGAGAAAAATACCCAGTCGTGATTCAGGGACTGCGAGTGATAAGGGATACATCATATACCTAAGCTAACTGTTGCAAGGTGAATTACTCACACTGTTAAAAATACGTGCCTTATTTCTAACGTGAATTTATCTGACTTCAACTTCCAGCTATTGCATCTTATTTTGCCTTTTCCTGCTAGATTAAAGAGCTCGCTGTTATCAGAAATATCTTCGCTGTGTAGATACCTGTGACTGCCGTGTTCTTTTGAACTGGTTAACCAGGCTGAGCTGCTTTGGTGGCTCACTATAAACATGTTTTTCCAGACTGCCGTCAATTCTCCAGCTCTTTTGCAAACCCTTTCAAAGTTCCTGACGCTCTTTTTGAAGTGTAGACACCACCGTGTACGTGTTCCAGTAACGGTCTCATTAATACCATATGCGGGGCCCTTTCGTCTTCCCTCTTCTGCTTGTTATTCGCCTCCTAACGTGCAGAAAGTCCGTGGAGTTTGGCTGTGTTAAAGCGTGGTCTGCTGGAACGGTAAGGTAGATCAATTTGTAAAACCAGCCAGGTCCTTAACATTTCATTGGGTTTTGTATTGGCTGCAAATTTGACATGCTTTGAGTTGGGTCTTTTTGTTTGTTTTTTTTTGTTGTTTTTTTCGGATGGTCGGTAAGCGGGTTGAATGGCGATGGGCTGATGAGATGCTTGCTGAACCTTCAGGAACCTCTCAGCCAGGATGCCTGTTCCCCGTTTACACTGCTTTATGAGAAGCACCAGCTAATTCATTTTTACTATGTGCAACGGGGGTTATGTGCTGTTTTTACAGCCTTGATTTCTTTAAGGGTTGCCAGCAGCAATGTGCCAGTGTCCCAGATCTTGTTAAAAACCAGCAAGGAGTTTGTAAGCTGGGTTTTTTCATACTCTTTGATGTAAGATATCTAATCCTGCCCAGCAAAAAATATTTAGCTTGAATATTTGCCGTTGTATCTTTCCCAATATCTGAGAGAACAACAAGCATCTCTTTATCACCGTGAACTCTGAATACATCTGCTTGCTTCTTTCCAAAAACAGATTGGAACAAGTTGCTGAATACTTGTGCGGTGTCGATTTTGTGCTCGATAACTGGCTGCCCGTGTCTCATGTGTCTTGCTATTACAAAAATGTTGTTTCTTCCTTTAATTTTTTACTTTTTTTTTAATCTGTTGGCCCAGAGTATTTTCGTTTATACTCCGAGCTTTCGTTACTGCGTGTTTGCATTTCCAAACTCTAATTTGTGCTTGTTAAAGACATTGCTGCCTTTGTCTTCTCTCTTGAGCGAGGATGGACATCTTCACAAAAGAAGCTTTTTTCATGGTTGTAGAGTTGGGGGTTTTGTCATCTGGAAGCAGGATTCTCAGTTTGCCATCCACATCTTTAAGTGCAAATATTTATTTCCATTCAACATCGCATGACATTGTTTCCATCTACAAGGAGCTGCCCTGGGTAGGAAACCCAAGTATATATGTTATCCGTCAGGACCGTAGCATATGGTTCCCTGGTAGTAATGCGGTGAAAAATTCCAGTGCATTGAAAAATAGTTGATTTTTAGAGAGAACCTGCTTTCGACTGACCTTTGGTATTTCGCCCGGGTACGTCGCCTGCAAAACAGCTTTGTAACTCTGCCTCGGCACAGCGTTGGCGGGATGAATCCTGCGGGAGAGCTTGTACGGCACGTTATTACATATTAGTAGGGGGCACGGAAGAACGGTAAATACACGGGTCTGGTTTTCAGGTTTTGAAAGGTTTTTGCTTGTAGTCCGCGCGGTGCCCTTGGAGGGCAGTGATAGAGGAACGCTTTCCGTGAACACGAACCGCAAACGCAGCATGATGGAAGTATACTACATTTTTTGTCTTAGAAAAGACAGAAAATGCTCGATGTAAAGTATAAATAACTCGAGAAGAACAATGCTGGAAATAGGTACAGAAGGAAATGGGTATGATAGGTACAGGAAAAGAGCGCTTGAAATGGATCCTTTGTTAGCGAAAATCTGTTTCTATTTAGAAAGTGCACTTAAATGTACTGTAACGTAATTGCATTAGAAATTTAACTAATAATCTCCCAGAATCAATTCTCCAGCAAGCTTTCCACGGTAATTTGTCCATTCAGGCGAATCCTTCGGGCAGCTCTAGGGACGAAGGTTGCAGGCGTATTTGGCAGGGCTCGTGGCTCAGTGCCGGTTGGGTCTTGGTGCCGGAGGCCGTCCGTCTCCTGATCTCCTGGGGTGTCCCCCGGCCCTGGCCTGGGGTCATACGGACTCCTACGGCTACGGACTCGAGGATACGCCCTTATCCCAACCTCATCCACGCTGAAGCGGTCCTTGTGCACCTACCTAAAGTTGTCTTCTGTCCCGGGATGTCAAACTTTGGACTCTCTGAACCTAAGCTCAGCATTATGCAAGGTCACCTACATCTGCCTGGGCTGGCAGAAGCTGCTCAGTTGAGGGTCTTGGGTCCAGCTCTTCTTTCTGCTGAAACCATCCACGTCGGATGCTGCAGCGTGGCTGGGTGCGATTGCCCAGATGCATTCGAGTTGAGTTTGGCCTCCTGATGCCGCTGCTCGGCGTTACATCCCCTCGGCTTCCTCTGGCGTCCCAGCAGCTCTTTCTTGGCTGGGGCTTTAAAAAAGTCCTGCTTTTTCTGGCCCTGTATTTGCAGGATGGAGTAGTTTGTCAGGTAGGTTGTTGAAGACACTTACTTGCCTTTAGCTTTGAAATCTCTATCTGTTTTTGCTGGGCAATTAGATCCTTTATTGTTGGCAGAGAATTCAAAGAAAGATTTAATTCTTTTGGTCTGCCTAGAGGGAGAGCTCTTGAAGGAGGAGAAGCTGAACCATGATTTGCGAATGTTTTTAAAAGAAAAAAGTCTTTCATTCATCATAGCAGATTGCTTTTTTTTTTTTTCTTCCCCTTTAAACAAATTAGGTTTTTTTCAACCATATTTTCATTGAACTGGTGAGCATTGTGCCCTCAAGTATCGGCTCTGCATCTGTTGGCCATGCTGCACGGCTCTCATCCGTGCTACCGTAGCTCGCGTCTCCAGCGCGCACGTATCCCGCTGCCCTTTGCGGCACAGACCCTCGTCTCGTTCTGCCCCGCAGCACCCTGCGCGCGGGTGTCTCGGCCTGGGACGGGAGCCCCACGCTGTCCCACGGGGCCAGGAATAAATCCTGAAATCTAGAGCTGTAGGGACTTTCCTAAAACAGGCCGCTTGGCTCTTAAGCGGCACCCAGGTCGCTTTTTAGCGAGCGCGTTTGCGACTTTATTGGCGTTATTCAGGTTTTTCTCTGGGCTGTATTGTGTGTGTGTGTATGTATATACACAGTATTTCTAGCTCGGTGCCCACGCAGGCTGTGTGATGGGGAAATGTTTAGCCACAGCAGTTGCTGTGGGCAGGTGGGTACAATAGGAAACCTAGCGACTCGGGATTTTGGTTTTGTTTCCTAGCGAGTGAGCCGTTTGGTGGAGCTGATTAAATTTAGGGTTTAGCGTTTTGCTGTTTTCCGCTAAGGAGAAGGGGTATCTGCAGGCAGGAACAGTCTGTCTCCCTGCAAAGCTGCTTTTGCTTGCAATACGCTACGTTTCCACCCGGAGCTCRCTCCCCAAATTTAGGTCTGCTGCTGCTCTTTGAGATGGGTGGAAGCCTGCAAAGTTGACCGATGTTCAGGTGAACGTGCAACAACTTTGTGCGCTCCTGCAAAACTCTTTTTTTAGACGCGAGTTTATTTAGGGTGAAATCCCAGCTCCTCGGAGGTCAGAGGGGAGCTAATCCCACCGCCTTCAGTGGCGGCCGGGATTTAGAGGGCCGCGAGGAACGGCTTGCCATAGCCTGCTTGCGTATCAGCAATAAGCATCCTGGCTCTCGTGCCTGTTTATTCCTGAGGCTGAGCTAACGGATGTCCTGCCATGGAAATCCCAGCTGCGGCCTGGGTTGTCTGAGCAGATTAGCCACAGGATTTGCTGATCGGCACCCAGTGGTTTCTAAAAAATCAGTAACCTTTAAGCTGTGCCAAGAAGGGGACCCCAAACTACGTTTTGCAATTAGAAAACTACATTTTTGGTTTTGCCCGTTGCATATGTCATGCATTTATAGAAGGATGTGTGTGTATATATATATGTATGTGTGTATAGAAATAAAAATAATATGGAGTGCAATTCTGGGCAGAAAGCAGGATCTTAAGCAGTTTTAGGCTTCTTTATAAAACTTTCGCACAGTTCTGGCTAGTGGAAAGAACAAATTCTCTGTTGTTATTAGTGGCAGAGGCTCAAAGGAGCTGTGATGTCTAAAACGCCAAGAAAAATCGCCGGTATTTATTTAATGATCTACAGTTTAGCCATATTACTTCCCGAAGATGGCTAGTCTTCAAGGTCTGGGTAATTTCTTGTAAAATTAACTCTAAAGGAAACGTTCTTGGCTTTCTGGGAGGTAAAGTAACTGGTTTAGATAATCAGGCTGAGGGGCCCCACATTTTTGTATGGATATTTGAATGACAGCCTCTAATACTTGAGGAACAATTTTTCTTTTCCTTTCCTTTCTTTCTTTCGGGACAGTTCTTCAGATTTCATGCAATTCTCCTTTCTGGGCAATACAAGCTTAAAAATAGATTTACTGCTGTAGTAAACAAGTGCATAAACAGCACAAAGTAATCCTCACTCTGCTGTTCATCATTTCTTTAATAATGCAGATATTCTACAAGAGTTTTAATGTTCCCCTTCAGAGGCTATTCAGGGAACCGTAAATCCAAATTAAACTTTAACTCGGGGGAGGTGTTGCGCAGAAGGACTATATTCTTTGGAGTCGCTCTGTTCTCCAGCAAAACCTCCAGTGCATCCAACCCATCTGAGCTGCATCTGCRTTAGAAGGATTTTTGAACCTGCTGACTTTACTGGATTGGTTCCTGGTTTGTTTTATTTATTAATCCCCCCCCCCCCCAAAAAGTGGGATGGAAATCAGATCGAGGCGCTGCTGCACGCGACCATCCTTTGCGACACCAAATGTGCTTTTTGCAGGTCTCCATCTCTTCCTGCTGGTGCTGGTTCTGTGTCCCGGGGCTCGGGGAACCGCTTCCCGGTGGTGCGGAGGACGGACAACGCCACGTCCTGAGCTCTCGGGCATTTTSCATCTAGGGATGCTAAACCCGGATGGGGTTATATCGATATATTGAAGCTCRTTCTGATGAGAGAGAAGCTCTGCTGGTAACAGCGATGTTATTCCAGCTTTGCAGCGTTTTAACAAGGCCAGGGCTTTACGCTAGTATTTTAAATGGAAGCAATAATAAAGCATAATACCACACGAATTTACAGTGTTCAATATGAAATCTCAAAATGATAAGCAGATTCTTTTTCCTTTAAGTTCTTAGGCGAAACCCTTGATGCTCGTTTATCTCCATGCCTCTCTGAGCCTACCTGCTATGGTGCTTTATAAAAAGTTTTTATCYGGGATTAAAAAATTAACCTTACTAATGGCTCCAATAAAAAGCTACAGCAGAGTAATTTAAAACGGGGCGAGTTTTGTTATTACCCAATTTCCCCTCACTTCACCGCATTAATTTGTGCCGCATTAAGTCGGCAGCCTCAAGGTTGCGCAGCAATGTCAAAGTGAAAGCTTCCCTGGGTTTTGGAGGCCGTTGGGGGGCTTGTTGCAGCACCRGGAGCTTTGCGTCGGGCAGGCGATAAAAGCACCCGGACGAGGTACGTTCTGCCTCGCTGAAGGCCCCGGYGTGATTTGTGCTCCGTGGATTTGTGAGAAGAACCGGTCCCTGTTGCCCAGAATTTAACATTTTGAGTAAAGAAAGTATTAATGTCTGCACGTTAGGCAGCAGGGCCTGATACCCCCCTGTTTTCGGTAATGTCACCAGTAGGCTGGAGGGTGAATTTAACAGGGCAAGTTGGTTATAAGTCTTCTGTGCTGCAGTGCAGGACTTTAACCCCAGAACGTTTCCCTAGCAGTCAAGGGCTTTTCTACACTGGAAAGTTAATTCATGTTAGGGAAGCCTCTGAATTTAAAGAGCAGTCGCTGTACCTGAGTAACTTCTCGCGCGTGCCTTTCGTGACAAATGAGATGATCCACTGCAACGGAGGATATTTGGAAACAGCTTTTTCTCATGACGGGGCCTAAATATTAACCAACTTGCATGGGGAACTTGCCCGCGGAGATGGCGTGTCGTTTGTCTGCTGTTCTCAACGGGTTGCTTCTGCTTTCATTAAATTYGTTTAAGTGACACTTAGCTCAGGCTGGGGCTGTGCTTCTGGCTTCCGATCTGAAGGCAGGTTGTCATGTATTTTTGAACAGCCTCTCTTCCTTCTAAATTATTTTTGCRTCCTTCCTGTGACCTTGCAAACCTTCTGTGTGCTAACTCAACTCAGCAACCCAGCAGAAACTTTCCTTTTTTTTTTTTTCTTCTTTTTGTTCCTGATGGCTTAGTTTCTTGGTGGACTACTGAGCTGAACCACCTCATCGAGGGGTCCAGCAAGCACCAACGTGGGCACCGGCCCAGCAGCTGAAGTACGTGGGCTGGAGGTGGGGTGTGGAGGGCTGCAGGAGTGGTGGGGGAGCAGGACTTCCCTGCTTCAGCAGCGGGGACCTGGTAGGTGGGACATGGTAGGGAGGGTGAGCCTTGGTGGTGCCTTTCCTTGCARTGTGCTCAGGTGTAAATATTGCTGCAAAAGGAGTATTCATCTCTCTGAGCAGGAGAATTTGCTGAAGATCGCCCATCAAAAGAAATGTCTTCTGCGATTCTTGGAGCATCTCCCATTACTCACTAGTGACACAGTGGCCCAAGAGTCCCAGAGCCCTGATCGAGGTGAAGGTGGGACCAAGCTGCTTGGCACTACTGGAGAAGCAGGAAGAGAACAGAGTCCTGCTGTTATCTCCTTCCTTGGTGGTTTTCTATCTCCAAACCCTTCAGCAGGAATGTTGCCTTCTCCCAGAGATCTGGTTCACTTCTCAGTGTTCCCACCTCTATGGACTGTCTTGCTTCTTGCCAGTTCCCTGCTTTATCATCCAGTTCCCACTGTGGGACACCTTCGTTCATAGTTGCCGTCTGGTTTCCGTGCTCTTGCTCTCTATCACATTATCTCCTCCTTTTCACGCTGAGCATTAAGTCACCCGTTTCCCTTGTGCACACCCATCCTTAGGTGTCTCCTCACACCTGGCTGATTGCTGAGGTGGCATCTGCTTGCAAATCCATCCCCTTCCCACTTCTTTCCTCTCTCCAGTGATCTTCCACCATCCCTCTTTGCCCAATATCTATTGATATCTCTTCTCCTGCTCCCTGCAGGGAGAGCTAAGCTAGCGTGAGAAAGGCTTCCCTGTAGCCTGAGCGGGATTTGAGGGAGTAAGGGGAGAGAAGCCCAGTATGGATGTTGCAAACATCTGCTGCAGCAGCTTGGCACCAGCCAGCGTCTGTAGGACGCGCCTCTGACCCTTCTGCTGTCTGAGAGCAGAAGAAAGGCTTTTCCACCCCATCCCATGAGAAAAGATGCAGAGCTCTTTGCTGCTTAATAGGTTGTCAGCGTATGCAGAGACACGGGATGGGGAGAGAGAGTATTATGTCCATGTTTGTAGTCTAATCGCAAGGTTTTCAAGAGCGGTGGAACAACCAATATTTTTCAGCTCGTCAGGACCGAGTTAATATTTGTGAGCAATTAAGATGGGAGAACGCGGGCCAGTGTAAATTGGGTAAACGCCTGTTGTCGGTGTCCTGAACCTGAGTTTTTGTTTGCTGCTAATATTGTTCTTGCGATCAGAGGCCAGATGCAGTTTGGATTAAGGGTGAGGGAGGCAGAGAAGAAGCGTTGAGCCATGTTTACACACTACAAATGAAGGCAGTAATGAGACTTTATCTTAAATAGGAAAAGCGGGAGACCCTGATTTGGAGAAGTGCTGAAGCGCGTGCTCCCCTTTACGGAGCAACGGTCTCCGTAATAAAGCCTGTTGGCTCGAATGGGGTTTCAGCGTGTATCCATACCCAAGCGGCCTTCAGAATAAGAGGGTGTTTGGGGTTTTGCCTTTCCTTTTTTTTTTTAAAACAGAATTAAGATCAACTGTGGGAATGTTACGTGTTGCGCAGTTACGGACACGGAAGCGTCCCTCCCCGCTGGCAGGAAACCTCATCCCCCAGCATGCTGCGTTTGCATTGGGGAGCAGTAAGCCAGGTATTTAGCTGGGCAGAGCAAATCCTGYGCGGCGCTTGTGAGAATTAATTCTCTCTGCGTTTCTAGCTTTTTTTWATTTCGCTGCCCTTAAATATGCACTTAAATTTCACTGTGAAAATTGTGAGCCAGAACATCCTTTTGCTGGGAAATTTGCATATAAAACCTAATTACAAACATCATCCCACCCTTTCTTTTAAAAGTACATCCACTACCGCCGTGCTTCCAAATGTAAGAGAGCTCAACAAGTCTCTAGCAGCCAAGAAGACACGTAATTTAAAGGCTATTTCAGCATTTGATTAAGCACACAGTGATAACTACAAGCCCATGCCCTGCAGGCATGACAAGAGGCAATTATGTTCGGAGGTCAAAAGCAAGGGGGGGGGCAGAAAAAAAGGACAAGATTTTGATGACTGACTTAATTTTCCAGCTCCTGAAATTAGCGGAGACAAAGGAGTCCTAAATTGCCCAGATAAAATCCGGCCGCTCTCTGCTACGTTTTCGCCCTGCRCGCTCGCTCTGCCCTGCGTGAGCTCGGGACCGCGGGTTTCCACCGAGCGGCGGCGCTTGCAAGGCTCAAGCTGGCACGTATTTYGGTGCGCCGGAGCGTGTTTTCCAAAAATCTTTTAAGTTCTGCCGTCTGTGTTTAGATTGATGCCCGCGCACAGGATCCTGGAAAAAGGCACCTGGTTTTCATGGTGGTGAGCAGCCATCAGCTCCTCTTGACTCGGAGCCAACGATTAGGTCACTTATTCAGGAGATTAAATAAGGAGCTCAGTGTGGGGCAGAGCCTGCAAAGACAGGGAGCTGCTCAGAGGAGAAGTGTATTAATGGATTAATACAATTGCGCTGTGTAGTGCACAGTTAGACTTCGATGTATCTTATTTCAGAGCGGAAAAAAAAGAAAATCTTTGCTCCTTACAGGAAAACCAGCAAAAACGCTTAAGTAAGAGCATCATATAGGGACCCAACATCAACGAGTTGGCTTACAAGGAGAGGGACGACCAACCCCTACTCTCTCTTTGGAGTATTTCCTGCAGAAATCAGGGTAGAGGAGACCCATGCGGAGCAACTCATTCGATGGATGGCTGGATGGAGAAATCACACCCTTGCTTTCTGCTGCCGTATTGCATTAAAATATCCGGTAATTCCTAATACCCCATCCAAACAAAATTCGTCCAAGGTGCTGCATTTATGTTATGCCTTAGGTTCAGGGGTCCGTTGAATTCATGATACCGCAATGAGGAGTCTATGCACAAAAGTTGTCTGTGTTTCTGCTGGCAAATGTTTGGGTGATTACACGAGAAACAAAAAGTTGAATTTCTGTATTGTAGAAAGCTACGTCTCGAAATGTTTGCATCTGGCCAGGTATCCRGTAAGGCCTGCATTTTTTATGTTATCCCTTAAAGGGAAGGAAAACATGAGTCRGTTTTCTGGAGATGCTTTGCTGGGGATTGACATTTATGCAGTTTTAGTAGATCAATGCCATAAAATCTCTTGTACGTGTATAAGACATAAGAAACATGCCCTTGCATTTGGTACAGAAACATGGTTAAGTGCTTTTGCTCAACCTCTGTATTTTCRTATTTAACTGTAAAATCCTCCACCAGGAGCTGTTGACAGAGTTACTGTGAGATTAGGATACTATCTCAGCCCTCAGAAACCTCTATTTTAATAAAACTACATTGCCGATAGCGGCTCCTAACGTCTTTTTTGCAACAGCTCGGGAGAGTGAGGATTATGTACAGGATTGCTGTTTGACAAATGCACCAGGGTTGGTGCGAGTGAATGCCCCGTCCATTAATTTCTGTGGTTTTTAAATGGGGTTCTCCTTCATCATTGTGCTTTTAATGGCAATTTTTGTCAATAATATGAATTTGTTACTGCAAAAAACAGGTCAGGCMTGGCAGTTAGCAGCAAAAGTGTACTTCAGGAAGGATATGGGTTGGAGGTTTGACTTTTGTTTTGTTTTCTAGCAGGAATTGCAGAAGTAAATTAATATTAGCGATGTACCTTTCCCGTTACGATAGTCTATGGATATGTCAGCAACCCCGAAACGTTACCGAATTGTGCAAATCCGTAGCGCAACAGGCGACTGCGGTGAAACTGTTCCTCCCCTCTTTTGGGGAAGAACGTATGCGTRTGCCAGTTTTACAGGCAGCCTTACGTGGTTGAAACCATAAAGCGAGGCTAATTGGGGAAGCTCTTGCTGAAGAATAAATACAGCAACAAATAAAGGCAACCCTGGGGTATCCAGAGAAAGGTCATGTTTCTATTTTGTTATTATTTTAAGGTCTTATTTCTATAAAGAAACTTGGAGCACGTGTACCRTGTGAAAGTTGACATGGGGCAAAGCAGCAGTGCTTTGGAAGGTGGATTTTGGGGAGTTTTTTTGGGGGGAAGTGGGTTGTTCAAAGGTGCTTGCTGTCGGATGGCCCCTGGATCCATCAAGGTCGAGGTTAAAACTTTCCCCCACTTCTCTGTGGCCACTGCATGGATAAAAATTTAGGTTTTACGTCGAGTTTTATAGCTGGTGCTGATGCAGTTCAGGATCAGACTGGCATGGCGTGGCAGCCTTAGAGCTGGAAGCCTGTGCGGATCAGAGGGGCTACAGAGRTAGGAAGCGTTATCGCTCGTCCTCATACGTGTGCGTTTGCTGATACTTCAGGGCTTGGCTCTCAAGGCATCCGAAAGGGTTTTGGGTTTCCTTTTCCAAACCGTAGCCGAGATTTCTTTTAAAACTGGTGAGATTTCTGAAGGCTCTTTAAATTAACTACCCGAATACGGGGCGGTGTTGACCATCTGGACAGATGCGATGCAGAGCTGAGGTTGAAGCTTTAGCTACCCGGCTTCGTGTATATATGGGCCTTTCCGTGGAAAAACATCGCTGCCGTGCCTGMAACTTTGGGACAGCTGCCAGAAGCCGCCAGGCAGCCCCCGGCACGCCGCAGGCTGCAGCGAAGGCCCCTAGACGAAGGCGGTCGGAGGACCGAGGCGGTCATGCAGATGTTGTTGCATCTGCACCTGGACGGACGCAATCCTTGGAGCAGGTGGGACCCTGGCGCTCGGCTTTGTAGYTGCCGGGAAATTTCCCTCCGTCGATCGGACGCAGCGCAGGGCTGCGATTTTAGGTATCGAAGCCAACTAGCTCTTCACCTGGCATGTAGAGGCAATAGCAGCACCGTAGTTGCTATTTACCTCTTTCAATAGGGGGTTTCAAAGCCCTTTACCAAAGGGCTCATTAGCTTTTTTTGAGATGAGAAAATGAAGTAGGTGAGGGCAGAAGTGATTTCTCTGGACAGCCAACRCATCGGGGATCAGCCCTTGCTTCTGCAGGCCACATCTCAAGGGTAACGAAACTATCCCGAACAATACGTATGGGGAAAAAAACCCTGAGGCTAAACCTCGTTCGGCTTTTAACCCTAGTYGAAAGTCAACGTTTGCCGTGTTTCTGTGTTCGTCCTTGCAGCGTTCAGCCGAGCCCCGGTGCCCATGGCTGTGGTCCGACGGGAGCTGTCCTGCGAGAGCTACCCCATCGAGCTTCGCTGCCCGGGAACGGACGTCATCATGATCGAAAGTGCCAACTACGGGAGGACTGACGATAAAATCTGYGACTCCGATCCTGCTCAGATGGAGAATATCCGCTGTTATCTGCCAGATGCCTATAAGATTATGACTCAAAGGTAGAGTGCTTAATATTCCTTGTTTGCTGACTGTTGGTTCTTTTTTCTTTTTCCTTTTTTAAATCTGGTATGTACACACTGGTTTTTGTGTGTTTGCATGAGAAAACACAGGTACTGGTATATGTGCGTACAGAATTACAGCTATAATCACTAAACTGCATTTACCAGAGTGGGTTAGGATCACGCAGTATAAATAACATTTGCAGTAAGTACTACTAATAAGCCATCTTGATACCTGCTGGGTCTCAATTTTACCTTTGAAATACCAAAATATCCCGGCTCTTAATACATAAACAAAGCCTTTCTCTAACGCCCCTTCTTTTTCTTTTTGTGCTGCGTTCCTGCAGATGGCCAGTAATCTGCTCTAAGCGATGAACGTTTTGTGTTCAAAATGACACTTTTATGTTTCAGAATACAAAGAAAAATCTCAGTCGCGCCTCTCTCTACCAGGCTCATTAGTTTTAGAGGGATCTGAATTCCCCATGAAGAACCCATTCAGGAATATGTTTTTTGCAGAAGACTTTCCATTATTAGCATTTCTGTATAATAGCTAGTGCTGTTAAGTGCCGTTACTGCGTGGGGGAACGGTAACTGAGATGCACTCTATGTAGACAGGCTCCTGGATTGCAGCGCCGGGGCCTAAAGGTTTATTCCAACCTATAGATATGCTACCTATGGAAAGCCTTTAATTACTGCTGAATTTTTCAGGGTATTTTCTGGTGTAGGAAGCAGCACGGGGAGGATTAGTAAGTCCTAGTTCTTGGCATTTAATCACGTCCAGCGTGTTGCTCTTATTATGCACGTATGTTTTCATGGTTTCACCTATATTTGACATGCGAAAGTCTGGTTTTCGAGTTCGGTTCGGTATTGCTCCACGTCAAGGATTTGGATGTCAAAACTCTGGGAGGTCTCCTAACAAATGTCCCTGGTGCTGCCCCTGTGGCCCCTGTAAGCCTATTTGACTTTTTTCGGTTGAACCTCTCCGCGTAGCTCTTTGAAGGCCCATTGGCATGACTGTAGGTTACGTTTTCCAAACTCTTCCGTGGATTCAGCATGGGTTTAGTGGAATTACTGCAGTTCTYCTGTTGAGGTTGTTAGTGGCTTTGAGCAGAGAGCCTCCATCCTCTGCATGTTGGCGGAGGAAAACCGTGTCATCCCCTTCATGGGTGGTTACAGAGTGCAAAGTGATCATATTTTTATACACGCACCTGATAGCGTCCTCCAGGCGCCAGCCTCTTAACCGAATGCTCTGCAATCTGCTTAGCAGGGAGGCACATCTTTGGGGCAAAGCGGCCGTTTTCGCGCTCGGGCGGAAGGCGGAGGGCAAAATTCCCTGCAAGGGAAATGCAAATCCCTGCCGGCTGAATAGTTGTAGCGGTGGGACCTTGCCCGCTGCTATTTGTCAGCGAGGAGGCTCAGGAAAGGATGGTTGCTCTCTCTATGTAAACCATTCAGTGGTTGCAATAAGTCTTGGTGAAGAAGAGTGCAATCATGCTATTAATTAGGTACTTCTGAGTTTCTTGAGAATAAATACGGCCTGGTTCTAGTGARAAGGCAGGTTAAAAAAGGGGAAAACACTCTGCTTTGCATTTTTATGTCATTCTCTTTTAATCTCCATTAATTCGAAGAGTTGAGACAGTATAAAAATAAAACCATTAAAATGCAATATGTTCCTAAGGTGCAAACCAGTCTGCCAGTTCACAGCTCAGAATAGGTGTTTTAGCTGAAAAAAAGATAGTTTAAAAGGCAGATGCGGACAGCCTGGTAGTTGTGGCACTGGCTAGGCCGCTTTCCGAAAGCCTCTACCTGCAAAATTAAGGATTTCGTCAGGATCTGTGGCGGTTTTGCAGATGAATGCAGGTTTAAATGCAGCGAGCTTGGCTTTGCTRATGCTACGGCGAACTACTGGGAGCTAAAGATCCTTGTGCCGGGTTTATGACAGATACGAGCGATTGCTCCAACCCCGCCACCAGAAAATGAGCCAGCCTGTTCCTTTCTTCCGCGTGCTTGCGTGAATTAACCTTGTGGCCGAGTACGTGGGGTTATTTTGCAAGGGAAAAGTGTAAATCTGCTGGCACGTTTGCAGAGCCCCCCCCCCCCCAGCAGCCCTCGCTCCAAGCGGCGCGCCGAAAATCTCCAACGTCTTCAGAGTGTTGCTCCATGTAAAGAAAGTTTAAACAGCTTGCAGGGAGCTATTTTATAGGAAATTAAAGCTGTGGCCCGTTTTGTTTTTAAACTTGCCAGCTCTTCCTCCCGGCATTAGAGGAGCAGCTGCCCATAAAAGCTCAGAAAATGCCTCATGAACTGAAATTTTTTTTTCTCTGAAACAATTAGAGGAAAAAATGTATTTCGTAGCCTGTTTGCTTTGGAGAAATGGCTTTCTGAGGGCTGTAACAAACAACTAAATTCTAAGCGTGCCCGCTGTAAGCTGTCGCTGTGCCATGGGAGACTCTGCTGCCTCCTCCCTTGAGCTCCCGTGCCGCAACATTAACGTGTCGCCCGTTCAAGCAGCCGGGGTCCTCTATAAACAACAGGAAAAAGCAGCCTCGCATTCCCAGAAGAATTGCCGTTGTTTTCCTCGTGTTAACGCTGCCGTTTAGTCTATTAAAGAGCACCCTAACAACGAAAAAATAAGAAGTACATGGCTCTCGGCGCGCTCTCTCGAATTTTGGGTGGATGCTTCCCACCTGGTTAAAACGACACATTTAAGGCTCCAGCTCYGACAAGGGGATGAAACGTTTATTTGGCTCCCTCTTGACTCAGCCGAGACCTCGAATGAAAACCGGTCAGTGCGGTGAAGAGCACAAGAGTGCTTCCAGTTGCTGGACTCCCGCTGTCTTGAACCGAAGCGTTTGGTGTCATCAAAGAGCCTCATCCAAGGAGCACTTGCAGCTCGCCTGGAAGTCGGCGGGGTGGTGGCGGTAGGTTCTGCCCTTTGCACAGAACGGGTGGAAAGAAGGATGTTTTTATGAGCCAACTTGCGTTACGTAACAAGGCTTGCTCATCTTCTCAAGGGCTACGTTGCGTTAATGTCTCTGGTTGATGGCCTGAGAAACACAGGAGTCCAAAACAGGTCGTTATTGCTGTAATAATATTGCATTTTGTAGCATCCTGCTATTGATGCTTTTGGCAGCTGTGATTTTTCAAGACGCTGCTCAAATGCCAATGATCTACTCCTGCGTTAGGAAATAAAGAGGCTGGATTATCTGTATTTTCAGGTGGGATGATTGACACGTTGTCAGGCTGATCATAAAGCAGTCACTGGTTTGGATCATCTCAGTTTGGGGCTGCTCTGGTAGAGGCCCTTTTTATGCGAAGTAGGTCGTTCTGGTGCGCAGAGGGACTACGCACAGGACACGGGGCATCATGCAGATCTGGAGCTCTGCCTTGTGCCAYGCTTGCAAGGCCGCGCTTCCAGCAGGACCGGCTGAGTAGGCTTCAGCTGAAACGCAGCCCGGTTGCGTCAGGCTCTCCAAAATTAATGGCGTATTTCTCAGAAAACAGCACCTTGCTCAGACGTCGTCCTCACCTCTGACTCAGATAGCGAACGTCCCCTTGGATAGGAACCCCTGCGCCTTCTTCCCCTGCCTCCTGAGTAACGTTTGGTGAAGACTGCCAAGACACTACTCATTTTTCTAAATTTGCCATCACACAGATGGCATGGGAAGCGCGTTTCTGAAGAGCTGAGATGTTGCAATGGGGAAGCTGAGCTTTTCTCTTTCTGGAAAGCATGAGTCTGGCGCTTTGAGACTGCCACGTGAAAAGCMTCATCAGTGTGGAAAAATACTGTTTCATTTTAAGTAGTAGTTTTTGTAACCCGTAGAAATGACTGGAGAATACTGAAGCTCATGTTCCATGTGTTCTGATTTTTTTTTTCTTTTTTTTTAAGGCTTGAAAACAGACCTTACCACTTGCTTAAGCAGCCTGTTTTCTTGCTTTGCAGAAAGATACATTCAAACGAAGCAAAGTCGACTAATCTGATATGCACCTTGACCCTGGGACAAGGGCATGCGTGGTATTACTACGGGGAAAAAAAATAAATAAAAAAAGTGCTACTGGAACAGTGTGCACTGAACTGTTGAATCACTCTGGGGAAAAAAAAAATTGCCACTTCCCAGCTTGTACGCTCTTAATTTATCCTACCCTTTCCTTTCCCGAAAATGCTGTCAGACCAAGCGGGAGTAAATTCTGAAAACGGCAGTCCCCTGGAATTGCCCTGGTACCCCGGTAAATCAGGGCTTGTCAGTCGAAGCCTCGCGACGGATTGCGGCTGCCACGGTAACAGATGGGGAGAAGGTAGCGCTTTCTGGGGTAATTAGGTTCCCAACCGTGGAAGGCTCCGTAGATCAAAAATAGTGCTTTAGGCTTCCCCGGATACCAATTGGTAGCCATGGCCAGCTATAAAACACAGCACTTAAAAGAGAGAAATAAGCTAGACTGAAAAATAGGCAGTTGTTCTGTGCACTGGGTTTTGATTGCTGCTGACGCATGACTCCCGTTTGGGAGCTAGCAAAGGTGTRGGTGACTGGCAATCGCCGTGGCCCAAAGGAGAGGCCTCGTGGCCTCCTCGAGCAGTGCAGCCTGGCGGAGGAAGGTCCCTTGCCACCGGTTTGTGGTCTTCTGTAACATGGGCCTCGCTAGCTGGCTGTACCCCAAGCCACCTAGGTGGTCGTGGTGGACCTATGTGTGGTACAGGCTGGTCTCGGTCAACAGTCCCCCAGAAGAAGGTCTTGCGTTGAGCTACTTCCGTTCAGCACTGGCAATCTCCAGAGTTTTTGTCTACAGAAACCAATCAGTTGCTTCCTAAAGGCAGCTGGAAAAATTCATCACTACTGTTTTCTAAGACTGTCTCGGTCTTAGCTGACAAAGAGAAGACATGGGATAATCTCTAGGATAAGTCATGTCTTGAAGTGGCCTGAAAGCTGCTGAACTCGTGCTGAAAGCCAGGCAGGGAAATCCCGGTTTATTGCTTCATCCGTTGCTTTGTGAGTGGGGAAGCGGCCGGCTCGGGGCTGCCCGAGGGAAGGGACTAGCTAACCCTTTGCAGCCTGCTGCGCGTAGCTTTTGCCGGTGGGAGAAGACCTACATGTTAGGTCCTTCTGTCATCTGTTTTACCGCCTGCTTGAGGCTTGCTGAGATCAGCAGCTCCTAATTTGTACCTGTGGAGGGACATTTCAGCAGAGATGGAGATGGTGCTGACAGCAGACTATGCCTGTCAAAACACGTGTACTGCATTTACTCTTACATTAATGGTAGGTGCATTGATGGGAGATGGGTGCAAGACCACGGAACGACCTTCCCATAACTGCTCTGTGGGAAGATGCTGCCCTAGGCCTTCAGGTACTGGTCTCTGCTGTTCCTGAAACATGTTTTGTACTATGAAAAGCATTATTTGAGATGCTCAAAAAAAAAAAAAAGGAGCACCTGCATCCTGACGATGGCCCCTCCTGTCCAGCGCCTCCATTGCAGAAGCCGTGAGYGTCGAGTAGCTTCTCCTCTGTCTGCCCAAACGTGATGGCCATCGCAGTGCTTGTTCTTCAGGTGCTTGGTCTTCCTCATCAGGATTAAATCGATGTAGAGCATGGTATGATRGTCTGCAAGGTTTATTGGGGCCAAACTGACTTACGCTGTCTTAAAATAACAAAGAAATAATTCGGTCCGACTAGGAAAATACATACGTGCTCCTTCTCCGTTTAGTCTGCTGGCTAGAAATAACGGCTAAAATGCTGTGAGGTAAGGTGACTTTCAAGTAATGCATTTATATCAGTTTCTTTGCCTTTTTTGTACAAAAGAGCTCAGTTAGTGTATGCCTGAGGTCAAAACCGGGTTTATACACAGGGGATTGCCTATTCTCCAGGATATTTCAAAGCTTTCATTCAGGAGACTTTTGCCTGCATCATTTGTGGAGCGTTTGTAGCTTGAACCGTGTATTCTACTCTAAAAYGTGTAAAAGCAGTATGGGCTTATCCTGCAGCACCCCAGCGTGCAGAGTGCGTGCACGGGATTTCGGTGCTGCTCTGCAGGGCTGGGAACGTAGCCGTTCCTCGCCTCTGCACGCTTGCAGCTCGGGATCCGCAGCGTGGCGTTGCATTTTCTGCTATCGCTCTACTGGTTTTGCACCCTGAGCCTCTTTGCCAAGAGTTTCCAGGCGCTACGTGGGGATGAGACCCAAGCGGGCAAAGATGGGTGTTAACCGCAAATAATCCACTAACCGGTAGCAAAATATGAACCGGCGCAGGCTGTGTTGCTGGATCATCAGTTCAAGGTGGTCCTGTAATTTAGCTATGGGTTTTGTTAGTGGGATGAGCTGAAGTTTATTTCAATCTCTGGGGAAAAGAAGGCACAGAAGGTTTTTATCGTAAGCAGTGACCCAAGAAAAGGTTTTGCTGCCGTTATGATTCGGGAGAAGGGTTTTATATATGCCTTGCTGCATCTGTGATGTAAAAAAAGAAAAAGAAAAAAAAAGGGGCAGGATATGGGATTTATGATTAGAGCCATCTTCTATGCATTATGCATAGGATAATACATTGGTGTCAGTTATATACAGTGGAAACCTTAATTCAGTTGGAGTCCTGCTGACATCGTAAACTGGGAGACAGCGAGTAGTTTATGGGCAGCGGTAGAGCCTCCGGACTGAGTTATGGCCCCGGCGTTCAGTCCGTTAGAGTGTCGCAATTCGTAGCAGGCAGTATATTACGCGCTTTTACCCAAAGCAGAGCGGTGACAAAGAAGGGAAAGGAAAAACTTCATTGCCGCGACGGCGCCAGGGATGGGAGGCGGATGTACGGGCCGGGGGAACATGCCGAAGGGCGAAACCGGTGCGGGGCGAGGGGGGATTTGGAGCTGGCAAGCAGCAGAGGTGGATATTCTTGATGTCCATATAGATGCTCAAGCCCTTTCTGAATCTCATTAAGTCCCTGGTCTTGTTGACTTCCAGGAGCTGCGAGTCCAGCAGGATAATAGCTTATTGTGTGAGAAAGGATTGCTTTTGGTCAGGTTTTAATTTCATTGCTGTCCCACTCATCTCCTATCCTCAGACAGTGAAGACAGAGGCATCCACGCTACCTTTTCGATTTCCGTTCATTAGCCTTCATGCATTTGTCATACTGCTTCTAATTTATCTGCTCTCCAAGGGAGAAAGTTATGATCTTTCAAGTATTTCTTCATAGGGGAGTTATTCTGACTTTTTCTTTTCTTTTCTTTTCTTTTTTTTTTTTTTACAAGTGTGTGAAGGTTCTCACTGTTCTTCCCTGAATGCCCTTTAATTTTGCRTTGCCGTGTTTGAGATGAGCTGAGCTGTTCCGTACACAGCGTTCTGGTTCAGGCTGCATCATCTGCCTGTATAAAGACAATGTTATTTCTTTATTAGTATTTACTCTTTTTTCTTTTTCCTGTGAAATATAACTTTAATGCTGAAGGTTTATTGTTGTCGTTGTTGTTTTAAAGCAAAATCCAAAGTACAGAAGAGGAGGAAGAGAATTTTATGTTAGACTTGAGGTTTTAGGCCGTTTCTTTTTGGAAAGGGTGCTTCCCATCTTCCTTTCCCCAGGYGGCTTTGCATTAAACAATGTCCCATTTGACTCAAGTCAAATGGGTCATGGTTTGCGGTAGCACACAGCAATAATTATATCCCTCCCCCAAATGCCTGATCCTATTCCTAATAAATTATCAGCTCCTTTGGCCACTTGGTAGAGCATGGACCACTTCAACGGTTCCATGGGTGCCCRGCTAGCGTTTTCTTTTTCTCATTTTATTTATAATGGATGGAAAACTTTGGCTGTCGATGCAGGTACTAGCAAACGTGTGAAGTGAAATGTAAAGCAGCCGTTGGGCTGCAGGGAGCAAGGTTAGTGGTGGGAAGATGCATGCTCCTTGCAGGTGTCCTGGGTCCAAACGATGCACATGGAAGCGCCGTGCTCTGGTCGGGGATGTTGGTGCACAGGTGGGTGCTCTCAGGTTAGTACCTGAACAGTCTTCCCACAGGGAGTGGAGAGATGGCTGTACAAAAGCAGGTGAGGGATTTTGCACTGTTGAGGTTTTTTGGGGTTGTGTAGGGTTTTTTTTGTTTTTGTTTTTTGGAGGGGAGCAGGGATTCTTTAGGATCCCTCAAAACTCCACCTCTGTTAGAAGTGCTCCTTGGCAACCTTTCGAATAACTGGCCTGGCTGCAGGCATCTGAACGCAGGCACCTAATATCTGAGACACCATAAAAGGAGGAGGAGGAGGAGGAGGGAAAAAAAAACGAAAAAACCCAACTACAAACACACAGAGAGAATATAGGTCACCTTCAATGCAGTGGATTAGGCTGCGCTCTGGAAAATCAATTTTGGTTGATTAGTTGCACTTGTAGCTAGATGTAAAGAGTTAAAGGCAGGCTCCCAACAATGCAGGCTAATGCCTGTCGTGTCAGGCTGGGATCCAGAAAACGCTTTGGTGCCGGTGTAACGCTGCGTGCGAGAAGAGCTGTTTGAAGTCAGCGCAGAGCTCTGAGCCTTGCAGGAGATAGCCACAAGCTTAGTTTTCATGGCCTGGATTGCATCCAAGTGGAGAAGGCATCTGGTGGGTCACCTCATGGAGTGTCTCCGGCGATGGACGCACTTGCTGGTGTGCCAGCCCAAGGTGGATTGCATCCGACCATCACCACTGCCCCATTTCTCGTTACTGTGGTCCATCATGCCTGGAGGTGGCCGAGGTGGAGTCCAAGTTGCAATCGCTGTTCAATTATTTAAAGACCAAAAGTGCTCTTTAAAGAGTGCATCTTTG
This sequence comes from Apteryx rowi, assembly GCF_003343035.1. Classification (NCBI taxonomy): domain Eukaryota; kingdom Metazoa; phylum Chordata; class Aves; order Apterygiformes; family Apterygidae; genus Apteryx; species Apteryx rowi. The sequence continues at coordinate 1,292,337 of NW_020448163.1, forward strand.
AAGGGAGGGGGAAGAAGAGGATGAAGAATTTTCTTTATAGTGCTTAAAAGGGATATCGGTGCATCAGCTTCCAGATTTAGTAATGTCGATTGGCATAGAGTCCCCCCAAAGGTGTCTGTGGTCAGCGGCTTTCAGGTGGGAACAGAAACCTCCTATACTTGAAGGATCCCTTTAGGAAGACCCAAGTATTTGGATTGAGAAGAGATGAAGTAAATTCCTGTACGTCTTAAGAGTCTTTCTCTGAAGATGAAATTTTGAGAGTTAGGACACTTAAAAGCGCCCGTCACAGCCAGAAGCCTGATTTCCCACTGAACTGGCACAAGTCCAGGCTTCCTGGTGTCCAAAGATTTCTTTTGGAAATGGAAGTTCACTCGTAAGTGGCTCTAGTGCATTTAATATTTTGCTCGTGATCTAATTTGGATCATGAGCATACCAATTTGGAAACTGCCTGCCTTGCATCAAGCTCGGAGTTTGGTGGTGGGTTTTTTTTTCTTTTTTTTTTTTAAGCTCATATGATTTAATAAGATTAACTTGCTGCAGTTCTGATCCGGTTGTCAGAGAAAGCTCGTTCGAATTAAGAACCCATCAGAGGGGAAGTAGCCTCGAGCGTAAAGCAGGAACGAGGTGGTGCCAAAAATCAGGACTCCTGGAGGCTCTCTCATCTCACCCTTCAGTGAGAGGAGAAACTTTCGGCTGCCAAATTAACGCACTCGGGGATGAGAAGCATAATTAAGGGATTAAAAAACAAATATCCCCCTTTGCAGCTGTCATCTTTGGAGATGTACGCAGATAGGCACACATAAAAACTATTATATAGTGCAAACATCTTAATTTTCGAGGCTCCAAAATATGTGTAGGAGCTGAATACTTTCTACATGTCTGCTTGAATTATCAGGAATAATTTACAAAGTGGAGCATGGCCACTAAAATGAATGAATAAATAAGTGAGCTTATGGAGTATTCCTGCCAAATTGGTTTTGGGGCTCTTCTGCATAAAATAATTAATTTGCATTTCTTAATCATGTTAGTTTCTTCCAGTGTTTCCTTGCATTTCAGCAGCTGAGCATCTCCACCATGAATTTAATTTCCTTCAGCGGTGATATGGGAAATCCTGATTGTGTAGCCTCTTTTGACCCAAGGTTACATCTTAATCCCGTGGTCCTAGGGGGACCCTCTCCAGTTGGGCAAGTGCAGTGAGATTTTTCCAACGTGTAACGTATTGATAACATGTATATGGAATTAGGGCCCTTCTGRTACTTATCTGAATTCTGAGCTTGTTGGGCACTTGTTTTGTTCTTTCATGAAGCAAATTCTCAGCAGAGTTCCCGTGCATAATTTCTTTCCGCTATTTCTGCAGGAATAAGGCAGCTGTGGAAGAGGAATGCGAAATGAAGAGCCCGTCGCTTTTGAATAAGGCAAATTTTTCTAAGGCTGTTAGAGAGGGGAGGAGATCCATAGGACAGGTAGGACTTTGGTCGCAGGCTAGCGTTGCTCGGCCAGAACAGAAACAAAGTGGCATCGTTAGGGGCAGCGCGAATTCGAAGTCCAAGGCGGTGGTAGGTGCCAGTGGGGTCTGAGGAAGCTGGCTCCATAACGTGCAGAAGGATTTAGGCTGCTGCTTCTAGCTGCTGAAATTCATCCAGCTTCTCCCGGCTCTTCCTTACGGTGTTACGATCGGGCAGTGGAGAATCTCTGCATCTGCAATCCGTATCGTGGTGGGTGCATCATGTCTTGCTGCTGATTTTGTGCGACCGCAGAGAGGAGGAAGAAGGGAGGAGGAGAAGTGCAGGGCAGTAGGGAGAATGGCGAACATTTTAAGAGTGAGACCTTAATTCGAGAAATTGGCTTTTTTCATCATGTGGTAAATTCATTAGTCATGTACAGCAAAGAAGTTGATTTATGACTGTAACTATATTGAATTGATGAACGCAGCTACTTGAAATTTAGTGGCCAAAATTAAGGCCTCTCCAGGCATTAATAGATTAGACCGCTTAAAACAATTTAATTATTTATCCTGTACAAATGGGATAGGATATTTCTGGAGTGATGCATGCATTACTTCAGACATATATTCGTATACACGGGATTGAAGCTCTGTTTGCAGATCCGACTAATGGAGGGGAAAGGATGGGAAGAACCATTGCCGAGACTTAAGAATTTCCTTGCTCTTTACAGTTTGGGGGTCTTCCTAAAAATAATAATAATATCAGTCTGGTTTGAGCTAGTGTTTTTCCTGTGCTTTCCATAAATCCTATCAGCTTCTATTCGTAAGAGAGTTAAAGAAGCAAAAAAGGAGGCTATTAATAGCACTGTATGTCTGCGTTTGAACATAGTATTATGCATAGGTACTGCTATTTTTATTGCAGTAGTATGCAGATAGCTGATGTCCCATCAGGATAGGCTCTGCATAAGCATAGCTCCCCACCTGGAGACGTTATAACATCAGTGGATTTTTTTTTGCAAGTGATCGTGTCACGCAGTCGTATCATCTCCAAAAGGAAGTGACTGTGCTCTAAGTGGCTCGTCCTGAAGTGCTATCCTATCCAGAAAGAGAAGGAAATAATTAAGACRACATGAATTATGTAGAGCAGACTTGAATAAAGAGTGACAGAAGGGCTGGCTTTGACAGCTGGATGTTAAATGAAATTTGCTTCTGTTGTTATAGATGCATAGACTGTTTTTAAATGTATAATTTATTTAGATTTATTTAAAGGGTAGAGGAAAGAAACAAGAAATCCCTGATGCGGAGAATTGAAATAATGAGTTGTTATACGCACATAAATAGTCATTACAAAATATTTTATTGGTCTATTTTTGCTTTGGTTATAAGGGCATTTTAAGACTCCTTGAGCCTGCGTTTTACATGCAGGCCAACCCACGTTGCATTTTACCCAGCACTCTCTTCCTGCGTGCTTAATTGAGTTAATAACTGCAATAAGCAGGTCCTTCTGGCTTCTCCAGCTCTGTTCTGGGGGCACAACGAATTTCTCATGTTTTCCGAAGGAGGATTTATCCTGAGCGGCTGTATCTCACACTGTTTTATTACTTAAGCCTTTCAGGAGGCCAAAGCTGTCGGTAAGGGAAAGCTTTCTAGTCGAAGCCRCAGGAGCTTTAGCTATGATGGCAAAACATCTACAAACAAATACTTAAGTTACATTATAATTGGAAGAGGGGGAGCGTGGGAGGGGGGAAAGGGCCGTTTTGGAAGAGAGCCTTCAGATGCTGGCTGGGATAAAATTGATCCTCTGGTGAAGACCACGTAGTGCACCATGAACGTCTAGCACATTGCGGACCAAGTTTTTTAGGCAGTGAAAGGTGGAATGATTTCCTTTGGGGTTGGTTAGACTGAGTCATGTCAGAACTAATCTGCTGTTTGCTCAAGACTTTTCCCACTTTACAGTGCATTCAAACGCATGCTATCACTATAAATTTTAGCCTTTCTGAAGAAATGATTTTTTTCCAAATCCAGAGTATTCAGGAGCCCTACTGGCTTTATGAAAACAGAAATTTAGGGCTTGTCAATTTGTACGTGATCCCTGGTTAATCTCGAACAGCCCTGAGGACCCAAGTAGTCCTGAAGCAGGCAAAATCTGGAAAAATGTGCTGTCAGGGCAAATTCTTCCCTTCCCTCCTCACTGATCCCTGCTGTCACCGATTTAGTAGGTTTGGCGGGTTATAATGTTGTGTATGTTATTTTCCATTCTGCTTTTTGGCATCCTAACACTGCGTTAGATCTCTTGGATACCCTTGGGCAAGTGGCAGAGCTTTCTATTGTCCTGATGGGCAGCCTTGCCAGCACCACGCTGTTGCCTTTCTCCGTGTGGGCAGCTTCGAGTTTTTGTAAGGCTTAAATTCTGGTTTGATGCCAAGATATCTCCTTTGCTGCCTGTGCATGGCATTTATGTTTCTGTGCGTTGCTTGTATCGAAGGCCGTTAATTTGTCACTCCAGTCATGAAAATCATAAAATGCATGGTTTGCTCCCGGGCAGTCTATTGCCTTATGTTTTGTGGCAACACTTATGGAGAACTCCAAACTAAGCCTCTTAAACTTTCATATTTCTTGTGTCTAATCTCAGCGTGGCACCCTAAGTTGCTCTGGCGCAGCGCAATTTGCAGCGTGGTGGGTGCACAGGCAGAAAGGGTGGCATGGCGAGAAGGTCTGATGGTTTCTCCCCTGCAGACCCACCACTGGCAAGTTCAGCAGCAAGGAAGGAGGGGAACTTCCCAAACTCTCTGCTCCTCATCCCGATTCCACCAAGAAACCTGCTGTATGGATTGCTGGGATAGTTCCCAGTCTCTTAGGAGAGCTGCCCTGGATAGCCATTTGCAACTCTGACTGCCARTAACCTTCCATTTCTGTTCAGTTTTCTACTTACCAGTTGTTTGATGTGAAAATGGGTGCTAGATATTAATTTTAGCATTAATTTGTATGGGATAGGTTACTTGGGAACAGTAAGTAAAATTCTGTTTCCAGGAAATATTAGAAAATTGGGTGTCTGTGACATTCTTGTGGATGAAAATACATGGTTACATCAATAGATGCCAAAAAACGTACTGGATGATCTGTAAAGCTCACACAGTATCCTTTCTGTTACCATTAGAACGGTAATGGGAAGGATGAATAACCTCTCTGTTAGTAGATTTTAATTTTAATTGAACGTTGTTATTCTGTATGTTGTTTAATACGCACCTTTTGCACACAAAGGTTTGCATCCATGTCTTAGCTCTTTCACCCAACGGGTACTTCTGCCTCTTAGAGAATTGAGACTGAAACAAGCCTTGGAGCTAATGGGACCACCTTTGGGAGGGATGTGCCTGAAGACCTGGTGGAGGACTGGATGATCTTGCACAGTGCTGGATGGCTTTTCACTAGTGTCGCGTGTGACGTGCCGCGTGCTAGCAAATCAAGTGCGGAGTGGCAGGTGAGCAAGGCATGCAATGGGTGCAACCTGGAGGCAGGCAGACTTGGTCTGTGATACGAGGGATGGAGATCTGCATGATAGTTGAGAGATCTGGAAAGGGAAGTGTTTCAGAAAGGAGCCTGGAGAGAGGATCTGAGGAAGGAGGAGAAATCTGGGCAAAGGCAGAAGTTCCCGTCGAGCAGGGGAGCTCGTTGGAGTGGATGCACACCTTGGTGTGGATGAGTCGGACATCTATAACTCGGCGGTCATCAACGTCCTCTGGGCCAGGGAAGAAAACGGAGGCCTCCCCTTAGTTCCTTCGCATCAGAAATTGAATTGTGCCCACAGGGGAGATGAGATTTCGTCCTCTCAGAGACCCTCCACGTTGGTGAGGCAGAGCCGGTGGGGCGGCTTTACAGGCCGTCAGATGACTTCACCGGGCATTCGTTATCCCTGCCCGCTGCCTTGTCAGACCTTCCTCTTCCCTCTGCCTTTCCATTTGGCCGATTAAATGCTGTAAATTCTAGGAGGAGGGGCTGAGTATTAAATTTCTCGGACAGAAATGTCCGCGTGTCTCACCATGAAGCTGCTTCCACGGTGTTAACAGTATTTGATTCATACTGAAGGAAAATTGATGACCTGCATCCTCCTTGCGTAGCAGCTTTGTTGTTAACATCTCTCATTCTCAGTCACCACCGCCCCCCCCCCTTTTTTTTTTTAATGCCTTCCCATTCGATCTATCAAGCCRCGCTTTCAGCAGTCAAAGGCCAGAAGATGGCTTTTGTTCTTGAGGGCGATATTCTGCGTCATTCTATCTAGATGCAGAACTTCTAACTGTGGCCAGAAAAGCCGATGGAAGTGGAAGGTGCCGCGTGGGAACCCTAGCTTAGCCCCGTCTCCCAAGTGCCGTTATTGGCGAGCTGCAAGCCAAGGTGCCAACACGCCGTTCCCGGTGAAAGGAAGCTCGCTCGAGGAGCCGTGGGGAAAATAACCTTTCCCATCGCATCAGCGTTCAACACAGAGCCACGTGGGGTCAGCCCTGGTGCGCGGGGAGGCTGCTTTGAAGTGTCTGGTGCAGAGGCCGTGGAAGGATTATGGATTTTGAAGGATAGGGAATATCAAGGGAGTCAATAGATTAGAGAAAAAAGGCAATTAAAATTGGACGGGAAGCATCAACTTGAGTTGAAGTGACCTCCTGCTTCACCGAGGACAGAATTGCGGGTGGGTTTTACTGTCTGAGKGAGCTCACTGTTTGCGGACAGGCTGTTCTCACTGTTGGTAATAATTATATTTCATTCATGCTGCTAATAGTAATTCTGACTCCTTGTTATTGCTTAACACAACTAGCACTAATTCCCTGCTAGCGCAGACCCGGTATCAGTGTGACCTGATTTAGGAAAATGCAGAAGTAATTAAAGATCCAGTTAGCTGTGCAATGAAACCCCACTTAAAATTAAGTGCATGCTTAAGAAGCGTCTGGAAGACAGGCTTGTTTGCTCTTGTTTTTTTAAATGAGGCTGAGTAGGTGAATAACGCGACCGAAAACAACTTTATTTGCTCTGTGCCTCTAGCGACCATGCATCCAGTGTTTTGAGGAATTTGGCCGTTGCTATCCGTCATCGCCAGGTTGATGCAGGGTGCTGCGAGCTTGGGGTATGTGGTTTTGGTGTCTCTTGTATCAAGAAAGTAAGTGGGTATTAAAAATTGTGAGCTACAGCGTGGCCCATCTCACGTCTGCCTGGTCCGTCAAATTCTGCTTGTAGCTTCTTTGACAGAAAGGGGAAAAAAACAAATTGGCTACCATGACTGCAATAACTGGGAAATGGTCAAAAATTGGATTTGGTGGCTTGCCAGCTGGGATTTTTGGGGTGCCCTCCGTGGGGGTTTGCCTGGCTGCTTTGGGAACCTTGATTTCCTTCCTGTTTCTTACAGTTTTGGCTCAGGCAAAAGCGTTATCGTAATTGCTTTGAGGCACTGGTTTCAGTCAAGTTAATTGAAATCCCGAATGGTCTTCCAGGTGCACTTGACGTGACAGCTATCTTGAACCTGCACACTTACTGTTTTGGTAAGGTCTTAAGCTTCAACACCAGTTAACCTTAATTTGTTCCAGTTAGTGCATTCCCCCCGTTTTGTTTTCCGATAGTAACGTTTTCGGTGTGAACTGAAAATTGAAGCGAGAAAAATCCCACGTGCAATATCGCCGCCGCGGCTGGTCGCTTCCTTGGAAGGTGCGTTCCAACTCCGACCCTCCCCGCTCCCAATGCGTGTTGTGCGTACGTGCGCCACTTCCTCCGGCGCCGGCCGCCAAAGCAAGCTGTCGGGTACGYTGGATTAGGAGAGAGCCGCTTACTGTAGCAATGAATTGTCTTTGCTGAATCCCTTTTTGCTCCGACGCGGCTTTGAATGGGAGTTTGCAGGCGCGATAGCTCGGGCAGGCAGCCAGCGCAGGAGGGATTTCTGTTTGCGTCTCTTTATTCCGGTGCCAAAGGAGGATTAGCTTGCGCTGAAAGCGGGGAGCGAGGTGAGCTGGAAACGCTTGACCTGGCCTCTCCTGCACGTTTGCTCATTACTTTTGAGCGTTGTGCAAGCCCTTCTTCGTGCGGGTGGGCACCAACTGGTTAAAAAGCTGGCAGACCTGCCAAAACTTTGCAAATCTCTTTACTAGCTTTATTAAACCAAGCTGAAAGCAACCCTGTGTATGGTTGTTGTTGTTTTTTTCCCCCCAGTAGGATTTTTTTTCCCCCCAACCCACACATGCGTGAATGCGTGCTTCTGGTGGACAGTGTGGGAGAGAGGTTTCGTCCTTCGTTAGTCCGTCTTTCCAGCTCCGGTCCGTCAGTACGGCCGACTCTGCGAGGCGTTCAAAGCGGCGTTGGGTGGCTTGTGACCGTGTTTGGGCGAGCGCTGCAAATTTGCTGTTACGTATCCGGTAATTTGCTCGACTGTAGCGGGAACGGGAAGATGGGAACGAGCCTTTGATCTCTGACATCGTGGTATCAGCAGGGGAGAAAATAAGAAACACTTTAGAGTCAAGATGTGTTAAATTAGTTGGAAAGTAAATTGACAGAGAGTTGGCAGCAAATACATGCTATGGAATTGCTAACCCTTTGAGTAAAGTGTGGGTATTTTCCAGCAATGGAAACTAATTTGCCCTGAAGCTTTTGTCTAAGAAAACTGGCTAGTAATAGCAGGAGCAAAGACTTAACGTTTCTATTCTATAGCCAAGAACTTTTTTGAGGTTGCCAATGCATTAAAAACATCTTAAGGAAACGAAGGAAGCTAATACGGCTGCAAGAAGCTCTTTGCGTGAATGTTTATAGTTAATCTGCGTTTCCTATTAATAGTCTACCAGAGCGTGTGTTTTGCCAAAACCTACCCAGGCCTTTCGCTCTGTGAGCTGGTTGGGCTTCTTAATTCCCTTCCCCGAGCTGCCTGGTAAGCAGAGGTGATGTGGTTCATTTAACAGCCAAAGCATTGCAAAACGTGGAGGCCGTCGAATGGACTAGCGCCGTAAGCGCTTGAAATCTTGATGAGGTTTTGACGCTCGTACGCCGAGTATAATCAACAAGCTACGCGGATTCGAAACCCAGGCAAAAACCCAAGGCGTTTCCACCTACCCCCGCTCGCGCTTTGGAGGAATGCATGCAGACTGCACCGTAAGATAAGTCAGTAAATTAGTTGCTGTATCCAGCGGTGACATTTCGGCAAGGCAAATGTGCATTTAAGGGCTTTTGAATGACTTGCTGGAAGTCTTGTGTGAGGCACGTACCTTCAAATCCCTTTGGAAAAGTCAGCTCTCCGGGCGGGGGCGATGCATGGTCTGAATAACCTGTGTGCCAGTGTATTTGCAGCGTGCAGCCCGATCTGTGCAAGTTTACAGATTTTTCCAAGGATTCCTCTGTTTTTAACGAGCTGTGACTCAATTATTGAACTGCGGACTTCCCATCGCTAAAACTGCGCGTGCCTCGGTTTCCCGAYAGCCTCCCTGGGAGGCGGATATCCGAGTTATTTAAACGGGTGGCTCCTTGCAGCACAACTACCACAGTTGTTGATGATAAATATTAGACTCGGCTCGCAAACGCCACGAATATCTCATTTGTGTGCCTGCCCGCGCTGGGCTGTCCTCCGYGCAGAAGGCGGATGCTGCTGCTGTTACAAGCCGCAAGAAGGAGCTGCTTTGGGGTCATCCACTCTTGCAGGCAAGCGCTTGCAAACCGTTCGTGGGATCAGGACCATTGCTGGCTTCCGAGAGAGAAACTTTTTCCACTTTAATACTATCCTAGTTTTAGGCGGGGGCAGAGGAGCCCTAGAGCTGCTTTCTGAAGTTTCCGGTCCTAGCGATTTTGTTCTCACCTTCAGCAAGCTGCATGGATTTTCTCCTTAAACGCTAGCTGATGAGGGCGTGGGATGATTTGCACGTTTTGACTTTTAAAACTACACTTTTTGCACTTCAGATATTTTAAAATGTGTTTTTAGAGACTTGCATTTGTGCTCAAAAGTGTCAGGCCAGTGACCCTTCCCATTATATAGTGTTTTTTTCTTGAATGAATTTCATACTTTTAGGGGGATTAACTCATGATGTCTAAGCACCCACATTTGGCAGAATTATACCGCTAGCGATTGGCACAGCTTCTTCCTCCTGGAAACATGTTTCAGGTCAATTTTGTTTTCATTTCAGCCATTTGTTAATTTTTTTTTATGTTATAATACTGAAATAATGGGCCACTTCCTATAGTCTCTTTTTTTTAATCCCAAACATTTCCTCCTTTTCCCTGTATTTCTTTGGTATGAAATATGATATAATGAAGAAATGAAGCATTATTATTATAATGAAGAAACAGCAGAGCAAACATAGTACGATAAAGAAAACATCATCATCTTACTGTTAAATAGGAATTGGAGCATGCATCCTTTCCTGCTTAGGAATTCCAAGTTTGGGGTGTTTCTCATGGTTTTGGTGTACTTTTTATGGCTGCCCGTGAAAATTGCCAAAAAGTGAGTAGCAGTAAAGGCTTTTTTTTTTTTTTTTTTTAATAAAGCAGCTTTCCCTCTTTAAATACAAAAAATTGTAAAGCTTGAATTTTAATGCGGAGTTTCTTTTCTTATAAGACCCTCCTTTAAGCTATGGCAGACATTGGAAAAAACTCAATTATTTGCACAGATCCAAGGATGTTTGTCATGTCATGGTACTAATCTTAGTAAGCGTATGCCTTCATATGTTTGAGACTTTAAATATCGTTGCGGTTTGTTTATTTTTGTTAAACTCTGCTAACTTTTAGTTGTATTCTTTCTCACCAAAACGTTCRCGTGTTCCTCAGGTTAACTTTTGAGCACGGATTTTTTTTTGTTTGTTTTGATTTGTTTTGGGGTTTTTTGTTGTTGTTGTTGTTTTTTTTGAGATTATGCACCTGAAATTTTACCTTTTATTGCAGCTCTGACTGTTGGTCTAATATAGGTTAGGAGAAGTAATAAAAGCCCGTGCCATGCTTTCATCCCTAGCCCTTTGCAGCTATGATCTCATTGCTACCACTAACCGGTGCTGGCATGAAACAGCTTTGCTTCCACGTGACAAGTGGACGGAGGGCAAGAGGAATGTGTTCGATTACAAGCACGTTTTTTAAGTATGCCAAAAGAGAGTTAGAATTCAGTTGACCATTATTATTTTTGTTTTTCTTTGAGCCTTCTTTAAGGGAAAGGGTATTTTTTTGCTTTGGTCTCTGAAAGCTTATCTCCTGATAGATATTATCTGCTGCCTTCTGGGGAGCTTGGAGTTGTAAACCTCCTGTCTGCCTAGAGAGGTCTTCAAAAGAAACAAAGCAAAGCAAAAATCCAGCAAAATATAACACCCAGCTTAATATGCAAAAGTTAAGCATTTCTGTTAAACTTGCGTATATCACRTGAAATGTGCCTCACAGGACATGTACTATAAAAATTTTTAGACAATTAAATCGCAGGCAGTTAYGATACCAAATTTGATGTATTGAGATCTTCCACGCCAGCAGCCTCRTGCTAATGAATGTAGTCTTTATTCTGAAATCTTCCTGCTAATTGGTGATGATATTAATTCATGTTTGTGCTGAAATTTGTGCATCGTGTTAGTTTGATCTGCTCAGCGCTGAAGAGCAACAGCACGGGCTCCTTGATGGAGTTGGTGATATTGCTTGGAGAAACTACAACTCATCGTAAGGTGCAAGAGCGCATTGTGCAGATGTCATGAGCGGTTAGAAGCTGCTTTGTTAAATATATCTGATGTGTTTTGGTATTATTTGACTTGATTCCCCCTGGGRGAAGTCCACTTTCAACGTGAGGCAATGTTTTTTGAGCCTCTGCTCCCGTTCTGCCCAGCTCGTTGCTCTGCACTTGGCTTCTGGGCTTCTCCCCACCGTTGGGAATGTCCAAGTCAAAGACCTTARTAACCTAACGTCCACTGTCAGTGGAAAGCTTTATAGGCAGTTATGCTATTATTAATACTAGCTCCTTGTTGAATGTTTTTTTCCACCTGATGTCTAAGAGATGGTGGACTTCTGAGTGGATAAATACCCATTCTGGACAACGTTATATGCTCCACTTTATTGGTGGCAGTGATGTCACCTGTTTCACATGCTTCTGTTGCTTAGCAGTGCCCTTTTCTGCATTATTGGCATATTACTGGCCACACACCCATTTCTGATAGTTCCCAGAGTAAATCTATGTTCTGCATTTTTTGGATGGAGCCGCTCTGGTCACATCCAAACAAGCTGCCGTACAAGCTGCCAGGACTTGGCCCACTTTCCCTGGCCGCCTTTCGTAATGGCATGAGGGTTTTGGCACGCTGTGCTGTAGAGGCTAATTTCAGGCAGCGCTGTCTAAACACACTAGATTTCCCATCAATTATGCTGCTAAGTCTTTGATGGGCGCTGCCAATCTTTGGGTAAAGGCTTCCCAGTTCTTCATTTTGGACAGCCAAAGGAGAAGAGGAAAAGGCAAACTATTTTGCATAGAAGGTCCGAGATGGGGAGTGTATCAAAGTTTTCTTAGCTGACTTCTTCAGAGTTAAGAAATATATGATAAGCCTTGGTTATTGTACAATCCCTTTAGATGGTTTGCATAAGAAGTGTCCTGGTGTTGTGTTTGATTATAATTTAGCCAAGTAAATTTGGATTCAAGCGTGAGGGTGGTTTTCATGGACTGTATATTGGGGTTTGGGTTTTAACCAAAAAAAAGTATTTTTTTTAATAAGTGAAAATGTAGAAAGCCAGCATTAATAGGAATGCAGCCCGCTGAGGATTTCCTTACCTTGAATCCTTGAGCCAAGGTGCCTTTGCAGCAACGTTTCAGTGATACAGCGCGGGAGGCTTCCAGCTCCTTGTCCATGACTACTTGATTCTTACCTGCTWACGGCAAGCGCAGTTGTGCTTGAAAACAGGAGCTTAGCGTGTCACCGCACATACTGCTCTGTACTAATACGCACTAATTAAACTATATCACTAGGAATGCCATTTTATGCAGATAGGATTAACATCTGCACGTAAGGGCTGGAACCCTGTCCCTGTGAAAATCGTTACCTGTCTAGGGGTACTCAGTTACGGCACTTCGCTAAACATAGGTGACTCGTTCAAGGAAACCGGAAAAATAATTGGGGAAAATAAACCTGATTTCTTTTATCAAGGCTGTTCCTTATTAGTCCTTAAAATGAACATTACTTTCATTGGCTCAATGTGGTGTTAAGTGACCACTAAAGAGAGGAGTCAGAACTCGCTTCACGTAAGAGCTCATTGTGGCTTTCAGTGCTGCTGTTGCTTGGTTTTATGTGAATGCAACAGTGAAGCGTAGATAAATTAACGGAATTGGAGCTGTTTTGCAGTGGTTATGCCAAGAGGAAAGAGGTGGTTTCTTCTTGGATTTGCTGGAACAGCAGTTTTTTCTCTAGAAAACCTAGACTTGAGGTCCAGCAGAGTGCAACTCGGTGCAACTTTATTTTGCAACTTTATTTTCAACCACTGAGTGGCTTTGAGTGATTTTTTTTTTTTTTTTGGCATGGATTTTCAGTGTCTTCCCCCTTCACCCCACCTTTATTTTTTTGAAGAAATGTTTTCTTTGGCGAGCTCAGGGCGAGGAATCTGTGTTGTGTGCGACAGCCGCTTCCAGTGCGGGAATTCTTGTTTTCTAATCCTTTAACTATCCTTGAACGGGGGAAGGAGCTTTTTCTTTCAAGTTGGGGCAGGGATGCATTAGGGATGATAAAAGGATATATTGTTTGAAAATGACTGTGGAAAGCTGCTGTCGGCGTTGCTCTGTCCACCTTGCCTTATCCCAAAATGATGGGCTTAGGGAGGAGCTCTTCTCCCTTCCAAAGTGATCTAAACCGAACTAAGGCCTCTCTAATTCCAATCTACGTGTTGTTTTAATGCAGTTTTAACTCCGTGCCTTTAAATTCCCACTTTTGTTTAATTAACATTATCTTTCCCAAGTGCCCCTCAAGGGTTCTTGGGCCTTGAGGAGAACATCTAGCACCATGCCCATGCGATAGCCAGCAACGAGCTCTCGTGCCATGCCTGTTGCTGACTGGCAGCGGCAGGAAAGATTAAATGGAAATTACAATCCATCTGGAAAGGATTTGTTATCGCCCAGGATGGACTGGAGTCAACAAGGGATTTTATTAATTCAATTAATAAAATCTTTTCTCTYTTCCTGCTGGAAAAAAAGATTAGATAAGGTGGCTAGAAAATAAGGTGTTGGCGGTGGGATTAGAGAGGTTCCTATGATTTTTCCAGTGGTTTACTTTGAATTGAATAGCGTTCAAGCTTGCTGTCAGGGAACCAGCTAATTTTTTTGTTTGTTTTTGTTCCTTTTCAGACTTATAGCTATAGACATCCGATCAGGCCTGTCCCATCCCCCTAATTTGGGCTATGTAGAGGCCACTTTTGGCAGTTTCTGTTTCTGGCAGCTTGTCCAGGTGGTTGCCTCCGTGTGCCCTTGCTGGCTGCTTCCCCCAGATTTAGAGCCCGGCTCATCCCGGGGTCCTGATCGGCCTCTCAGGGCTGTTAAATGCCTTTTTGTTGGGCTTAGCCTAGCTCATCCTTTCAGCTTTGCGGCGGGCACTCCACTCCCTGCACCCTTTCTGGATCAGGTCTCCTTCGTTGCCTCTTTTCTTCTTAAACCTTGTTTTTCTCCTCTCCTCGTGCTCCTCCTAACAGCCTCCGTTTCCACAGCCTTTTTGTGAAGGAGCTGGTTTGTCTTTGTCTCCTGGCCCGGCATCTTCCTGTGCAGGCAAAGCTCCCGATTTTTGTCTAGCTTCTGACCCTAGCACAATTTTGGCACCGTTACTCGCTGGTGGATAAATCAGCCGGTTCCTCCTCCTCCTCCTCCTCCTCCTCCTCCTCCTCACGGTTCCTTCCCTTTATGCATCTTCCACGTCCCCCATTCATCACCTTGTTGCAACCTCAGCGCCTGGCAGGAGAAGTTGGCACCTCCTGCCTCCCTCCTCCTCCTTGGGATCCCGTTTTCAGACCGTTCCTTTATCCTTCCCAGAAGGATTCGCTGCTGCCTTTTGTCTGTTCTGTGCTCGGAGGAAGCGGCCCGCGCCCTTGCATGCCTTGTTCTGCTTTTCTGCACGTTGTCCTGCTCGGCAGCTGAGATGCCAAGGTGTTCGGTCTCCGCTTAGTGTCTGACTATATCTCTGCCCAGGTGGTCTGGATCCTCTCTGCTCCTCAGTGTCTTTAATTTTTTATTGCTTAACTCTTATTTCCTGCTCTAGTTCTCTGTAAAATTGCTCTTATGCCCTAAATTTAAGGGTTTATTTATTTATTTATTTATGAATGTGCTTTTGATCACTAAAAACCATTTAACTCTTCCACTGCCTGCCTAGGGCTCACAAAATGGCTGAGGTTGGAAGGGACCTCTGGAGACCATCTAGTCCAACCAGGGCTGCAGAAGAGCTCCCTCTGTCCAAGAGTACTGGCATTGCCATTCCCTTTCCCCACCTTTCTCCCCTCCCTTCTGCAATCCTTAGCCGAGCGCAGGGTATGCTCGGTGATATCATCCAAACGGGGCTGAGGTTCAGGTAAGCTCCTGTGAGTGTATATGCTCTTTTTGTGCGTCGCCCTCATATGGGTATKCAGAGACGTGCATTTCTTAATTCTTTGCAAGTGCTGTTAGCATCCTCGGAGCTGTGCTGTGAGCTCAGCGTCTCATAAGCCGACGTTAGCGTGCTCTTTTTGCCCTGTTAGCCGTGAATCACCGAGGTAAGCAGTCTCCAGGTCTGTTTGCTTTTTACTCGGTCGGGGCCCGCACCCTGCGCGGCCGGTGAAACCAGCCCTGACTCTTAAGCAGGCTGCCGGCCCGAGCTGCAGCTAATTAGAAATCCGCTCTTACAGTCAGGCTCTCCTTTCCGAATGTTAATTAATTTTCGAGACTGCTGTTATTTGGAGAAAAGGAACCGCAGTGGCAAGATAAGGAAGATCTGGCTTCTTTACCAGGATTCCCGTCCTCTTGCATGTCAGTCAGCCCTGTGATAGCCGGGGCAGGAAAGCGAGCCGGCCTGCTGGCAGTCCGGGAGAAAACGCTCCTGCCTTCCTGCTCTCCTGCCTCTCCATGGGATACTGCATCCCCTGCCCCTTTATTTTGCATTCTCTTGCAATACCTAATTGATTCTTCTTTTTATGAGGCCTCGGTGCCTAAACCCCCAGGGCAGGTTGTGACCCCCTTCTGCCCACGCGCCCGGGCAGCTTCGTTGCGTTTTGGGGGTGCTCTTGGACCCGGGAGCTGGAGAACCAAATACCCATAGCCTGCACGTTCTGGGGCACGACGGGTTGTTTCTCTTCCCCAAGCTGCAAAACGGCCATAACTACCCTTAACCTATCTGCAACAGCCCGGTGTTGAGAGATTTAATTAGTGGCTGACCACAGTGCTTTGAAGGTGTAAGGCAGGTCCGAAATGTTTTTAAAGGTGTTGCAAAGCTTAGTCTTGCTGAGTTTTGTTCTCTTCTGTGCAGAAGCTTCCAGTAATTACAACACATATGCACTTATACAACACTTGCATATACACATATACAACACTTGCAGATATGAAGTGGTTAAAAGCGCTTATGCGTCTTTAGAAAAGACATCCCATTAAAACAAAGCAACACATCAAAGTAAACTAAGTCCTTTGGAAATAATCTTCCTTACTGTATGTGGTTTAGGACCAGCTGAATCCCTCTGAAAAGCCAAAGCAGGGAGAGAAAGCGAGAGAAAGACACTTATTTATATGAAGTCCGTCCCTCTGTTTGACTTTGTACAGCCAGAAACTGAAAGAAAGGCTTCGGTGGTGCGTCCAAGTTTGTGGTGAATAGCTCCTTTGGGTGCGGAAGTGAGCGCCGCGGATGCTTTCAGCCGAGGAGAACAGTTAATGAGTGTTTCTCTGTTCTGCACTGCTGGAATGAGACACATCCCTCTTTCTAGGTCACTAAGTTAATCAAGTCAAGGATTTCTGTCCATTGTCCTCCTTATCAGTCACAGCTGCATTTGCATTAGGGGGCTTTCTGTTTCTTTAAGCCTCATTCATGTACTGWTTTAAATCCCTTTCCAAGGCTGCAAAAGCAAATGTATTGTATGGCCATCTCCCGACCCAAGGAGAAAAACAACGTACACTAGAATATGCTGAGAAGCAGATGAAAGCGGAAAATCGTTGCTTTGATTTGTCTGATCCCCARGGCTAAAACAGAGGCAAAACAGGTAGAAAGTTACATTTGTCGTGTGTGATTTTTACCTTGGTGTCATGTCGCATCAGTATCAGTGTGTACCCTAATAACCATGTGAAGTGTAGTTATCTACATATATAAGGAGTTACTCTTGGAGTTGCCTAGGGACATCACAGAAACAACGCAAAACAATTCTGAATCAGCACAAGATCTAATAGTTGTAAATTGTCCATCGAACTGAATTTCCCTTGAAAGAAATGTTTCCGTTGATTCAGAATATCTTGCTTTTCAAAGCTACGTTATCATTAATGATAGCGCACAAAATGCATTTCAAAGTGAAAAGCTTTTTTTTCATAATGACAATATGCACCTGACACCTTCCCACACAATATACTCATTCAATAGTTAATCATTCTCCAAGGGAAAACAGTCCATCAGAAAATGTTTGACTGTGAGAAGTACTCGGATTTAGCTGTGTCRGTAAGAAAAAACACAGTTGTTATTCCTATGGTTGCATGTGAGCGGCTGAAGAAATGCAGAGATTGGTGGAGTAGGTGGTAGCTCCATGGGCTCTTTATTGACTTAGACCTGCTAAGGATCCAGATCACTAAATATGCAAGCTAAAACTATCTCAAACCTCCAGCGTACTTAGGAGTAAATGACGGACAAGCTACGGTTTGAGTGGTTTAATTATTGCTATCATTTGTCCATGTTAGCCTGTGGTTTCTAGAAGTGCACTTTGATTAAACTTCTCTGATTAAATAGATGAGTTGACAAGCGGGATGTTCCTTGCAGCCCTTTGAAGCATGGTACAAAATTAGGAGCCTTTTCCTGCTCTAGGTTTGCTTCCTGCTTTCTCCCCCACCCCACAGCCAAGTGGGTTTAGGATGAATCAATATGGACCTAAATATCTTTTATAGCAGCATCTCTCATGAAAAAAAATTTAGAAGCTATATAAGCCCTAGTGGCTTTTGAAACTCGTACTGAGCACCTGTCCTCCAGTCTGGTCAGCATTAGACAGCTTTACCAAGGTAGTTAAGCTGGTTAACAGCATGGAAAGTTGTTGTACCATAGATATTATGTATAATATCATATGTAGGATATATATTATATATATTGAATAATTCATTTTGCTAGGGTATGTCATTTCCCAGAGGAGATGAGGGAAGCTCTACCAACAAAGGTCCTCTTTCATCAGCCTTATTGATTCGCTAGCCCCTTTGCAGTTGGTTTAATTTGGGTACGGCTATGTCAAAAAGAGGGTTTATATGCAGCAGGCCCTATTTGTTTAAATGCTTAACCAGATTCATCCCACCTTACTCTTAACGATACTTTTAATTTAGGAACTTTGCTCACTTAGGTTCCCTCTACAGACCTTGGGCAGAGGCAGCTCCTCCAGACAAGGTCCTCTCCCTTTCTTGGACGACGCAGGGGTCCTGGAGGCTGCCCAAATTTAGAGCATCATTTTGAGCATTGAGTCTGCTGCAGGATCTGCAGGCTAGACTGCAAACTCATCAGGTCAGAGACTGTGTTTCAACAACCAGACGGGACTTCAATTCCCCCAATGAGGGTCTCTCATCAGGCTGATGTAGTAAAAATAATCATTCTCATTGGAAACAGTTAGGTAATGAGAAATCCGGTCCGATTTGGTAAGTGTATTGCTACAATAAAGTAAAATAGTGATGTCAGACCACCAATGCTGCTGAACAAATGTAACATATGGCCCATTATTTACTTTTTTCCCCCTAAAATTTATAGGTGAAGGTTCACCAAACAGGAGCAAAAAGCTTTCATTTTGCTGCGAGATCTTGTCTGCTATTTCACTTGGTGTAACAAGTTCCAGGTGAAGGAGCAGAATGACTTTCACCCCTACTTTTTTTTTTTTTTTTTAAATGCAACCAGGTTTTAACACTTACATCATCATAAGAAAGTGCTGACCACTTCTCATGTCTGAGAGTGTCCCCTTTAAAATAAAAGGAACAAAACCCAAAGCAGCCTACAAACCGATTTCTTGGCTCTGGGCATCGTGGTGTTCCCTAGTGCGAATGTAACGGCAGGGGCCAGAGCGCGGTGGGTTTGATTCACTGCGGTGTTCCCGCGCTTAGAGACTGGAAGGGCTCTGCCGCAGTCGATACCGTTGTACCGGTGCACGAGCAGAGCCTGCACGGGCTCAACTGCTTCCCTTGGAGACCAAGTGGCTGTGGATTTACGCACCTAGCGAGTCGTCCTCTGAATTTTACCCGTGTGAGTGACCGTTGTTGGCAGGGCTGTGATAGAGGTTTGCTCTCCTCCTCCTGCCGAGCGATCTGCCCGGTGTTTCTCTGCCTTGTGTGGGTCGCCCCACATCGCCGCAGCTTGCCAGTGCAACCGCAGCAATTCAACTCCCTTGGTGTCGGCGCCAGGCTTTTCACTGCGTGACCGACGCTATCGTATTTTTGCTTGGTGGCAAGGCRGCAGTTGAGAGGGCTGAATGTCCTCACGTGGAACGGAGAGAAACCAGGGAGGAAGGAGGAGAGGAGAAGGCAGGGGCAGAGAGCAAGGTCAACGTGCCGGTAGCTACCCCCGGCAGTTTCTGGCAGCCTCATCAAAAGCGAAGGGCTGAAGAGGCCTTGAAAGCGCTCTCTGGGCATCCCTGGGAGGTGGAAGATGCTGAAAGTTGCTGGAGCGGCAGCGGGATGTTTGCCTCCTCGTTGCCATTTCCATTTTGTTCCTGTCAATGACGAGAAGACATCTGTTGTCCCTTCCATGGACAGGAGTTACTTGTGTGCTGGAGCGGGGCAGCAGGGCTCTCTGAGCTGTCTGTTCAAAGCCTCTGCTGGCACTAAGTCATCTTTGCAAATGTCTGCGTTCAAAAAAGAAGAGAAGGGACTGGGGCTGGACGCGATTTGTTGGAGAGACCAAAGTAAAACGCTCAAGGCGTGATTCTCGGTATTGCAGAGCTAAGAAGTTGGCAGGAGGTAGTTTGCTCCAAGAGCGGAGCGTGCCAGAGCTTCACTTCGGTCAGCAAAGGGCAGCGCCTTGGTGGCACATCCGTGCTCCAGGTGATGGAGAAATGGCGTGGACTCATCCTGAGGGGGATTTATCCCACCAAGCCCTGCCTGCAGCACTTGGGACACCTGAAGGCTCTTGGGTGGAAGGGAAGGAAGGAGAAACGGCAAMGACCTGTGCAAGACGGGTCCTGTGGTGGAGAGGGTGGCTCTAGAGGGTCGTCCTTTCCCCACTCTATCCAGATCATCCTATAGGATTTACTAAAGTTGTGGTTTTAAATTCGTGTAACTTAGATGAGCAAAAAGTCCTGCTCGCAGTCCCTTGTTGGAGTTTTAGCGCCAGCTTATTCAGTTTTATCATAAGTCAGTTAGGAGCAGGGGGATGCTAAACTGATTCCGTCACTCTTAACCAGGGGTTTGTATCCGTTTCACTAAATTAGCTTAATTAAATCAAACACTAAATCTAAGATAGTGCCGGACTGCATTCCTTGAACGGGCTCCAGAAAAGGTGTCTGTGCTTTTTCGTGTGTGCGTGTCCTGGATGTGCGTGCAACCACATGCAAGCACCTTTCTAAATACCGACGTGCCGATCTGGGCCTTTATACGTTGCCAATTACCTTGATATCGCTGCTAATGGCAAGACGTAAACCCCCCTTCTAAATTCAACGCACCACTTTGGTGGCTCTGCTGACAGCCCAGTAAAGAATTTCTATGCAGAATGCGATTTTCTAGTTTAGGAATGGAGCCACTTAGATTAGAACTCGGCATTTTAGTGAGAAATGTCTAAAACGTTTACATAACCTATTTACATATGAATACAAACATTACAAGCTTTATATTAACAGCCCTTGTTGCTGCTCATTACTATGCATAGAAAAAGACATCAGCGTTTCTAGTAGCATCTACAAAATTATAAATATGTGATAGAGTAATTACTGATTTGGAAATCCAAATTATATTAAAATGATTGTAGCATCTGCGTCTCCAAAAACCTCTCCATTTGTCAATTCTAATCTTTTATTGCTTAGGCAATAAACATGAATCCAATGTCTGCTTACATAGTTATTTATGACCCCTCCCCACCCCCAAAAAAATTAAGAAAGAAAGTGGGGGAAGGAGAGTTTGGGTATCAGGGAACCTGAAATCAGTCCACTGCTGTTTCTCTTGCCTTTTCTTTCCCCTACGCCCTCGAAAATAGGAGAATTGGTGGTGGCTCTTGCAGAGTTGTCTGATGCAATCAGGAATCACCAGGAAGACCATGCTGGAGCTGATGAGATTTTGCCCCTGAACTCTTACCACTGGCAGAAATCACTAAGGCAGCTTCTCTCCCAGAAACGGAGGACTCAATTTGGGGCTGATCCTTCACTCTTCTACCGCAGACTGGCTGGAGTCAGACTGGTGTGAAGCTCCTGTAAGACATGGGCACGTTCGGTGCGCTCCGGGCTGTAAGCGAATGCAATTCGTGTCTTGCTGCGGTGGTTGCGATACAAAGCAGAAATGGGGGGCTGTATTCTGACGCCCTTAATCACAACAGTGCTTCGCTCCCCGGATAGTCCCAGTAGGTCTCAGCAGGTTTAGGTAGCAGATTCCAGGCTTCAGTAAATAGTGATGATAATAATAATGTGTTTTTTYATCTGCGGATCTCATAAGGCTTTGCAGGGAGGTCAGGATAATGCTTCCCATTTTGGAGATGGAGAAAGAAGTGCTCCAGAAGACGAGTGATGCCCCCAAGGTCACTACCTAGAAGCAGAGATCACAGTAGAGGCCCCTCAACTGCTCCCTGCTTAGTCTTTTAGCCACCAGGAGACCCTGCCTGAGGGAATTTATTCATTGCTCACTCAATTGTGCTTATTTGCAGCAGCACCTCCTCCCATATTTGCCATTTCTGGACTGAAATCCTGGTCTGAAGAAGTCAATAGGAGACAGTTTGGGTGTAAGGTGCTTGCTAGACACAGCGGGTGTTGATGCCGCAGGTGCTCTGATAAGCCGGAGGTGGATTGAGAGGGTTGTGATGACCTTTCAAGAGCTCTTTGAGAACAGATCCAGGTCTTTCACCTTGCCTAGAGAAGATGGAGGATGAACGCTTTTTCTGTATGTTTTCTGTCGTGCATTCCCTGGTTTTAGTTGAGCCATGAGCTATTTCCCCGTTAGCTTTAATTACTGTGCTGCCTCTAGTTTTTCATCTCCCTTTGCACCTTCTGCTTGCACCACCCGGGGACTGGAAGCCCTTTATTTGCATAGTAACAGTTCTGCGAGATGAAATGATGCTGGATAAATAAAGCATTCATCACACCTGCAAGGCAGGTTTGAATAAAATCCCGCATAGTTTTGCTGCATGAGCAGTGAAAGATCGGAAATGACAAATGGGTTGACAAATGGTGTGCAGTGCATAAATAGTGTTATTTATTTACTCCGTCGTGTTGGAGCAAGTGAAACGAGACTCGCCGGCTTTTTGAGAGAGATGTCAGGATATTTGTCAAGGCGGAGGCCACGAGAGCCAGATTTTAGCAGCGATTCCACAGATCCGGGTTTCTTGCAAGCGCCCGGGTCCTTGGCCCTGCTGGGTAGGTGGCCTTTAGTTAGAGAGCAGAACCATCTCTTGCCYAGGCTGCGTGGTTCCCAGCAGTGACAGATACGTAGCATGGTTGGGACAGAAGGGTTTTTTTTTTAATTGGTCAATATTTTAGGTTTTGCCTGTCAATCTGTTCACACTAAACTGTTTCTCAGCAACATCCATATGCCYGCTCTGGCCAATTCAGTATGCCGAAAGGCACTGCCTGATTTGTACGCAGCAGTTTAAAAACCCTAGCATGAGCCCAACGCTTGTAAGGGCACTTGCAGCTTAAGAAAAGAGCCTCGTGTTCTCAGTTTATCTACAGAATTTTTATTTTTTATTTTATTWTGGAGGGGAGGGGAGAGMAAAAATGAAGAACTTGGATGCCACCTGTGAATTAACAGACTAGTCTTGYTGAGATGTCCTCACCCCCAACTGCTGCCTCCAGCGTCTGAGCTCCAGTTCACTGCTGTTACTCATTTCTTACTGGTAAAATAGTTTGGAGAGCCAGGTTACAAAATGGACTACCAAAATAAGCTAAAAGAAAGCTTTGGTTTGGTTCCTGCCCCCCTTCCCATTAGTTTACTTTCAAATTGGATTAGTGGACTAACCAGGAATTGTGTCAACCAGGAAAGGGAAGAGTGAACTGCATTTTGGGGCAAAAGCCTGTGGAATTAGGTCCTGAYTTTCCACCACCACTCCTTAGGTTCATGATGCGAAGTGCTGTAGCCAAGAAGCGGCATGTGTTTTGTTTAATGCATAGGTGCTCGCTGATGCTGTACTGATACACATCAGTATGCAGCGCTTGAAGTCATCACAGTTTTAATGGCGCTGCATGGAACTGAATGTATAATTTTTTTTTCCGTTGCTGCTCTTCCCTATACATAAAKTGGTCAAATATTCACCAAGCCAGATGGCAACAGTGTCAGCCTGACACTTTATGGTCCAATATTCTCCAGAAAGTTTGGATGCCGTTTTCTGCCCCTACTGAAACGATTGCTCAATTACTTAGCAAAAGTGGAGCCATTGCGAAGGGAAGAGATTTGACTTGTTCCCACTAGGGGTCTTCTGCTAGACGATGAGAGCTAACGCTTTAAGGAATTAAATCTGACTTTTTCGGATCCTCGACAAGTTCTGTGACTGCCGGACTAGTGGACAGAGCAGAGAAGAAGTGGYTTTAAGGGACAAGGCTGAGAGCAGTATGCTCAGCATTACGGTCATGGTGGGTTACAAAGCTTCAGGGCTGGTGCAATTTTTAAACCTGTGAGTTGTTACAGTGATGTTAGTTAATTTATTTGAGGTGTTTTGGGGATGAAACCTGTCAACTTGCAAGAGTAAGCGGAGCTGGCCAGTTGCACGCAAGGAGGACAGTTCAGAAGCYGGGCATTTCTCATCACCCTGGAGAGGGGAGAGGAACTGGAAAGGCATCAGGTCCTTTCAGAGACTCARAAGGCCTCTGCAAGGTGCAAGTCCCCTCTAAAGAGGGGGCGACGAGTTAAGATGGAGGTGTTTCGCCTGCTGTAGAGATATTGGCCAAAAGGCTCCAGCCTCAAGCGTACCTTCCCTAATAAACRAGAGTCAATAGGCCTCTGGGGCTTTCTGTGGTCTTCCTGGATGTCTCTTCTGTTTCCCAATACTCAGACTTCGCCTGCCTAATTTTGGTTGTTTTTGCGCGCGCCGCCAGCCGCGCTGTCTGGAGAGCAGTTCCCCCAAGGTGACGCAAGTGCCCCTCCGTAACGAGGCTTTGGGGAGCACCACAGGAGGAGGCAGCCGGCTCCGTGCCACCCCCGAGGAACGCCAGCGTGGCCTCCGCACCCCAGTCTTCATCTCCTTGAGAGAGAGCAGCGCGTTTATAAATAGAAATGTTGACAGGACATGTGTAGAATTGGATGCGGCAAAAAGTCCAGTAGCGGCTTTATGGGCTCAGTCATCCAACGTGGAGTTCGTCAGGGCCAAAAGCCAGTTGGCAGGTCCCCCCTCGCCTGAGGAACGTGGCAGGAGTCCTTGCGTGGTCAGAAGAAGTCATTTTCTGGCCTTGTTCCCAGGGCTGAAGAGCTGCCCGGCGATGACTCCTGCCCAGCAAGGGCCACCTCTTGGGTTTTCTTCCGCATGGAGAAGAAATTTTCCCACGACCTCACTGAAGGTTACCTGAGCATCAGTGAACCTGCTTGTCCAGTGGACCAGGGCAGCAGGTGAATGTTTTTGTCCAGGTATTTCCACCTTAGGACTTTCTTTTGTTGTTTATTAAAGGCTAAGGCCAGATTTTCTCCTCCAAACCAAATCTTTTAATAAACTAGAGTGGGGGAGCTATTAGCGGGAGGGTGGGAGGACGAGGGGAGCGTTTGAGCGAGGATGGTGGCGAGGATGCAGCGTTCTTCAGATGATCCTCTAGAGAAGTTGGYCACAATTGCGACGCAGGAGGAAAAGAGCGTAACTGAACGTAACCCTATGGCTCGCCTGCGTAGGGCAAATATTTTTATTAAAATATTTAAGAGAGTTTTGGGGAAGATAAGTCTGCTTGTCCCTCAAACGCAGCRGGGAGGGGTGTGAAAGAGGGAGCGTGCTCGCCTGGGCCATCCCGCTGCAAAACCCAAAGGCTTCACATGGCTGCAGCAGTGCAGCTCCTCGCCATAAAATGGAGGATCTTAGCGGCTTTTATTAAGTAACAGAAGCTTAATTAAGTTTCTCCTGCATGTAATAAAGCGATACAGCTGAATGTAGGTCAGTCCCGAGTAATTGTTTCACTGCTTTAGCAGCTGTTTAAGTGATGCTCAAGCGTTAAATAAGAACGCCGGATTTTATTTATTTATTTCTATTTTTTAAAGGGACTAAGTGGTCTCCTCCTCAGGGGATGGCGAGGTTAGCCTTGCCCCTTTGAACCTAATTAATCACCGGCAAGCGCCGGCCCTGGGATGCTCTTTAATTGCTCGCTTGTGCCATCATTTGTTTTTGCTTAACCTGCTACGGGTGAAAGGCGGGCAGAAAGGTCTTTGGCTTCCGTTGCCCAACCGTTCCGGATCCGTAGCAGCGGGCTTCCCGCTCCGTTCCTGACACCTCCGGGGATGCACGTGTTCCCCTTCGCGAGGCTGCCTGCGCCTTGCCTGCTTTTTCCCATGCGCCCCTCCGTGGCGTGCGCCAAAACTCTCACGTCGGCGAGCTGCTCGGGGCTGGGCGCTCGATGGAAAGCATATCATTAGCTGTTAATATATCCCAAAAATCCTCCAGATATCTTGCTCGCTCTCTTTCATTAAACGTGAAAGTTCGGAGACAGCAACTTTAATGATTTTTTTTTTTTTTCCCTTTCGGTGTAATAGCGTACGCTCCGCTGGGATCACTCTGGCGTGCCACCTCTCCGAGCAGCTGTCGGGGCAGCTCGCCTGCTTTTCCAAACTCCCAATCTCTTAAAATATTTCCTCCTTTTCCGAAGGATGGAGTTTCTCCCCCGAGTCAGAGGGGTCTGCGCGAAGCGACAGCAGGATTCGGTGACAAAAGTGAAGGCTGCCAAAACATTAGGGCCAGAAATAAGAGCTTTTTATTTCCAGGCTCGAGCGGGACTTGGCTTTCGCTTCCAGGCCGGGTGAATTGTTTTGAGCCRGCGCGTTTCTTGTGACGTTTGGCATTAACGTTCAGACGAAAGCTCGATCATTTCAAGACGTTTCGAAAAGGGATGTTAAAATTTATCTTCCTTTTTATTAAACCCACTGCGCCGCGGCACCCAGCGGCTTTAGAAATGTAAGCGATGAAAGGCGGAGAACAAATGCGAACGACGGAAATGATTTATGGAGGTATCTGATAAATTTATCCTGCATCTTCCCCCTTTCATCCATCTCCCTGGACTTTCAGCTGGGACGTCGGAGCAGCATCAGGCACGTTTTGGAGAGTTGACTTGCCGGAGACACGCTCCGTGCCCTGGAATGTGGATTTCCCAGTTTCGGCCCCACCTAAGGCTTGCATGTAATCCCGGGCAGGGTGTTGGTTTTATTTTCCTTTCCGCAGGGCTATCTGGAATTTGGGGGATTACCGAAGCGGCTGGGCACTCTGCGACGTAGCCTGCTGCCGGAAAAGCGCTGAATAGCCGGCAGCTTTTCCGCGAGAACCGAGGAGTCCTGGGCTGTTTGCAAACAGCTGGGCCTTTCTGTAGCTGCTTCAAGGGCAACCCAGCTCTTGGAAAAATCCGGCTGGAGGCAGCGAGCCTTTCCGGAAGACCGTGCCTCGGAGCTTCGCTTCCTCAAAG
Organism: Apteryx rowi; assembly: GCF_003343035.1. Lineage (NCBI taxonomy): Eukaryota > Metazoa > Chordata > Aves > Apterygiformes > Apterygidae > Apteryx > Apteryx rowi. Next base: position 1,318,672 of record NW_020448163.1, read on the forward strand.
GAAGCTGCCTTATGTGCGTCAAACTCAATTCTGTGTGTATAGCACTAAGCGCAAAATCTATATGTGTTGTAACTGTATAGGTAAAAGGCAGATGGGGATTATAATGTGCAAATACCCTTCCCGGCGGGCGACCAGAGCGAGTAGGGCAGGGAGAAGAGCTGGCATGTGCGTGGATAGCTGAAAACTCCCGCGGGAGCGCTAGGGAAGGAAGAGTGGGGAGGGAACGGCGTGGCGAGCCTGCAGGGATGTGAAATCCCTGCCTTTGCTCCGAGCTTTGTATCGAGTCCAACGTTAGAGAGCCTCTCTATAGCTGTCGGACAGATGTTCTGAAAAATATATCCCTCGGTCTGCTTTTGGGTTGCGGAAAGTTTGGCGCTCTGTTTAGCTGTTTCGAAGAACTTTACTGTGGTAGTTTCAAGTCATGCAGCTAAGGTTAGGCTTTATTTATCTGTTTATTTATTTATTTTTACCCGTTTGGTTCCATACGTGCTTTGGCTAGGCAGCAGCGGGCTGGAAAGCGCAGGAAGGTTTGTGATGCTGTGCTTTCCTCTCGAGCTCAGAATCAAAGTGCAAGCTGCCTTTATTCAAGCTTTGGGCTGGAGATCAAAGAGGTAGAGTTGGCTACATTGAAATAAAAGAAAATCCCTTTTTTTTGAATATCAAAAACATRTTTGGTTCATTTCAGGCCTTTTTGTTGTTGTTGTTTTAATAGAAAGCTTGGTTGGTTTCTGATTGGATGGCTTTAATGCCTGAGCTGCAAATGGGGCCCAGACAACCTCTGTGCAAGGTGCTGTACAAACTCAGGATCCATTAAAGGGCAATGTCGGCCTTAACAGCACAGACCTTGCCAGGTTTTCTGTTTGTTTTACACACTAATATTATCTTTTTGTTTGATCTGATTTAGCTGTGATGCTAAAGACCTAACCTGTCACATGTTGGTCCTAATCACAGAATGGTTGAGGTTGGAAGGGACCTTTGGAGATCACCTGGTCCAACCCCCCTGCTCAAGCAGGGTCACGTAGAGCACGTTGCCCAGGATTGTGTCCAGACGGCTTTTGAACATCTCCAAGGACGGAGACTCCACAACCTCTCTGGGCAACCTGTTCCAGCGCTTGCTTGGTTGGAAGGCCCACCATCCCAGCCATCCCAAGCAAGGGCCTAAGGCATGTTTGTTCCCTTCTCTAAAAACTAGGGATCTGTGCTTTAAAAATCGCCTTGGTATCATGCTATTGGCAAGAGTAACGACAGAGGTTGCTGTGTTTAGAAACAACGCTGCACGGGTGCCTTGGGTTCACTCCCGACTTCATCAGGGAGATACCCAGCTTTGACCTCCTGCACCGTTTGGACACATTTGCTTTTGTTTTCTTCAATTATTATGTGAAATTTGAGGTGGAGCACCGCACGCGTGATTTTGGTCCAAACCTTTCTTTAACCCTATTTGCAGAGGGGAAAGGCTAATGCATTAAACCTATCAGCCCACGACTGCAGATTATTTTAGCCCATTGAGAGCCACTGTTCTTCAGTCTGTTTTCCCTTTTGCAGGAATTGGTCACTGATGGGAAGGGTGGGACTTGGTTGGGGATCTGCCGCAGTGTGACAGTAAATGGCAGCGAGAACGGTGCGATCGAGACCTGAGGCCAGAGCATGCCCCAGCGCTGGAAATGCAGGGAAAAAGCCCGTCCTGGGGACTGCCAGCGCTCAGCCGCAGACCTAGTCAGGTGTGAAATATTCCCTGCGGATACGGCCGTTCCTCGTTAAAGGGCACTTCATCCGACAGCAGGGTCAGTACAGGATGGATCAGGTAGTTATAGTGCCTTTTGCAAGTACCTGTAAGCAGTGGTAGACTCAGGGTCTGAACCCACTGAAGTTTTGTAGAGAAAATAATCCTTTGACGCTTATTCCGGCTATCTCAGCTCCTTATGGCTGTGCTAAAGAAGAAGAAAGAATGAGCTTTGACTTGGGTTGACTCGAGTTAAAATGGCAATGAAGACAAAGTAATGCGGAGAGCTAGCTGCAGTTCAGCCCAGACCTCCGCTGGCCTTTTATTTGACCTCCTAACCCAAATTAAAAGCCAGATTGTTTTCTGTTTGCAGTTATTTTAACTTGCGTTAACGCTGCCTAAACCAGAGCGCCTTTTATCGGTTGGTTTGTTTTAGGTGTCTTCCCGCCATCATATCCTGTTGCTCTTCCGTAAAGTGGATTTTTATTAGGTTACTGCCGATGTTTTTGGTAATTACATAAGTAGAAAGTACCTGCAGAAGGGGAGATGTGATTCTTTAAAAAATGAGCTTTACCGCCTTAAGGCTTGCCTGGTTTTGTTTTCAGCTCTGTGGATTGGCATCCACCCAGCGATGTTAGCCTACCTTACAGGCTCGTCCTTGCTTGTGTCCTTAGCTCGTTGCAGCTTGAATGGCACCGGGACGGCTTCGGAAGTGCTCCACGTGGGTCTGTTTTCCGTGCTGACCCAAACCTCTCGTCCGGATATACCTGGTGGTGCGAGAGCGTGTCTTGGGCAGGGGAGGAGAGAGGGGGTTGCTGTGGAAGGGGAAAGCCAACAACAGCGGGAGAAGGATGTAGGGGGAAGCGACCGCACGAAGCTGGCGGTAAGATATGAAGTCCCGTCACAGGTAGATGGGGCAGGAAGAAATTCAAGGAAGCTCTGAAGTGGAGGAGACTAAGGGTACGCGCACGGTGACGAAGCATGGAGGGAAAAGCTCTCGTTGCTCAGCTGCACTGTCCTCCTGAGGGTGACAGCGAGCCAAGCTGTCCCCACCGGTGGCTCCTGCCTTGACCTCGGCCTGACCAAGCTGTGGAGTCCCTGGAGCCGAATAGATGTGTCATGTGCAGGCATGTCCCCAAATTGCCCTTAAATTTATTAAATGTTGTAAATTTACTATTAAATGTTTCTTGTTAAATTTTAAGGGTCTCATCGATGAGTTGAAACAGCATAATTACTTTTTTTTTTCCTTTTTCCTGTGCAAAACACGTATTTGAGCAATTTCCAAGTTCTCCATGCGGCCTGGTAATCCCCTCGGTGACCTTTATGGCTTGGACGCGGTTGGGCTCGGCAGGATTTCTCGGCTGTCGCGTTGCTCRGGTTTCGGCATGGCTTTGGTGGTTCATTTTCCCTCGTCTTCCCTTTCCTTAATGTAAAATAATGATCCGAGGGGCGAAATGGGTCAGGGCTGGGGCAGAAGAGCCTCTGCAGAGGCATCCTTGGTTTCCGGAAGCTGAAGGTGGGCAGGGTGTCGGTCAGCTTTTGCGCAGCACCTTGCCAGAAGTGAAGGGGGTGAACCGAAGGCTTTTCTCGCGGCTGTGCTCTGCCCGCTTCGCCCGCTGCGGCCTCCCTTCCCTCTCATTTATTCATTTTTCTTTTCCCCGTGATTTGCAAGCCAGTGTGCTGTAACTCGGCTTCGGCTCCTATTAGGAGTGCAATTTCTCTTTGTTTCCTCTTYGCTTTCTCCAGGGTATCAAAATATATATATATGTATTTTTCCCCCTTCTGGGTCCTTCCCAAAGGGTTGATTTGGAAATACCACGTATTGACGGGGAAGAGCATAGTCCTAGCTGGCTTATTCGCTCTGACAGCCTCTTCCTTAAAGCGGTCACCCGGAGAGGAGATTTTTGTGTTTTGGAGAAGGGAAAGGATGTCTTGCAGCGTTGCCATGAAGGATAATGAATTAAGTCTGTCTCTTACTGTAAAACCATTAGAAAATATAATAGACCCTGAGAAACGGGCTTGGATGTTGATGTCTTGGCTGTATTAGCGTGCCTAGTCGTGTGCCTTGTCTTTGCAGAAAAATGAGATCTGTGTAAAATAGGTGTTTCGGCTGAGAGGCGAAAAGAAAACCTTGTTTTTTTGGTGGGCAGTGCTAATGGTGCTCCGGCACTAGCGTTAACTCTCCTCTTTACCGTTTTCAAGCGCTAGTGCAAATAACGCTCCTTTGCCCATTTGAAAAACTGACGCCCAGTTGCCCCCGGGGAGGGTCGGCCTCGGGAGATGCCGGCGCGGGAGTGCCGCGCGCGGATTTGAGGTGCCCCTTCTCCCAGCTCGCCTCCCGCGGCGGAGCAGCCCTGCGAAGGCTTTGCTTTGGGATCGACCTCCCGCTTTTTTGTTTTCTTTCTTCTTTCTTCCTGCAAGCGTAGCACCCCAGACGTGTCTAGCCCTGTGCTGTCGACGTGTCGGCGCTGTTAAAGTTTCTGGAAGGGCCTAAAATAAACATCACCTGCCAAACTGTTTTTTCTTTTTTTTTCCTCCTCCTTTCTTTCTCTTTTGGTAAATATATCAAGCAATGTCAGCGCTGGAAAAAATCAAAGATGTCAAAATGGGAATAAGCAGCTGTTTATGTCTTAAAGTGCTTCTCCCTCGCTATCGTAAGATGACCCTGTCACTTAAAAAGCATAAAAATGATGCCGGGGAGAAGGAATGGAAATGTGCTGAAAGGAAGCGAAGGGTTGTTTTCTTTTACTTATTTACTTATTTTAATCCGAGTGGGGAGTTGCAAGCAGAGTTGATGTTTCTGTCAGTCCCACAGTTATAAGCACGACCAAACTTGGGCCTCTTCTTGCGCAAATGCATTTTGGAGCCCAGCACATGATTTTTTTCCAACTGTCTCTTTGCTCCACGGCTTTTATTCCGCGCCGTGTGGCCCGGGCTGTCCCTGCAGCCGGGGAGACTATCAGTTCGGCTTTTGGAGAGGCCCGTTGAGCCCGGCGAAGGATTTTGGGTCGGAAGTGGAGTTTTGGGTGACGTTCAGAGCTTCTCCTTGAAGGCCGCCTGCTCGCACCATCCCAGGTACCTGTGACATCCCGGCCAAGCCGCCCATCTCGTAGCGGCAAGGCTGAGGACAACAAAGTTATCCCTTTGGGTTACTAAATTTGTTCTTCTGTGCCTGATAAAAGTGGTCGCTCGCCGTGATAACTGTCACCTTCCAGCAAGAAAACGTGAGCCCGGCCCGGCCCCCTGGATTATCGGCTCTCCCCCCAAACAGCCTGACGAGCAAGCGTATCGGCTCTTAATAATCTTCCCGTGAAATTAAAGAAATTACGGAGCTTAAGGCAGTCGCTAATGAATCACTTTTAATTTATGGGCTCAAATAAAAGCCTCATTAAGGTTGACAAACCCTAGCCGCAGGTAAACACGCCGCGGCTCCACTCCGGAGCGAGAGGAGCCGCGCTCGGGCTGCCGTGGCAGGGTCCGGGGTCCCGCGGTGCGTCGGCGGAAGCAGCGTCTCAGAGAGGACCAACGCCTAGGAGGTCTCCTCCTGGCACGCGAAAGGAGGGACGTCGAAGCCTAATGATTTTCTCTCTCACGCACTTCTATATATATATATTTTTTTTTTTTGACAAGTGCAAGAATTTTCTCTTTGGGATCCCCCAAATTTCCCTCTTACACCCCCCAGTACGTGGTCTCAGGAGAGGCGTCCATTCTGGAGCAGAAGGATTGAATGAAGCTTAGCCGTTTATAACCAAGGCGAGTGCGTTGGCTGTGCGTGAAAACATACTGGTTTGTTTTCTGCACAGTTTATTTGGTGAAGTGGGTTGTTGTTTTTTTTTTCCTCTCAAGTGTTGCTGTTTCTAGTCTTTGCTTTGCATTAAAGAGCATTATTCACGATGCCTGGTTTTCACAGGAACGCTCTATAAATAGTTTGCAAAAACTACTCGTTACACCTGCTATAAAATACGCCACGGTTATTTTTGCCACGTCTGTTGTCTTTGCATTTCCCTTTGGTTTGGACGCTGGGGTTTAAGGCTAGCGGAGCGCGGCGCGACGGAGTTTGGGTTTCGAAAGCCGGAGGACCGCGCTGGAGGCGATAGCCAACCTCCCGTCCTGCCCCGCTGCCCGGGCTGCTTTCTCACTCTTTTCTCCTTTGCTTTGCAGATGCAGTAACCGGACGCAGTGTGCCGTTGTCGCGGGCCCTGACGTCTTTCCAGACCCTTGCCCTGGGACGTACAAGTACCTGGAAGTGCAGTACGAATGCGTCCCTTACAGTACGTATGCTGATGTGTTTGCATTCGTTTCTTCGGTAGGGATCTGCTCGGTCGGGGAGCCGGGGCCGGCCTCGAGCTTGCCTTTTTGCTGCCTGCGGGCCGGCAACCGCTCGGTGCCGCACCGCGTGCATCGCATGACACCGAGCCCAAAAGATAGGGAAAACTGCCTTCTGTGCAAGGCTTTTAAGCATACACTACTAGCGCCCCACATTTTCCTTACCGTGCAACGTTAACGGTGACATCTCACATTTTGGAAAACGCTTGGAAAGCCCCATTGGTGAAAGCAGACCCTAAGAACGAAGCATTATTACTAGCTTATAACTTCTCTTTCCAGAGTTTTCTGTTCATAATCATGTAGCAGCGCGCTTTAGGCTGACCGATGTTCTTTTAACGGGTGACATTTGGTAAGTGCCTTAAATCCAGTATTGTATCGCCAAGGAGATAGAAAGCTAATGTTTTGGGAAATTCAATGTTTGGTGATAGAAGTTTCTAAATTGTGAGCTTCCCAAGTTAGGAAGGCAAATTATATACGGGCCATTTAGCCTCAATTTTTAAAGGCAGAAAAACAGTCATCGGGGATTACAGCAATATGCGTCGAAAAGGAGATGTCAGATCTGCAAAAAGTTAAGCGTAGCTCGGGATTTGCCTTTTGGAGACACCAAATTGGCTACTGTCCTGCTGTCAAAAACGGCATACCTCAAAAAGAAATACTGAGAGTGGCCCCGCTCTTCCTTCATCCCCTCGGATATTGCCCATCCCTCGCGTGCGAAGGTGGCCGCCAGCCCTGGAAGGCCACGAGGGGTTTTTGGTGGAGATGTGGTTGGAGGCCACCACCCAAGAGATGGGATCAGGGGCCTCTTTCTACAAAGGGTCTCTGCTGCTCAGCGTACAAAATTACTAGTTTAGAGGTATTCCGCTATAAATGAGGCCTTTCATTTTGGAAAAACAAAAAAAAAAAAAAGTGGGGGGGGAGGTGAGGGAGGATAGTTTTCTACTTAGAGCAGGTTATAGTTCCTCGTGGTTTGCCCTTTGCCCAGGCTACGCTGTTGCCTCCTGAGGCTGCGTCGTTCCTGCGTAGCCCTCTGCGAGTTCAGTTGCGTACGAAGCAAAGAGGAATAGCGGCGCGCTCGTAGGAAGGTAATACGTGAACGTGGCGCCCTGAGGTGTTAACGGGCCTGATAAAATAAGTCTTGCAAGAGGTTGCTGGGGACTGAGTGCGTTTTAATGATCTCCGTGTTGGGGGGAAACAACAGCAACAGCCAGGCGCTGCCTTCGCCATGAGGTTGGCGGCTTTGATGGCTCTTTGCTCGTGAGTTTGCCCGTGAATCGGCTGGAAGCGCGGGGCGAGCGCGTTGTGAAAGAGGCTCTCGTCGCCTCACTTTGTTTTTCGGCAAGCTCGCGTCGCTCACGAAACGCGGGGCCAAACGCAACGCTGCGTTTTAGGCTACGTGGTGCTGCACGTAGGTATGAGGAACTCAACTTCGCTCGAGGCCCTCTGATCTGCTGCCGTTTCCCGGCGTGTCCCTTCTCCGTCGTATCGCGCTGTGATAAGTCGCCTGCTGCATCCAGGCGATAAGTCTTCCACCAGCTTTTAATATTGGCGAGATCTGTTCCAAGGACCCTTTCCTGCAAGGGGAAAAAATGAGCGTGGCTTCCGAGGAAGGATTAATCATCCTTCCTTTCCCTTCGTCTGGGTAAACAGGCTAATGAATGGTACGAAGGGACCAAGTTTCTTTGGCGCGTGGAGAAGTGTTCATGCATTTTTAATGATAACAAGGGGAAGGAAAGCAGTGCTGGAGCATTGATGGTCTTTTCTGTTCTAAGCCCTTTTTTCTTTTCTTTTCTTTTTTAACATGGAAGCCAAAAGCTCCTTTCCCAGTTGTTGTATTGATGGAAGGAAAGGTCATTTCTTTGCTAGAAATATTCCTTTTATTGCGGAGAGAAGAGCGGATGGGCTCACATATCAATAAAAGTGAGGGACGGCAAGTGTGGTGTGGGAGCAGAATTCAATAAAGTTTTATTGTATCGCGAGTGGACTGGAGTGCATTTAAAAACATTAAATGAAGGCTCGCAATATCTGCTCCGCTGGACCTTAGGGCCGGCGAATAGACGGATAATTGAATAATGACATTTTTAAGAGAATGCAAGCACTAGAAGGCAAACTGGTATTTTCATTGCTCCAAGATTGCTGGTGGGAAGGGAAAGAGGGAGGGAGAAAGCTGCAAGAAAATTGCCACCCAAAATCAAGCTAATGAGACCACTTTTCCCCCGAATATGGTATTTAATTATTTCTGGGCGGCCCTAAGACCTTCATGTGGCCTTTAGGCTTTCTCCGCATGCGTTGTCTTGCCACCACCTTCCCTATCGGTGTTTGCCCACCAGGAGCAACGCCGGATTTGTTAAACAAACGGGCTTGTGGCTTCTCCACTTTCTTTCTCTCCGTGGTTTTGTGTTTTTCTTTTTTGTTTTTCTTTTTTTTTCTTTTCCCCAGAGAACCACCGGAGAAAATAACAGGCTATCTCAAGGGGTTAAACACCGCTATTGGCACTTGGGTCAGTAATGAATAAATTCCCACCACCCTCCCCGCCCGAAGCCGGGCAGCCTTTGTTTTATTTAGTTAAATAAATGATTTGTGCGCATGGGCTAGGAACGATAAGGAGGAAAAAAAAAAAGAAATCCTGACTACTCGTTAGGATGATTTCCGAGTAAAGCATCTTTCTTTGTATCCTGCTGACAAATTGCCTTTCTTCGGAGGCGTACGATTTCACGGGCGTAGCGCGGCCAAAACCCCTTTTTTGTATTCACCGGGCTTCCCCGCTCTGCTCCTTGGTCCTTTGTCCGCAAAGGCAGAAACAAAAGACGGTTACTTACCCTATCGGCCTCCTTTCGCCATGTTTTTTGTGGGGCGAGCGCACACGCACAATAGCCCCTAGGAAAGCGCCCTTAATTAAAATAACCTGCTATTCCCGAGCTTTGCAAACCTGGAGGCCGAGATCTCCGCAGAGGTGGACGCCTGGTTTTCACGAATAGGCGGAAAAATAAATGCCAGGGGCAACCGGGGAAGATAAATGTTTTAGAAAACTGGGAGGTAGCCCGAGATGAGGAAGAAAGAAGAGTAATTTTGCGGGATGCTCCGTGAAATCAGTGAACCATATAAGGACATTGTTCCTTCTTAAATCTGAGCTGGGGTTGGTTTAATTTAAAGGAACAAGGTGACTTCAGGTGTTTGTGTGCAACAGGTCGTGCTCTCATGTATCTCCGAGTCACGTGTGCTTTCTCGCTTGGAAAAGTCACCGTAAGGCTGCTGCTGCTCTTAATTGTATTAAATCTGAGAGGCTTCAGGGGGAAAAAGTGTGAACTCTGTTGTAGCTTGGGCACCCATGAAGCTGTCGGCTGATGGTAGGGTGTTTTGTTGCACATTTGCTGTGAAAGACAGAAGGGTCATAATTTGATGGACGTGTACTAACGCCGCTTAGAAAAATAGGTTTGTAGCTCACCAGCTGCACAGGTTGTTACGGGAGAGTCATTGCGGTGCGTAAATGTGAATTGATTCATCTGGATATTTTTGGAGTGACTTCTSTGACCATCGCACTGTTAAAACTGAGCTCCTCATTAACGGCAGAAGGGAGTTAAGCCGTCCGGTTCGGTCTGACGTTTGAGCTGGACATCTCCATGCCTCATAGTTCAAGGTCTAGCACTYGAGCATAGTGAAAAGGAAAACGTTGCTGGAGCTAGGGTTGGTTGTTAATTTGACCACCAGCAAAGAGGAGGCTGTCCTCCACCCTTAAGACCTTCATGGCATCCAGACTTTCCATTTTTTGGTCCATGGAGAAATGCATTTTTGCGACATTACCCATGTTGCTTTTGGAGCCGAAGGCTGAGCTAAGGTGATAGGCCATGAGCTACGAGCTGAGCTGACCTGATGGTATSTTCTGCTGATGGGTGCTCGAATGGCACCACTCATCGGGCTCCACACAGCCCAAATTAAGCATTCGCCATCTGGCCGTGAAGCATTATGGCAAGGAAAGCACCTTTTTATTTACTTACTTGTTGAGGAAAATCCAAAACTTGTTTTTTCATTCATTTGGGAAACGCTGAGGAGCCTGAAGAGACCCTGGAAACGTTGAACGTGTGTGAGAGAAACATTTCTATMCTTACCGTCAGCTCATCGCCACAAAGTTTGCCTTGCAGACGGCCAGACTTGAAACAAGCCAAACACTTTGTCATTTATGTATTGCTCCTGTTCCATGTTTTTTCTTGATTTAGAGCCCTGTCAGTTCTCCTTAAGGGCTCTATAATTGGTTTCCTTTACRGCAGCTGAAAGTGGAAAACTGTGATGAGTAGCGTAACCTCTCTCGTTTTATGAAGATTATGAATATAAGGGAAWAACTTAATTCCGAATGCGACTTAAGTGCACGCTGTTTATTCCTCTCCAGTCTTGTCCCACCGCAGCTGCTTTTTAGTGAGGGGGTGCGTGCTCTTGCGTTGACTTTGAATCAAATTGTGCTTAAAATCCCCTTTAAATCTGTTGTCTGAACGCCTTCGGCCTTTGGGTCTCAATCAAAGGTCATTAAAGCACTGGGAAACTTTCTTTCAGCGTCAGCAAACTTTGGGTCAGGTTGCTAGTAACCTGGGGCTTTTTTTAAGTGATTAGGTTTTTCCTAGAAATTCATCTTTGTCACACCCGTTTCTGGCATAGTAAATAACTGATCTCATCTCGGCTAGTAATGGAAATTGTAACCGTGCCGGGCACAGAGAATAATGAAATTTTAGCGGATTCCTCAATATATAAATAATCTGTGATATCCCCTGCCTACGTTGCTGATAATTGCCCATGCGACTAAGGGGGCAGCTCTCTAATTTTGGAAATATATTTGCGCTTGGGTAACAAAGGTGCCGACAAAAGGGAAGAAACCAGCGGCTTTACGTCGTTTTGTATCAACCAGTGTTTTCCCCCTGCTAATTCCTGCGTTTCTGACGGGTCTGCCGCTAGATATTTGCCACCAATTTACTGCCCAAGCGGAGCCCCGCGCTYGCCGTTGTCTCTGAACGATGCTGTCGGTAAGAGGAGTGTATTTCTTTCCATCTTTAATAACCTATTGTCTAAATTGCGCTATTATGCCAAGCACTCTCGGGAGACGCTGATATGGATTTCATACGTTTTTATAACGGATCTTCCTGGAGATAATATTTATATTTCCAGATTTTATTCCTATTATCCTTTCATCTCTCTCTCAATAACTGTTGCGAGGGTTTCTTTCATTGGTGCGAGCAGCGTAAGGAGATTAAGACCATCCTTGCCAGGTGCTATTATAAATCCACAAAAGAAATGAAATACATTTATTGGTTTTTATTCTGGCCAATGGGGAGAACAGAGTATCTATATCCAGTGGTTAAGTTTAGGATTGAAGTTCATTTCTTCTAGCGCGCGAGGGAGGGGGAAGCGCGAGTGTATTAAGTCAAATCCCTTTAGTGCGCAAAATACTGAAACGCATCTTTCCAGAGCTAAAAATACAACTTTGTTGAGTTTCTTTATATTAAAAGGGCTCCCAGGAAGGGAGCCAAATGGGTCTGAATGTATTACTTTTTTTTACTCATTTCCTCCACTTTCCTAGCTAACAACATTTCCAGGCAGCTTTTAATAACAATATAGGCCTGCATAAAACCGCCGTGGCCGTAAGTGCCTTAAGCCCTGGCGAAGGAGGCAGAAGGAGACCATGCAGCGTTTGGATTTCGGTTCGCTCCGGTGCCTGTTTCCAGGAGAAGCTCAGCTGGGGGRTCCGCGGAGACCATCCCCAGGGCACCTTTTTTGCAAAAAGGTCGGCTTGTCTCTCTACAGCTTTTCCTTCCCCAAACCTCGGGAAATAACCAAGCCACGCGGCACGCCGTTTGCCGGGTTATCCAGAAAGGTTCGATGCCTCGAACGGCATCGCGTGCCGCTGGTTGCGGAGCCGGCGCTTCGCGGAGCCGGCGCTTCCCGGCGCGCCGGAGCAACAGCCTTCCTCACCTGCGTCTGGCCTTGCTTATTTTTTTTTCCATTATTATTTTTTATTTGCRAATCAGCTCAGATTAGGAAAGATTTGTTCTACTGGATTTCCCAGGTGTCTGTCTTGCTGAGGGTCCAAACTAATCTCCCCCTCCAAAGTATTTTTCCGTCCATGGGTAACTTAAAAGAAAAAAAACGCCTTTAATCTCGTTTATCTTTAATTTCTCTGTTCCGCTTCACAGGCCCACCTAAAAGGATTTACCTGGAGTATTTATCCCGGCCACTATAAATGTAAATTCCTTTCCAGATCTCAGATTTCATCAATGGTCCTCGGAGACGCGTCGTTTTAATTTACCTTGCAGGTGACATCTACCTGGTTTCTTGTGCTGTTTCCATGAAGCTACTGTTCAGCAGCGCCTCCTTAACGCTCCGGTTGGGCACGCTGAGCGGTCTCCGATAGTGCCACCATCGTCTGGAGAGCAGGGACTAGTTCAGCAAAGGCGAGGGCTAGCTCGTCCCCGCGTAACCCCGCCGAGTCCTTTCCTTTTACCGTGGTAGGGGCAAAGTCGGGCCTTTGTCCTTTTGCTTTAAAAGTTAATAATTGCACGTTCTTCAGCTTAAGCTCTTGYAGCAGATACACGCACGGGCGCTCGTGCAAGCTGCAGAAGTCCCRGGATGTTCAGATCCACAAAATAACGGCTCCTCTGACCGGAGTAGGAGCTGGTGCACTGAGGGGGGATGTATGGGATGGATGTATAGGCACCGCTGAGCTGGCTTTGGTCCCGAATAGCAAGCAAGACGCCACGGCGTGAGCTGTAATGCGAGAATAGATTTACCATACGAGTATTTGCGTGAGCCTCAGTCGTACCCCTGCTTGCGCTCGGGCTTTTCCCAAGGAGACCGCTGCTGTGCTCGCAGCTAGCTCAGATGCTCGATGAACGTCAGCGGGCACGTCTACGTCTTATATACGCCATACACAAATAACGTAAACCAGAATTGAGGGTAAATTAATGTACCGAGGCTGGATTTTGGAGGAACGAACAAATCGGCCTTTGTCCATGTAAAGACTTGCTCGCAAGAGTGAGCGTGTGCCATGTACGTTTTAAATGCAGTCAATAATTAAATATGTTCCAGGTGACTCTGGTGGGTGGGGGGACGTTGTTAGCAGTTACCACGGAGTGACGAAGCTACGTGCTGTTGCTGGTGCTTTCAAAACGAAAAGTCAGTGTTTCCCGTAGAATCCATTAAAAATACATGCTGGTTCATTCCGTAATTGTCATGTTTAAGTTAAATTAGTGTCTTAAGCCTGTTTTGGGGTTTTTTTTGTTTTTTTTAAGTCTTAATAAAGGTGTAGTTGTCTTTGAGCACATGCTTTTGCCAAGAGCCCATGGAAACACCTAGGACTTTTCCCGTTGACTAGGAGAGACTTTGCATGCGCAGGGTGAAATCAGGCAGTATTAAAATCAGTGCGGGCTTGATTATTAAAGAGGGTGAGTCTGCGACTTTAGATTTGTGCGTTGGGAAATTTGTGGCGCGGTGATGATAGTGGGGAGAGATGTTTCCAGTGCRGAGAAAACGTATTTTTTTTTCCTGAAGGGGACTACTCTGTCCTCCCTTCTCCTCCCAGAGACAAAAGTAAATGACTATCGAAGTGTCAGGCCAGTTGTAGAATACACAAGACAACCATCCGTTTTTTTACTTTATGCTAGGAAAAAAAAGTATGCTTTTTTTTGTCAATTCCTGCGTTTGAGCAGTTTGACCCAGAGTTGACCACTCTGCACACTCCTACAAACATCTAGCAAGAAGCATTTATTAACCGTTGGAGGGAAACGGTGCCCAAGTATTAAACTAGGCTTGCGGGAGGAAGATGATAACGAGGGAGAGCTCGGTTTGCAGCGACTCCATAAATGCGGCTTCCCAAGCGGCATGTGCAGCAGTTGGCCATCGTTGGCTGCAATGTATGGAAGGGAAAGCTCCAACAAATTGCTTTGCAACACTTCCTCGTACGCATGTCGATACTCATGTTAAAATGGGCTTTCACAGTCGAATTCTGCCCAAATCTTATCAATTATGAATGGCTGCATTGTGACAGATGGTCGGAATTACTGTTTTTAAGAATGAGTGATAYGTTTCAAATGAGAAACACATGTTGCTCAGCAGCTTGAGCTGCCGCTTATGAGAAGAGAAGCAACTCCCTGACCCCTTCTTCCCCTCCCGTTGTTGGATAGCATCCTATTTTAATAACCCGAAAATGGAGACCATGAAATATTGCACGATGGAAAGCTGTGAGCAACTATCAATTCCGGTGTAAGAGGATCCCGCTCTTGCTCGGCATGGTGGGAGCTGCACCTGTTTGGGCAAGGGTGAAATTTGGATTTGCAGCGCGAGTATCGATCAGGATTTCCTGGGGGCCTTAGTGACGGCAAGTTCGGCAGAACTGACATGGCACAAATGTCTTTCAGCTTCGTGTTACTGGAAGGTAAGACTGGAAGGAGCCGGTTTGGACCTTAAGACCAACGTATATCATGATAACATTGATGGGTGCTCTGTCAGGTGCTTGGCTTTGTTGAAGATACTATGAATTCCTTCAATAAGCTGATTTTCCTTTCAGTCTATACCTGTCACATGGCTTGCTTTTAAAAATAAAAAAGCGTTAGAAATACGGTATGCGAAAGATCGTTGTGGAATAAAAGCGGCACTCTTAAAAGCAGCCCAGATGATAGCAATGCTATTATTCATTTGCATTTGGATGATTGCAGCCAAGTAGYCCTCAGAAAGCGGACTGACCATCTTGGAAACGCCATTCTCTAAGTGTGTGCCTGTTTTGACTACGGACATTAGTGTCTAGGCACACGTCTTATCTGGGAACAAATAAACTGTGTAAGCATCTGCAGGATCGGTGTCTAATTTGGTGGAGAACCGTGTGTTAAAAATCTTCATTACTTTTGCAAAATATGCTGCAGAAACCTTTGYGGGCTATGATGTGAAATACATAATTAAGGCACATATTGCCAGAATAAACGAGCCAAAGGTATTTTGCGATAGTAGCCTTTCAAAAATAAAATCACAATCATTTGCTTACTTGCTGACTTATGAAATTGCCACAGCACGTTGGCCAAAATTGGGAGTAGAAGGCACGAGCGTTCTTCCTCTCGCTTCTTAAAATTCTGCTTAACATTCATAACATAGCAAAATATTCATTTCTGTGTCTTTAAAACCAATCATATTAGTTATTCCCTCGCTGAATTTAGTGCTTATTCAAATGCGCTCACTGCTCTCCTAGAAAACAGGTTCTGGCTCAATTTCTTTAGCGCAAAGCCCTTCCTTAGTGCCCAGATAACACAGWGTTATCTTATTCTGGTAATGCTTCGCCATACAAAGCAATCTAAAACCCGAGGAAGCGTGCCAAGAGACGCTGGGCAAAAAGCCCGTATATAAAGTTTGAGCTTCTTTCCCTTAACGGTGCAGCGTTTGCACAGCCCTCTCTTCAGGCAAAGAAAATAAATCGAAACAAAGCGCTGAAGTTAACCAAGAMTTTTTCTCAAGCGCTACGTTTGGTAGTTCTTTTTGCGGGGGAAAAAGGAGCGCCAGGTACCCAAGATTTGCTGTCGTCATATCCGAGTCCACGGAAATTAGGTATATGACTGCCGTTAAACRGTGTGGAGATGCAAGCTATCTGCAGAGAGAGAATTCTTCCCTTTTTTCTGTRTGTGAATTCTGGGAGGTTTTATGGAAAATTCACCTTTCCTTTTCCCCCTTCTGTTCTTTTTTCTGCTTCATTTCTCCAGTTCTCGCTTCCTCCACCATAAATACGTGCGCGTGGCGGAGGCTATGGCTTTGCAAGCTTCAGCCTTTTAAATCCAAGTGGTTTTGCTTTCGGTCGCCCTCCCTTTTTGGAAGCCCAGGCTCTGGGAGGATGGCAGTTTGCAGAGCTTTGGATTTGCTATTAATCAGTCTCCTCAGATTTATTTATTTATTTATTTATTTATTTATTTATTATTATATGTGTATATATAGATATATGGGGTTTTTTAGAAGGTTTTCCTCTCGGCTCCAGCAAAGTGTCTGCTCAGTCCCAGGAATGCAGAACTGGCCCGAGTTAGCGCTCGTGCAGCTTTTGCGGTATCGCCAGTGTGTTTTACTTTGGTCGATTGATAGGGTCAAGAGGCTAAAGTTTGTCTGGTTTCTATCGCTGTTTGCCCGGAGTCTGATAGGTATCCAATTAAGTTTTCCAATATTGAACGAGAATAGAGCGGTAGTGTCAGCTCTTCTGCAAACGGCTATTAAATTACAGGATGTAAAACTGGCTAACGATGATTCAGAGCAATAATATGCCCCAGTTCTGTGTTTATCGCATTTAAAAGACGACTGAGAGGTTGATTTTGTTGCCAGCTGCATGGTCGTTGRTGACCGGTAAGAAAGCCTCAGACCGAGAACGACTTCTGTTCTAAATACAGCCCCCCGTTCCGAATTTCCGAAGCTCCCAGGAAGAACTGTGCATGTGTAATGGCTCTAAAAATAAGGAGGGATATGCTTTTTTATGTACGACTAACGGTACATATTCAGCTTGAAATTTTTCCTAACCTACAAAGAAAAATCGTGTGCAAAGGTGACGGACTTGCTTCTAAATGCACGTAATTGCTCCGACCTAAAGCTATGTGTCTCCCAGTTAACACAGGCAATAAATGAATGTCCTAATATAATTTTGAAACCTATGAAATCAGCAGCAGAAGCCAAAATTGTTGCTTCCTCTCCAGGCTGACACTTTTACTGCAAGCAGTAGTTTTAAAAACACCAGGCGAGCTCTTTACCCCAGTGGGTCTGCCCGGTGTCACTGGTTTAAGAATTCATTTTCWGGAAACAACTGCGCGCCGTGATAAACATCGGGTTGAAAATTCAATTTGCTGCATAAAGAATTTGGGCCCCGAGTTTTTCATAAAACAAAGTCAGTCAATTAGAGCCTCCTTTTCACAGCCGGCAGGTTTTCTTTTAACTGCAATAGTAATGATCGCGTTTGGTCCATAAAAGCGTAGGCATTAACGCTGCGGAGAATGATGCGCTACAGAAAATGTTGAATTGGAGGTACCTAAGAGAAAACGAACGTTATGTTTTCTCTTTGATTTTATTATATGTAGACTTGGCTCGCTGGTGCCATTTAAATAAATAAATATGCAAATATCTCTTGCTCCGAAACACAGTTTGCTTGACAAGCCCTAAATTTTTTTCACACATTAATTAAAATCTAGCAACATCCCCGTGCTGCTCTTCCCCCCGCGCCGCAGCGAAGATGCTTCCGCGGCAAAATGTGGCAGCTCTGCGAGAACGTGCGGCGAAGCGGGGTGACAGTCTGGACCGCAAGCGAAGAAAACGCTGATTTTGTGACAGTAGCACTTGTCTTCCCGGTTCAAAAAGGCTGCGATACGTGGGCCGGAGATTTGGGCTGGTGGGTGCTCCTGGTGGGCCTTTYGGGCAGGCTTTTGCCTGCCTGGAAATAGGGATGGAGCCAAAAAGAGGATCTCGTCGCTGCTGCTTGAGCCTTCGCGCCACCCTCCTGCCCTAAATCCAGACAAAATTGCTTTTCGTTTCTCGAGGAGATGGACTGAKCTCTCACGCTTGTACGGAGACGCAGCTTCCCTAGTTTTCCAGCACCACCATGGAATAGGTGTTTGGATTTCGTGGTGTGCTCGAGCCAAAATCTGCTTGCTGTGGACTTAAAATTTTGATTTCAGTGGGTTATGGATCGCGCCTGGTATCTGYTGCTGCAAGTCCATCTCGTCCACAGGTTTCTCCAAAATTACTTTAGCAGTTCTGCACATTTTCTGGAAACGCACGGAATATTTGCTAGGAATATAAACATCCCATTTAGCATACCCGCAGCACATAATTTAACTGCAAGCTCAGAATGGTTTGGAATAAGCTCGCAGAAGCAGCTAAGTGTTTTGGGTTTTATTTTTTGAACCGATTGTGTCTCCGTAAGGTCYAGCCTGCAGGAGTTGATTAATGCCGCCTTGCTTGGTGGCGATCCTGCTAAGGGTGTTTTGCAGTGGACATTTCGGGCCRCCTGTGCTATTCCTGGCTGCGCGAGCGGCTGAGTAATTGCAAAAGGATGAGCGAGAAAAATAGCGAGCTTGGCAGGTGAGCCTTGCAAGAGAAATARCAGATAAAATAATCTTCTTCCATTTAGTGCAAAATCATCATTATTTAGAGGTTTTGGTCACCCTTTCTCTTTTTATCCAGAAGAGCTGTCCTTGACAGCTTCCCTGCTAAAGGAGCAACACTTAAATCCCGTTTCTCTTTACTTGGGGTGCAGTTTTACCGAGTGTATTGATGTGAAGGCTTCATTGTCTTTAAGCAAATTGACCAAATAAAATAATAAAAAGCCTATTGATTGCAGGTCTGCGCATCGTAGGTGATAAGTGTGGTAAGCTCATGGGCAGTTCTGAACTTCACGCTGTAAATTGCTTTTAATGAGCTGGAATTGTATCAGCTAAAAGACACAGAAACCGATTAACCAAATGGGATCTGATTGCTGGTTTTCTGTGTCCCATCGTTCCTCTTCYGTTTGGGTTCTCTTTCTTTGCAAAAGATTGAAGTCACTAACATTGGCATGAAAGAACTGCTGGTGCCTCCATCTCTCGTTGATGCCTGCGCCTCTGAAATGAAGGTGCTGCTTTAAAAAAAAAGAAAAAGGAAAAATTAAGCACTTTAAAATTACTTCTTTTAATAAAGTATGATTCCCCTCTTTGTATTTTCCTGCAAGACACATCTACTGAAAAATGCTGACTGGCGATTCTCAGGTCCTCTGTATGGAAGCTGCTCCATACAGGAGACCTCATGTGTAACAGCGCTGAAAATCTAATCAGGAGTGCTTCATGGAGCTGCAAAATCACGGCTGGATAAAACAGTGTAACAGCAAAGCGGAGCTGTAATTGCCAGAGAAGGTCACGGTCGCAACTGCTGTGTGACTGGGTGCAACTTGGACGGATCCTGATGGCCTCGGAGCAATCCCCGTTACGTCCTCACCTGGTGGCTACGGTTTTCCTTTCCGGTCAGGCCCAGCCCCAAGAGGAGGAGAAAGGAGGCTTTTGGCAAGGTGGAGAAGGCAGAGTCRCGTTTCCCGCAGGTATTTCTTCTTCCTGCCGCCCACGGGATCCAGCTGCACCCRGGGGAGACTCGCTGGAAGAATGAGTTTTGCAACGTTGGTGAGGCTTGCATTGAAAATAGCATCAGGAGGAGCAAAACGAGGTACCTCCGTAGAAAAGCAGTCTTTCTTGGCCGCAAAACCTGCCGTTTTAGGGGTCTTTAGGGTTTCATCTCAGTCTCGACACAATTGTTTCGCCYCTCGCCTTCAGGAAAATGGGGCCTATTTATTTTGACCAGTATTTTCTCCATGAATTTGGTTGTGATGCAGTTAGAGATGACCAGAAATGTAAGTAAGTGGCGAAATATGTTTTCCAAGAAAAATTGAGGTGCAATTCCAGTCCAAGATAGCACGTGGCTTTGGATGTAAATTACCAGTATTTTTTTTTACTATTTATGCAGGGGGTTTTTTAATTGACCCGTAATTCTCTCCCACCTCCCCAAAAAGGGGAAAGGAGTAAGAGGAGGTTTGAACGTGCTGCGGGCACGCTTTGCCCTGGCTCCGCTCGCCCTTCGGGAAGGGCATGATGAATGTTTAGGGTTCTCTGGAACGTCCCCATCTCTAAAGAGCCCTGATGGACTGGACCTGTCATCTCGGTTTTCCAGCAAACGTATTTCTCCTGTGCCTGCCTTCGTGCRTGGATGTGCATACGTCAAACACAGCCTCGCTTTGCCTAATGCGCTGCAGGCTGCGTCACGAGCACCTGGTCCGCTTCCCCCCCAGACTTTATTGCATGAGTTGGAGCAGACTGTAAAATCCTCGTTTTTTTCCCCTGAAAACTGGAGTAATAGGATTCCTCAAGAGTTTGTGCCCTGGGGATTGCTGTGAGCTACTGAAGCGGCAATTAAATAGCTGGCAAGTGGCCAGCTGTAGGGGCTCGCCGGCCCCTGCGGCGCCCGTCGGGGGGCAGTAACCTGCGTTTGCTTTCCTCCCTGTAAAATGGGTACGTTGCTTCCCCAGGGGCCTTTGGGAAGGAGCAGCTGTGCGATATCTCCTCTTTGCATTYGGCGCGGAGTTTTAGTCCCGTCCGGAAGCCATCGCTCGAAGGTGTATTTTTACAAACCGTTTGAGAGGTTTTCTGAATGACGTGGAGGCCGCCCGCAACTTGTATTTCTCCCCCGTGGGCTACGACAAGAGCGACCCCGTAGCCTTGCCCGGGAGGTTCCCCGCGACCCAAAACGGGAGGCATCTGCTGGGGTTATGAACTGCTCGCTGCCTGGGCTCGGCGGTGGGGGGTCCTGTAAACTGATCGGCTCCGTCTTTACCTATAGATTTTGCAGCTGTCGCAGCGGATGCCGCGTTTGCCGCGCAGCTGTGGCGGCGAGAGCGTCGGCTGCAGGGAGACAGACGGGTGGCCCCRCGAGCAGAAGACGGCCAAGAGGGCAAGGCTTCGCTCAGGCTCTTCTGCAGAAAGCTTCGTGCACGAGGGCACGTCTCCTGCTCGTTGAACCCATGCGTTTGGTTTCAAAGGGAATTTCTTYGGATATATTTCAATAATATATCGCTCTACGGGAAAGGATGTGCCGGGAACTGCAGTGCGGGCTGCCTGGTGCTTTTTGGGTGGCGTTGCCTAGTCTGCAGCGGGCAGGCGTTTTGTATGYGTTATCTAGGTACGGGCAAATAGCCGAACGATATGCAACATGCAGGGTACAGCGCCAAATTGGGGTATTTCTGACCGTCGATATCAAATCAAACTAAGGGCCATCGTTGTTYGGAGACTGCTGAGTACCCGCTCTCTGAAAATCAGAGTCCTTATAGAAAGGATTTAAAAATGCAGTAGTGTTCTGCTAGTTTCGGCTAACGTTTTAAAGCCAAAGAGCAGGTAATCCACTGGAGTCAATACAGCATAGGTGGAGCAGTGGTAGGCACTTTTTTTCTTTTTCTTTTTTTTTTCCCCCCGTTGCATATGTTAGCTCGATGAGAACATGGTGACGCATTGAAAGATGTTTAAATTTTATAAAATCTGGCGCTTGTAAAATATTGAGCCGTGTGAGCTCCAGAGTGGCACCCAACGTCCTTCTGGCTAAAGGGTAGGATAGCCACAACCACTCGTTGTGCTGCTCTCACTGTTGAGTTGTGATGGAGACACATAGCTTTGTAGGCTTTCGTAAGCCTGCTCTGGCCAAGCAGTTAGTTAAACCTTTGTTGGCTTGTGCCTAAGCATGGTCCGAATTTTATAATCCAGGAGAAATAAAACTTTTAGCCCCATGGGTTACTGGCATCTTGCTGTTTCATTGCTCTTCGGAAAGTGCTACCTCTCAGAGAGGTGAGCGTGGAAAAAGCAGACTGGGGCAGTGATGGACTGTGATGACGATCGGTTCAGATATGTGTTGTTGGGTGGTCTCTAGGTTGTTTTTCCTTGAAATTTTAATGGTGATGCTTCTTAAATTGTTTCATTTCCAGCTCTAGCCAGGTATTGCCTCTTCTCATCAGCCCTGGGTTACCCAAGAAAGCTTTTTGCTGGTCCAACTCTTCTCAAAAGCCTTCCCAGCCCTCCCAATGGTTATTTAACAGTTTTGTGGGAAGCCGCATCTCCAAAAGGTTCTCCCAGGAGACACTATGAGCAGTGCTTGGGCTTGGGTCAGGATAGCGTGCTCACAGCCGGGGCAGCATCGTTTGACCCTTGCACAATATCGAGACCGAGAAAGCAGTTTTGTGCTATCGTTATTAATTGTGAATTTTTTGCACCGTGGTCTTCCCATCACGGTTGGTGGAGGAGGCCGCCCACCGAGGCGGACAAGAGGGGCTGCAAGGAAAGGAAAGGGCCAATCCTCAGTGCTGCTGGGTCAGCGTGGCCCCATCCACGTTTGCCTCTGGCACCACGAGCAATTCTTGGGTTATTGCCTCGTCTAGGTGAGGCAGAAGAGAGATTTCAGGAGGAAGCAAACATCTACCAGGCGTAGCCTTGGCATCCGCATCTGTCCCCTTGACCTCGCAGGGTCCCTCCTAGCCCTATTTTCTATTTTCGGATTGCTGAAGACTAAGCCATGCCCTGATTTCTTTTTCCAGTTTGGAGTTAGCAAGACAAGTAAGTGCTGTTTTAGATAAAAACCGAGCCTCAGTGAAGCGGACAGATTTATTGAATTACCTCATAGCAAAATGAGCGTGTTTCATTGTCACATATATACATATATCTTTTTTTCCCCTCTGGGGAGAAATGTTTTAATCTCTTGATGCCATGGTGAAAATGCTGCATTGGCTTTGAAATAGAGAGAGGGCACCACACACTGACCGCTCCAATAACGTGCACCAGTAAATACTGTGCGAGGGCTCAACGATCCTGATTTCCGAATACATAATATATTAGAAGTTAAGCTGTTGCAAAAGCACACAAAAGRCTTCTCTGAACCTTCATAAATTCATATGCTTTAAATTAGAAATAAAATAGTCTTTTTTTTTTCCATTAATAGCAAAAATGATAGGTCTTAGTGGTGCCTAATATTCAGTTCATTGCAAATAGTACCAAATTTCTACGTATTCACCACATATATTTTATTGCTATAATTTGTGGTTCTCCCAAGCAGAATAATATTTTTACTTCAGTGAATATACCAGTGCAAGTTAAAGGTCTCCGATGTATTCCTTTAAAGTGACAGTTCATTGCAGCGAGGTCCCTGCTTTATATCGGTACTTATTCATGAGAAAAGAAGTATAAAACATAATGTCATCCTTCCGAGTCGCGGATACGAGCAGCAGGGAGCTAAATCCTGCGGCTCAGAAGTGCTTTTTATTCAGGCTGGGGCTCGCGGCGTGCATTTGTTGCAAGCCGCTCCGCTCTCGCGGCCGTAGGCGTGTGGGTGCCCTCTCCCATCTCCCCGGTGCAGCCGGGAGCAAGGGCTGGAAAGTCGCCGCCGGAGCCRTCCTGTTACCGTTGGGCAGGTGGTGCTCTCCGCCGAAGCACCCGCGTGTTGGCCAAGGCTTGGTTGAGTTGGAGGACCGTGAGCTGGGGCAAAAGGGCGGCTAAAACGCAGGCTCCAAAGCCGTTTTCTGCATTCGTGCCATTTTGCTTTTTTTTTTTATTTTATTTTTTTAAGAAAATTACGCATATTGTTAAAATTTGCTGGGCAGGCTGCTAAACCTCATTCCAAAGGACCGATTCCTTCGGCAGTCCATTGACCCCTCTCTCCGCTCCTCACTTACTCCCCAAAGCGGCTGCAGTGAAGTCCCCCCACTCCGGCGACCTCGTAGGTGTTCCCCGGTTCGGAGAGGGGAAGGCAAGCGCGTCGCTTTGCCGCCTGGTTTCGCGGAGAGCCTTTTCTGCTTTCGAACGGGCCGTTCCGTGGCAGCACCCGGTCTTAGAGCAGCGCTTAGGATGAGGACTGCTGAGAAAGGCAGTGGGTGCCTGCAACCCCCTCCTTCCTTACGGCTTTCTCGGGAACGAAGAAGAAGTGGCGTTCTACCTACCAAGCGTTATTAAAGGAAGCTCAGCCATAGCAGCCGGTGTCAGCAATATGCCTCGCAATCAAACAAGAAATATGGGCGATACTCAGAGGCATGAGATAACTGCCAAGGCTTATTGCCGAGCAAAGAGCTTTTCAAAAAATGTTTTCTCTGAAGAGAATCAGATTTCACTCGCTTCTCRCCGCGCAGACATGCCTTGGCAATCATGATTAGCCTCATTTGGACCTGTGGAATCCATTATTTTATGGCTAGGCTCATAGCTGGCAGTATGACRAACAGCTTATTCCTCTTTGGAGAGAAATCGGACCAAAGGACACAGCGCTGTAATTCRGCAGCCCCCCACCTAAGACATTTCCCCTTCCCGCTTAAGGCGAGACACCTAATGGTTTGCCTTGATGCCTCTGTCATGGTCTTGACATCCCAAATTTGTCTCGTGCCTGGGCAAGGACAAATCTTTAATGAACCTCAGGCTTTTGTTCCTTCTAAAGCCAAACAAGGAGGGTTTACAATTAATCTGGCAAGGAAGGTATAAATAGCTATGCAAATAATAATTATGCCTAATTAGCTACGTTTGCCTTGTCGCCAAGTKATCTTGCAGTGCTTTTGACATCTCAGGAGGAGGAGGAAGAAGCGGGGTGGTTACCTAGGTCTGGTTAACATGACCGCTTACGGGGGCACCCAGTGACCAAGTAGAAGATGACCTAGACTCACACTCACTTACAAGATTAGGTTTTACTAGGCAAGGTGATTTCCGAGACAGCTCTTTCTCTGTGGGTTTTTCCAACCGTTTTGTCGGTCTGTCTGTCTGCACCCTATTTCCAAGTGATCCTGGGCYGAGTAGGCAGCACAGGGAGTTGGGCATAAAATAGATCCTTGTCTTGGAAAGTCTCATTCGACACGTGCGGTGGAGCAAGCCCTACAGCCAGGACCTCTTGGGCCACCTCTACGTAATGCAGAAGCCTTTGAGTCCTGATGGAGGCGAGCACCATCCCRGACCTCGTTTTGTGCCCAGACCTTTTCTGGAGGAGCGCTGTTAGCCAAACGGCCTTGGAAAATGCTCAGCTATCACTCCTTAAACCTGGCAGCGGGAAGTCATGCCCAGTTAGACCTCTCCCCCCTTTTGTAGAGCAGCTCTTCTCTCTTGCAGAGCAGAAGGCAAGTGCCTTCTGGAGCGCCAAAGGAAGCGGCAAAGCCGCTGAGGACAGGAGGGATCGAATTTGGCTTTATCTAGCACTAGCCGGCTCCCTGCACAAAGCCCGAGGGCTGTTTTGGACCTCCGCCTACGGGGCTTAGCTCTCCCGGGGCGTTGCAAAGGGATCTCGTGGCAAATGCACGGCAGGAGCCCAGCGCGTGGCAAGCGTTGCCTAGGGTCAGCCYGGCAGTGCCTATGTCCCTTTCTGCATCTGGGCTTTCCCTTTTTTCTTTTTCTTTCTTTTTTCCTTCATTTTGGGAGAATGGTGTCCAGGTGGCTGATTCTGCAGTAATTTAACGGCAGCTCACTCATCTGCTGTCACACTAGAAACAGTAAGAAGCCAGCTGCCAACGCAAGTTTGGCCGAATGAATCATAGCSGTAATCGAATTTCGCACCGTACCGGCCGGTGCTTTTCTCCTCTTGCACTAACTCATCCCGCTGCTTGTTTTTAATTGCTTTGAATACTGGTGCACTGCAGGTTGGAAGAGTCATGGTAAATGAAGACGTTACCGCTGTTTATTTTTGCGCAAGCTGGTGACCAGAGAGGGACGTGAGACTGGCCATAGGGTCAGACCAGAAGTCCGTCCAGCTCATTTTTCTGCCTCTGATGATGAGCGGTGGCCAATGCTCATGGAAAAGGTATAAGGAACAGGATGAGTGCGGTCCTCCCACCTTGGAAAACCGGCAGCTGTGAGCTGGCCAGGGTAATAGCACAGCCCTAACCATTCATGTAACATATTCATATAACGTAAATTTATTTTTCTTCAGTGAAGTATAATTCAGGATTTATTATAGCTTAAGTGAATTATCTTTACTCGAGCAGAAAATATTTACCTCTGGCATTGCATGTTTAGAAGCTTGGCTCAATCATGTTCAGTATCTGCTGGCGCTGATGAAGGGTCTGCTTCTTCAGGGAAGCCCGTCGCTGTGGCCATCAGCTAAAACGATAACCGGAGGAGAGAGAAAAAGAAAGAATAGAAATGATTCAGAGGAATTTCAGGGAGTCTGAATGTTGCAAGACTGCTGAGAACCAGCTCGCTGATCTCTGCTTGGCAAAAGGGCATCAGCTCGTGCAGGGCCGGGCATAGAGCACTGGTTTTATTCTTTGACCCCTCAAGTCAGAATCCAGAAATGTCATTGCCTTTCTGCAAAACTGAGGGTGGATTTTGKTTTTTTTCCCCCCTACCAGAATATTTAAAGGCCTATTTTCGTGTGTCTTTTGGTACCTGAAGTGAGGAAATGAAGTCATCGTATTTCAGCTCCTGGAAAACTAGCCTCAAGGGGATAGTGGCATGGAAAAACATTTGTTATTTCTTGGGTTTGGGGATAGTCTGGTGCCTGTCGTTCATTATACAAACGTCTAACAAGAAGATGGTTTCTTCCCAAAGGAGTCTCAAGTTGGATCTGTAATACGCGAGGCAATTTTTTAGGAAACCTTAACTTTTTTCATCTCTCAGAAGCCTCCAGTGGACAAGACTTAGTGCATGTTGGTGGTTTCCTGGGTCCTGATGACTCTAAGTTAGGCTGACTTGAGTGGCAACATTAATAATCCTTAGCATTATTTTAGTGAGCATCTATTAAATTTACTTATTATGTATTAAAAAGCAGACTGAAAGCACTGATATTTTAAGGAAGCTCAAATTAATGGTTTGAAAGGTTTTACAAATTTATCAGAGGAATGGAAATCTTAAAAAAAAAACCCACTTGTGGGAAAAAAAAGCCAGCTTTGATTTCTGCAAAGCCTATAGATACCATATTTAAGGATCTCATTTAGGTTGTGGTTTGGGAAAGCATTTATGGGTTATTGGCATTTCTAATCTCTGTRCTTCACTCTGAAATTAACTGGAAGGCGATAAATTTGGAAGCGTGCTGCACGAAGCCATTGTAAGGCAAGGTACTCGCAGAGCGCTTTCGTTCGCTGATGCCGCGGTATTATATGAAAAATGTAATTTGGAAGCGGAGCGAGGGAGATGATCTTTCCCTTTTCCAGCAAATGCAGTGCTAATTCTTTGTTTAATAAAAGGCAAGCGTTGCTGCTGTGCGGTAAATTGAGATTTTGTTCGCAGCCTCATGGAAAGGAGTATGATGTGCTCAAACTGGCCCCTGCCGCCACCGCCGCGCGCTCGTGCTCGAAATAGCCGAGCCCGACTAAGCGCGCTGGTAAGCAGATGAGCAGCTAATGCTGCTCGAGTGTTAATTGTGCCGGAAGTTAAGAGCGTGTTTGCAGAGACTCAACCCAGCGGTACTAAGAGCGTTTAATTAATTTGTTTGCACGGTTTCTCCGGGAATCTGCCTGGCGGCTCGGCTACGTAACGGATAACGCGGCAGCCTCCAGTTTCCTTCCATCCAAAGAACCAGGAGAAAGCTGGGACGTGGCGGAAGAAGCAGCTGTGCATTTTGGGATCCGTCGCGTTGCTTTCTTGCTTTTGCCGGAGACGTTTAATGCCGTTATTTTAATACTTTGCTTAACCGTGGCCAGCTGCAGCCCGGTGCAGGGYGAGCAATTGCCGCGCGGGTTTCTCCAGCCGCCGCGTCCGGCAGGAGCTCCGTGCGGAGGGACGCGGCCGCTCCGGCAGCGCGGCGCTAGCGCCGTAGACGCTTCGGACTCGTTAGCGCTACAAGCGGTTGGAGCATTTCGATATCTAAAACGCTTTTCTTCCAGGTCCCGCGAAGGCAGGTTGCTCTCCGAGGCGCAGGGCAGGACTGTGCAAACGCATCTCTGTGCCCTTGATCTGACTCTCCGAAGTTCCCTGTTAGCATCCCGGGGGAGTGTTTTCCCGCATAAAGCCCTCGCTTTCTGCAGGATTTGGGCTAAAGATATAAAGATGTCTGTTGTATAAAGTTTCTCCCTGGAAGGGTTGATTCCGCACATAAATCTGGATCAGTCCTGTCTCAGTGTACAAGTATTTAGTTTTGCTCTATGAACCTGATCCAAAGGCGCCTGGTGATGAGGTATCTCAAAAATTTCAGGGGGCTTTGGATGTCCCAAGCGTTGGGATTTTTGTAAAGTTAAAATATGTCTGTTTTGTTCAGCTTGTCTGCATATTCTCCCGTGTATATGAGAGGAAGCGCTTTATATATATATAAAAATGTTCACATACTATAGTAGTAAGTAAAGTAAGTTAATAAAACTTCCTTTTCATATGAAAGAGGTAAAGAAAAGTACCTGGCCAATGCAGTACCATTAATCTATTCTCTTTTCTCCTTTCTCTCTTTACTTCTCTCTCTACAATAGAAGTGGAACAAAAAGGTAATTAAATACCTTTCAAATTATATATATATATATATAACTTATGTATAGGCTAAGTTATTTAACAGTTTAACGTTTTAGTTGAAATACTTTGTCATTAATTCTCACTACTTTTTTTTTTTATTTTGTTAAAGTATATTCAGTATCTCTGCTGCTCAACTTCACTAGATAACTCATTTTTGCTGAAAAGCGTTGCCAGTGCCGCTTTCTTTCATTAAATTGCTCTTTAGAGGTTTAGACCATTCCCTCCTCTCCAGCCCCAAAGAATTTGGAAAAGCATGCATACGCGCATATATATATATATATATGCATATATATGCATGTATATATATACACATGCACATACATATATATACACACATGCATATATATGTGTGTGTATATATATATGCATATATATGCATATGTATATCTAGGCTGTAAAAGCCTCTTAGAAAGAGCACTGCTTTATTAGCTGCTGCAGGTGGTTGCTTAGACTCCAGTAGAGCAACGTGCTCTTAAACCGGCTGCTAAATCAGATCTTCCTCTATTACCTCAATTGCTGGATTTGCAACAAGAATCGGTTGCACCGGAAGCCGGGAGGGCGCATTTGGGCGTCCCGCGTGCCCCGGCAGCGCCTGGCCGGCGACCTCCTCGTCCAGCTCCCGGCGCGGTGCTGGCGGCTGCCGAACCCTCTCCCAAAACCTGGGCATGGCCCCGTCACTCGAGCCGGCCCCGCTCCGAAGTCTGAGCAGCAAAGCCACCCCGGTTAGTCAAGCCGCTCCTCTGTGCTCCTCTCATGTAACAGTAGAAGGTACATGTGGGTATTTTTGTTGTTTTGTTTTTTTTAAGTTTGAATTACTACTATATTTAACAGGACATTTTTTTTTTAACTGATTAAAATCTAGACCTTGGGTTCCTCTCCGAGCGGACTTGATTCTTTTCCTGCCTTCTCTCCTTTCTTCCTGCCTTCCTTCCTTTTCTTTTCCTTTCAGCGTTCATCCATCATTCATTTTTAATCGTGTGGACTGCATGTTGTGTGTGTCCTGTAGCAGCTTCAGAAGCCTTATTTCTAGTTAAACCACTGCTCCGTAGCTGGGTTTTCTCCCCCCCACTCTCCCATTTGCTTTAAATACTCTTCTGAGATGCTGAGGGATTCACCTCTGCTTTGCTCTCGGTCCCCTGTAAATATTTAATGTGKCTTGGGCTGCAAGGATGGGAGCTTGGTTCTCTTATTTCCATTTCTAGGCCGCTCTTCAGGGGGCCGTTCAAAATAGATGCGTGGAGCAATGCCCCGGGAGTTTCCCCCTCCACCTAGCAGCTCCGGGTTCGCTGTAGAAATACCCTCCGGCAACCCAAGCCCAGAAAGCCCCGGGGGGGGGGGGTGCGTAGTCCTTTCAGAGGTTGCAGGGGCGAACGGGCCAAGTAAGTACAAAAAGATGGGGAAAGCGATAAGGAAAKGAACCAAAGTTGATAGAAAAGCAGCAAAAATTAAAAAAAAAAAAATCAGTTTGGTGGAGCAAGCCTTGTTCCAGCCCCACGGCCAGCGGGAAGGCATTGCCAGGCATCGCTCGGGGGCTGCTTTGGATCTCGACCGCTCTCYGCTGCAGACCTAGGATAATGTAGAAGTTTGTGCCACCCCCCAGAGCTGTCGCTAATGTTGGGTTTTGGTTTAAACTCTTTTTCTTTTCCCCCCCCGGCAGTTTTTCTTTGTCCTGGCCTGCTAAAAGGAGTATACCAGAGCGAACACTTGTTTGAGTCGGACCACCAGTCCGGGGCCTGGTGCAAGGACCCTCTGCAGGCGTCGGACAAGATCTACTACATGCCCTGGACGCCRTACCGCACGGACACGCTGACGGAGTACTCCTCCAAGGACGACTTCATCGCCGGGAGACCCACCACCACCTACAAGCTGCCGCACCGGGTGGACGGCACGGGCTTCGTGGTGTACGACGGCGCCTTGTTCTTCAACAAGGAGCGCACCAGGAACATAGTCAAGTTTGACTTGCGGACCAGGATCAAAAGCGGCGAGGCCATCATCGCCAACGCCAATTACCACGACACCTCTCCCTACCGCTGGGGCGGCAAGTCGGATATCGACCTGGCCGTGGATGAGAACGGGCTGTGGGTAATCTATGCAACCGAGCAAAACAACGGCAAGATAGTCATTAGCCAGTTGAACCCTTACACGCTGCGGATCGAAGGGACGTGGGATACCGCCTACGACAAGAGGTCGGCCTCTAACGCCTTCATGATCTGCGGCATCTTGTACGTGGTGAAGTCGGTGTACGAGGACGACGACAACGAAGCCACAGGGAATAAAATAGACTACATCTATAACACTGACCAAAGCAAGGATAGCATGGTGGATGTGCCCTTTCCCAACTCCTATCAGTACATCGCTGCCGTGGATTATAATCCCCGGGACAACCTCCTGTAYGTGTGGAACAACTACCACGTGGTGAAGTATTCCTTGGATTTTGGACCACTGGACAGCAGAGCAGGTAAGGGTTTGGGGGCTGAGGAAAAAAACAAAAAAGCTGGTTGAGTTGTTGTTGTTATTCTTTTTTTTCCAGACAAGGTCTAAAATTGAAGCATGCTCCTGTGTTCTTGATCCACCCATGTTTGTAAATGAAACCCCAACTGCAGCATTTACAGCGGATGTTCAGCGTTTAAGACATGGAAAATATTTTTGCGTGTCTTAGTACAAAATGAAATAGAAAAAGGAACGTGTTTCCCATAACTRACCTGAGCCAGCCTCCAAACGCCCGCTTTTTTGTTCAAGCCACGGGGACGGCAACACCGTTTTCTTCTTCGCTGCATTTTGTCCCRTGCTTCTGTGGGAATTTCTGGGCAGCAAAGCGCAGAAGACGCCGTTGCCGCCAGCAGCATGGGACAAATTGCCAGCCAGTTTAAGTCAGTCAGTGCCRTTAAATTGGCGGAGTTTGGGCCTTTTACCAAAGGTGCCACCAATGCTGCATGTGGGTGCGCACACGCAAGTGTACGCTTAGACGTCAGGAGGGGAAACGGTAACAAACTCCTCCAAATTGTTTGTCTGACTTTTTTCTTTAAAGTTGCTCTTTTTTAAAAGGCATTTTGCTCAGATCATAAAGTCTAAATCTTGTAACGCTTCCTCTGGGAGAGGAATATCYGACCCTCGGAGGTTTTCCAGCTTTCCCTGGGTTTCTATCAGAAATTACGCTGATGATGATTTTCGTTGGGTTGCTCGCTTAAAGAAGACCAACTTCTTCAACCTTTTGCAAGTATCTTGCTCACAGTTACTACTTTATTAGTAGCCTCGCTTAGCCCAGATGTGGTCCAACTCGCTTGACGGCGCACGAATTTCCAAACTGCGTTTCCTTTAACATTTTCAAACAAATACTCCTATGCACAAACTTAAAGGAGTAATAGTTATCGGGTATTTCATGTGCTGGCCTGTGTATTTCAGGAATGCTGAAAAAGTCATGAGAAAGGCAGAATTAATACAATTTGGACAGTAGACTATTTGATTAGCGAAATGGTTATTTTCCAAATGGTCTCTTTTTTGCTAAACTTAATAAGAAGGGTGAAGAAGCAGATGAATGGATTCAGGTCTTCAGGTTGCAAAGGAGAAGTCTGGGGAGGGGAGGAACAGGAGGAGCAAAAGGGCAGTGATCTTCCAATTTTTATACCAAAATGTAAGGAAGAGGAGAAAGAAATAGTCACGAGGCAAATGAGCAAAACGCTGCGAGCGTTAAGAGAAGAGCCGGGGCCGCTTGCAGTCGGGTTGCCCTCTGCAAGATCTCCGATGAGCTCCGAAAAATGAAGTAATGCCTTTTGCTATCGCAGCTTAATGACGAGCCTGTCCTTTCCGAGCGGTGGAGCGAAGCAGAGCAATTTATGAGTTATCGGTTATCCCCGAGGAGCGCAAATCAATGGCATCCCTTCCATTTCCGAGGGTTTCTCTCCTTTTCGATGAATCATTTCCAGATATTGCAGCAGGCTCTCTGCTGCCCCTTTTTCGCAGCAGCGTGTTTTTTACAGCCGTTTTCCGGAGGGTTACGGTTTGGAGCGGCAAAATATGTAAACACTATGTGCTTAATTAGAAAAAATAAAAGAAAGATTGTAAAATTGATGGGTAGAACAAATTGGTTGTTAAAAACGGATTGCGGGTGAAGTTTTAAAACCGGAGCTCTTAAAAGCAAAAATTGATCTTAATGAGAAAAGTGATGTATTTAACAAGCTGAAGAGCCGCTAACGGATTTGAAACATGTTTGAAATCGCTACGTATCATAGTACGTTGCAAGGATACGTAAAGTAAGAGCTTTTCTAAGCGGTTGCTGAAGAAATGTGCTTGTGCTGCTTGGAGCCGGTGAGCGGCAGAATGAGGAGGTGGAGTTTGGCCAAGAGAAACGTTCAGGTTCTTTCTGAATTTTTTTTCCCCCCGTGCGCCGCTAGGCACGTGCGGAGAGGAAACCCAAAGGTTGTATCAACAGACGGAAAAATTTTCCRCAACCTAATCCATCTTAATATTCACCAGAGTTATTCATTTTAATCATCACCCTCTTGTGATACAGTCTGGGTAAACAAATGCGAGAAAACGCCAACAAATCCTCCTCTCCAAAAAACAAACCCCCTCCGATAGCTTTTTCTGTTACGGTGCAGCATACGAATGAGYGTTTCCCCGGTTTTGCTTCTCCGAAGCTACCGCTGCTCCGGATTTTGTCCCCCGAAGGGTGAGTGCTCTTGCAGCGTCCCCCAAGAGTGGAAGCATGTGATTTTGAGAGACCGCTAGGAAATACAGACCTGCTACTTTTAAGGACACGGTTTGGTGTTCCCACYTAAATAATGTCCAGGAGACCCAGGTATTACAATATTGGGTGTTTAATAGATGTACAAAGTTAAATAAATGTGCCCTTATACCTAAGAAAGACAACGAGCGGTTATAACACTTCTCATACAGCCTCTGCGCCCTTAAGTGGCTTTCATATATCGCATATTAACTGCCAGTCGTGCAATGAAGAGCAATATGAAGCTACCATCCATATCTATGCTATTTTAAAAACATTAGAGGGTGCGTGTCAAACTTTTATCCTCCGCACTCATGTTGAATATTGCGGGATGCTCTCCTGACATGTGATTGCAACCGTTTAATTCAGCAAAGTGAGTTTTTTTCTTCTTTCTTTCTTTGTCCTAAAGCAGTTTTACAATGCAGATAAGGTGAACCCTCTGTCCTTATAATATGCTAATTAAGCGCATTTGTGTCGTGGGTAAAAGATGTGGCTGCGCGGTGATGAATAAGAACTTTAAACACATATGACACCTCGTTAAAATGTAATTTTCACATCATAAATCTGAGGCCTTTCCCTTGACAGCTGAGTAATGTGGATAGTGGGCCGAGAGTCTTGAACGTTTCAAAGCCGTCACATGCTCGTAGGTAGCCAAGACCGGCTCGCTGCGCCGTGTGCCTTCAACGTGCTCCGTCCTTGCCGGGAAAAGGCATCAAAAGGGCTGGTTTTTCTGTTAAATCCCACTTGTGCACCGGATATGAGCTGCTGTCACCTCRAGGTCCCATTGCGATAAGACACGTTCGGTGTCTCTGGAGTTGGATTCAGGGCAGCTGAGCCTTTTTGGGTGAGCAGCTTCTCCTGGTGGACAAGGGGCCGTTTTTAGGTATCTACCAAGTGTTTAATTGCAGCTTCTGCTGCCTTTTTTTTTTTTTCCAGCTGCTTTCCTCCTAGCTTTCCTCCTTTCCTACCTAGCTCTCCCGCTCCTGTTCCTCGTCACTGCTTACGGTGACAGCTCCCAGTTGGACGTTGTGGCTGGAGGTTGGCAGAGGGAGCAGCCCTTGCGTCCAGCAGCCACTTTCCTAAGGCGTACTGTGAGCTAAAGCCACGGCTTTTATCCTATGCTCTTCACCCGTATACACGCGTCCCAGTTAGTCTATAAATATTTCAGTCCCTCTTTGCTATTCAGATAGAAAGACCTGTCTAAGTTTGGAGGTGAACAAAGCAGCAGAGAGACTCTTCGTCTGTATGACCAAGCTGGCATCTCAGACCGCATTTGGTGGCCAGCCAGTAGCTTGAGCTTAGAAGGACAGGAGGAGATTTCCCCTTTTGGGATATGCTGCGACCCACAAGTGCACGCATCGCATTTCTTCCCCATT
Organism: Apteryx rowi; assembly: GCF_003343035.1. Lineage (NCBI taxonomy): Eukaryota > Metazoa > Chordata > Aves > Apterygiformes > Apterygidae > Apteryx > Apteryx rowi. Next base: position 1,352,758 of record NW_020448163.1, read on the forward strand.
TCGAAGCCTGGTRCATCTCTTCATTTTTATCCTTTTTAATTGTTTCCCTCTTTAGAAAGCGGTGTTTGATTTAAAATGCTAACGAAGTATCGTGTCACGGGACGCTTTCCCAAAAGTAGTGGTTTTCTGCCTTTTGTCAGGAAAGCTGAAGTTTGCACTCCTTTCTCTACCTTCTCACGAGAAACCTCAAAAAGTGCAAGACTCCACAGCTTCAAAACACTCCCTTTGTGCCGCTCTTCATAAATATTAATGCTGTTTGGTTAGCACAGCGAGAGTATCTTCAGTGCCTCTCCAGAACGAATAAATATGTGCTTGCTCCTTCCTCCTACATAAAAATGTGCTTCTCCCAGTAGGACTGCGAAATGGGACATGGTCTTACCAAATGGAGGTAGAAGGGTCTTAATATTCCTTGAATCGCTGCTCTTACCACGACGCACTTATTTAAGCCACCCTGAGAAAAYGGTAGGGTGGACCAACCCTTCGGGGAGCTAAACCAGTGTTTGGCTGCTCTTCTTTGGAGATCACTTGTCCCCTTTGCAAACCAAATGGGAATTTCTCATAARAAAATGCATGCCCTAAAATTGCAGACGGTATCCGCACGCTGCGAAGCGCCCCCGTCCCGCTCGCTTAGCAGTGGGAGTGTTTTGGAGCTGGGCTGGTGGGTAGCCAGCATGCTTAAAGTAATGTATATGTATATGAAGGACATCTAGAGACAAATCATTGAGCTAAACTTTGCTTTCAAGCTCCAAAACAAAAGGGGGCCAGTGATTTTTGCACTTCATAATCCTGTCAAACACCAGGAGGGGGAAAGCACGCTGCCAAGAACATGTCTGAAAAGCTAAGGCGGCTGTTACTGGAAGCGAGCATAGGATGTACTGCTGCAAATATCAGGATAATTGCATAGGAAAAAAAGACATTAACTGCGTATGAAGGCTAGCGGCTTTTCCTCTTCTGCAGCAAGCTACTTGACTTCAGGAATCTGTCTGGAGACTTGATTAATTGTAGTTTCATTAAGTTCAAGGCCACCGGGTTGTCCCACTGACAACCACCGCAGGTTATCTTTCTCGTGCAAGTATTTTGCAAGCTCGGGTGCAAGCATGCCAGCCCTTCGGAGGCTGRGCTGTTTGCCAGGGGCAGGGAAGGAGAGAAGGAGATGCAACAAATGTCTACGGTCCTCTCCCGTGGCAGCAAGGGATTGCATCATGTGCTTGTGAGGTCTTTTGAGTGTTGGCTTTTTACACGTGTTTTTTAGTGAAGAATCCATCGTTTGGGAAGCTGCTGGCCAGGACGTTTCTCTGGCTGGTCTGCAGTGGTGGGGGTCTGCACAGGTTTGGGGGCTTAGCGCAGTGAGAGACTCCTGGATAGTCCAGCTTTGAGCTGTCATGTTTTGGCAGCTCTTCTCCCCTTGCCCCAAAACAGGGTTATAACTTGCTGGGGTTCTTCTCGAAGAAGCTGGGACTGCATGCTAGAGGAAAGGCTGGTATGACCATGTGCATGACCAAACGTGTTCATACCACCTACTTTAAACACTTAGCATAGTAGACTCGTCTCCTTATGGAGAGCGTCGAGCCCCTCCAGAAAGCAATTATGAGCCCTTCAGCTTGGTTAGGGGCTGTGATTCACCCCGTGGAGGCGCTAGCCTGGCTCGGGACATCACGGGTTTGGATGCGTTCCTGATATGCTGATTTGGTTTTTCACTACAGTATTTTTTCTTAAATGAGCAGCCTTTATTCCTGCTCGCAACTGAAAATACCTCTACTTGGGCGGTTCGTGGGCCTTGATCGCTCTCCCCGTTTGTCTGCCACTGATTGTGTTTGTTCTGGAAATGAATACTGTAGTATTTTTAGCACCGCTTATTAAGACTCGTCTCCTGAAGTCTTGTTCAACACTGCTAATTAACTTCTTCGATGCCACCAGCGTTCTGCAGCACTGCCGCGCCAGACTTGCTCTCCTTTCTTTGGCTAATAAGGCCAAGAAAGCTGATGTGGGTCCTTGATACTCAGGTTAAAGAGGAGCAAAAAGCTCTTTAAGAGTAAGCTGCAAAACTACTGAACGCTTGTTTGGAGCCTAAGCTTGCACAGACCCATGGGTGTGTGTTGGCAAACTGTGAGTCATTGACTCTAAAGCTTCAGGAACTGAGTTTGACTTTTTTCTGGGTTCTTCAGATCTAGTGAGCAGCAGAGACCACTAGTCCCCAGCCTTCACTTGCTATGAAACACAGGAACTCCAGGGTACAAGCTTTAGATGGCAAGAGAGGTTCTGCTCCTTAGCTGACGACAATAATGCAGGTTTCTTGGTCGCTTTAGAGATTTTTGGATCCTTCCCTTGACTTGCAGATAGCTGTGCTGATGCCTTYAGCATCTCCCAAGCCTTCAGCTGCGGCAGCAAGTCAACTTTTCAGACACGTAAGGTGCAGCTGTGCTGATATAAAGTACCAAAGTTATATGTGAGGCGCGCAAAGGTCAGCCCGATGCATGGAGATCCGGCAGACCTCTCCTGGCGGCGTCGGAAAAGGATAGTATAAATTGTATGCTGGCACAAATAATGGCTATCTGCAGGAATTTGAGTCCCAATGTCCRCCCGGCGTGTTATGTTGAAAAGACTTTCTTTAGGGGGGTGCTCATGGTTGGGGGGCACAACGGATGATGAAGGCTTAGTTCGGAGGGCCGCGTCCGTGAAGGCAACCTAGCGATTGTTTGCCGTAACGGCATTTTTTTTCGCTGCAACCGGATTTTTGCGCGATTAAAATGCGCTGAGAGGAAGCAGGACTTAAGGCAAATTTCGCTGAAATACGAGATCCGGCTGAAACAGCCTTGCTCTGCATAAGCAGGCCGGGTGTTTCATGTTAGGGAGCTGCTCGGCTCCGCGTTCGCGCGAAGCGCCAGCCGCCCAAGGCTCAAACGCGGGGAAAAAAAGCAGCGAAACATCAGAGCTGGAAACTGCAGAAGTTTGTCAGCGGCCCTGACAGAAGCCGGGAAAATCGGCTGCCTTTGKAGCAGCCCGAGCTGGCGTGCGGGGGGGCCGTTCACGCTTGCCTCGAAAAGCTGGAATAACGTAACGCAGCCGCAGGAGACATCAGGCCCGCGGCAGCTTTGCGGTGCTTCTTCATCCGGATGGTTCGGAAGGGTGCTGGGAATGGTCCAAGGAAAGGGATGCTGCTCTTCGGGAAGCCTCATGGACTTCCAGGGAGCCTAGGGAAATTGTGAGCCTCCTCAGCTACACGGCTGGATTGAGGTGGAACGAGGCCGATCAGCCGCAATTTGCCCCAAATTGTTTTGCCCCCCAGAAGTGGGAACGCTACCCCACCGGAGCAGCCTCCCTTTGAGCTCGGTGGGAACCAAGCGAAGCTCTGGGGAAGCCTGAAACTGTGTAGTCAGGGCACGGCACGGTGCGTCAGGCCGTCACAACGTGTCCTTTTCATATAAATGAGTTTAAATTGACTCTGGTATGAAGAGGAGGACAGAGAATTAAATTAGATTAATAGATTTTTTAAGACCAGGAGGGACCGTTAGCTCATTGAGTGTGACCTCGGTAATGCATTCCATTGGATTGCGTCCGCTCCTTCTCTCACGGAGCCTGACGACTTGACTTGAGCTTAAGCGTATCTTCCAGAAAGGCAGCCGGGCTCCGGGAGGCAAGCAGCGTCTTGCACTCGGCGCTTTGCTTCTGCAGACGTTCTCTCCCAGTGGTAGAGAGGTAAAAAATGTGCATTATAAATGGGCTTGGCTATACTGTCCAGCCATTGAGTCCTCCTGAGCCTTTTTGCATCACCGTACGTTAAAAAAAAAATCACACATATGCTTCCTGAGGTGGCCTCTTTGCCCCTCACCCTGTGCCGGGGCAGTTGCCTTCTGTGGGAGGTCGGAGCTGTTTTCAAAGGTACGGCAGAAACTTGCTCTGTGGAGTGTGAAATGCCTGAATAGACGGAGAAAGCGCATAATTAACTAGTAATGGGAAAAGAGCTTGACGGGCATTGCAAAGAAGAAAAGCGGCTTCTGCTTTCAGATACGCACTTGATGATGAGCATCGCCAAATGGATCTTTAGGCTTTGGGTTTTTTAATTAGAAGAAACTACCACTCCTCAGAGCTTACATACTGCCCTCTTTATGCCTCTTCCATTTTTATTTGAACTGGAGTGGTAGGCAGTGACATTTAAACATCTACGTTTGTCATCAAGTTCTAATTTTCTCGTTGATAAGAACATCTGTCTGTTGAAAAGGGCACAAACTCGTTCCAGCAGTTTTTCCACAAGGTAGGGGAAGATTTGACTCCAAATAAATGGGTTTTCTGTTTGTTGGTTTGCCTTTTGTTCCCCCTCTTCCCTTTTTAAAGGATCCTGTCTTTAAGCTAGGTGAAGGATGATGATTCGAGGAGGTGAACCGTGGAGGAAAGGAAATTGTTATACCGGATTTTTCATGACAAAGTGTGTTGGCGAATTCTGGTGGAAAGAGGTTGCCCTCTTCTTAATTACAAGTATAAATTAGCTGCCGTAAAAATGTCTTAATCCAAATCRGTGCTATGCTAGCTAAATGTGTTTTTTCCTTCCAACACTGCCTTTTGTGATACTTTGGATAAACTTCACCCTCAGGCATTTCTTTATGGTTGTTGACCAAAACGTCGCAGGGGCTAGTTTGTCTACGGGGCCCCATGCAAACTGATTTGCACATGGAAGATGGTAAGTGTATGCTCCACCACCTCGCCAAACCATGGCGCGTGAGAAAATTCCCCCCTTTTGGCTACTTCCAGGTTGGGGAAAAACAATATGGAAAGTTTCTTTCCACAACTAGTTGACTTTTATCAGTGAAAAATATCTTGGCTTTAGTGGGTAGATCCAGAGCTATAAAAGCTGGTGAAGGTTGCATTACAGAGACCTTACCGTCCTCTCTGTACCTAAAGTGGTGCCCACACTCTGATTTTATCCACGACTAGCCGACCGGATGTTAGACGTGCCTCTTGCTTCTCGCTACGTGGGCTGCRGAGTCCTGTCCAACATCATGGAGTTATCCTGCTTCCTCCGGAATTGCTTTATAACGTGACCAGTTTCTCTGCGGGAGAAGCTTAGAGGAGATGGTTGCTCGGTGCTGGTGTCCCTTCTTTGCCGTGGAGGTGAGGAGTTTTAGAGGGAGCAGATGCACTGGATATTTCTGCAGGTTGCCTACTGCCATGTACTCCAGCGTCTACCAAGGACGCCGAGAGACCTCCGTGCAGAGCTTAAAACTGTTTCTTCCTCCAACTCCCTGGCCTTTTCATGACAGTTATTCAATGACTAATCACCAAAGGTGGCACTTCCCATAGCTGATGTATGACCCATCTTAAAGCCTTTCAGTAAAAAAAAAAACTGTTTAAAAAAAAAAAAGCTGTAAGAAGGTCCTTTGGATGTTTCCGTATGGGGTGTTGATGTTATATTTTGTCCCCTCAGTAYCTTGACAGACTTCAGCTGTTGTTGATTCTGGAGTATATGTTTTACCTATTCTGTGCTGGCYGTATGTCACTCTTCTACTACAAGAGATTGATCATTGATTTTGTTTTTTGGATTGCATATTTAACAATAAAATGGAGTGATGTTCTATTCCCAGCTGAGTCTCCAAGGAATGCAACTGTTTCTCATTATAAAGGGGGGGAAAATGTAATTAAATTTTAATTATTTTTCCCTTTTGCCCAAATATCTTCACATGRTGCAAATTGAAAAAAATTATTGAACCATGACAAGCACTTCTGCCAATTAATCCCTGAGAAGTGAAGCTGGAAAACATATACCACGCGCGTGGGCATGTGGAAAGAAGAAAGCTGAAGGCGGCAAAGACAAGCATGAGTTAAACAGCCTGACCAGAACCACGAGCAGGAATTTTAAGCAATRGTGACGTCGGTCCACAAGCTAGACTGAGCTCTTTGCAGCTTCCTTTCTGATACRCTGAAGAAGCTTTTTCCCTTCTGGCTTAATAGCTAAAGATTAATTGAAGTTCAAGCATTCAGTATTTCTAGTAGCCTTTATGTTGAAATTTAAGATGGGTAATTTAACTTTGAATTGATTTTTTTTTTCTTCTTCAATTTGAGCTTTTAATGTGTGCATATTTTTATCTCAGCTGTGCTTGGGTTCCCTGAATTACAGGCAAGATTATCAAGAGATATTCATTAGACAAATGTGTTTATTAACAATATAAAGGTTGTTGTGCTGAATGCCTGAAATGTGGAACCAGTTATTTAAAAAAAAAATAAAAAAATCTTAGAGGCCATTTCAAAAGGAAAAGAATCATTTTGTCCTTCTGGATCTTTGTCTATTGGGTTTTGTTGCCTATTGAAACCTACTGAGATTTTTATGGATAGTGCTTTAAGGTTAGCAGATGAACAGCCCCACTAGAAGCCTGTGGCTCTGTCTCAGGAGAGCATCTCTTCTCCGGAAAGGCCCGATTTCACTTCCATAGGAGACTCCAGGAATGTTTTTGGGGGTTTGGCTCAGTCATTCTCTACTGCTGCTCAGGCTTCCTCCGTTAAAACAACCAAATCCTGTAATGGAATTAAATAAAAATTGTGTTGTAGAAGCCTGATGAGCCCAGAAGAGGCTGTAGCGACCATCTGTTCTAGTTACCTTTAGGTCTCAGATCACAGGGCCTCCTCGAATTCATTCCYGTTTGAGCTGAGCGTGGTCCACGTGCTTTCCACACCGCATCTGATACCCGTCTGAGAAATGACTTGTGCTCAGGAATCCCTGTGGTCCTGGGCAAATTGGTCCGATGGGTTAATCGCCCTCCCTCGTAATAATTTGCATCGCGTTTTAGGTACCGGTTTGGCCAGCATATGTGTGTAGATTCATATTTGTGCATCGATTAGCTATAGTTGGAAAAAAAACAGCATTTGCAAGCTGGATTGGTTGCCAAGGTGATTTAACTAAGTATGCATTTATTCTCGTGGAAGACAGGCTTGTACGTGGGAGCTATACAGACAGGGTTTTTTTCTCCTTGGATGAAGCTGTCCTGAGCAACGCATCCGTTCTGAGAGATCCAAGCGTTTGGTCGGCTTTCCTGACTTTTCCCGCTACTTCTGCCCTTTATTCAGGYGTCAAGGTGTTATGCAGACAAAATCGATTTGTTTGATTCCCCACATCGCTCCAAACGCTATATGCAGAACGGCTGCGTTTTTATTATTTTACCTAGTTTCCATCCCGCGAGATCCTCTGCGCGAGACCAGYGTGAAACAGGGGGTTGGCAGAGTCGTGAAGGTTGGCTCTGTTGGATAGCATCAGATGGCCAATACTGAGTATAAGGGTCTGGAAAAAAAGCCTAATCCGGATATAAGTGGTGTGGCGAGCACTGGGACAGCAGCTGTGTGGGATTCCCCGCAGCGGAAGGGGCAGGTTCCCGGCCGACAGTTTTTCTACCTCGTGCCACGATGAAAAGAGTTGGTCTTAACACTGCCACCGCGATATTATCTAGATTTGTTAAACGGTGCTTCCCAAGCTGACCGCTGCTGATCGCAAGTACGGTGCCTGCATTTATATCATAAACYTGATGGAAATTCAAGAATTTCCTGGTCAGGAGAGGAGTTATCCAGGCGGCAAATGGGGATGATTGGGACACCACTGCTTCCAGCCTCATCGTCTTTTAAGRTTGAAGGGCTTTTTTATGCGGCTCTGGGGCTTAGATGTAGAAAACCGTACATTTGCACTTAGAGCACATCAAAGAACTTGTCAATAGAACTTTTTTTTTTAATGTTGGGAAAAGTTTCATTGGTATCAAATCAAAATATTTTGCAAGARCTTGTCCTTTTTTGGCAGGGAAGTATCAAAACAAGCCATTTGGATGTTCCTGTTATCATCGGTAATGTCAAAATGTTGTTATGTTATTATTTTAATGCTATGTTTAACACGTAGCACTTTAACGTTACCCAAGGAAAAAATTCCAGTTTTGTGAAGCCGTGAGGTTTGGTCACCTCTGAGTCAGCGCAGTTGGAAGTCACAATCCATCAGGAATCTCAGCGTTTTGTTCCGGGTCATAGTGAAACTAGATCCACGCGCATCAGAGTTTTGGTGGCCTATTTGTCTACATAAAAATAAACGCCTTAACGGCGCACAGGGAACAAACCTTTGTGTTTCCCCCAGCTGCGTTTGAAATCCAAAGTGAACTGGGATCGTGCAGTCTTTAGCATGTGGATTGCTAGATGCCTGGGAGGAGGTTGAGCCTCAGGCTTGCATGGAGAGKTTGGCATTTGGCAGAGGACGCATCCTTGTGCCAGATTTTGTGATGGTTGGGTGCATCGGGCTTACAATAAACCAGCCAGGGGAGCTGATGCGCGTAATCAGAGAAGCTGTGGTAGAAGATGTCACATGCCAGGAGCCAGAGGCATGAGAAAGAGGTGGCCAGCGGAGCTAAATATGAATCGTAATTCAAAAACTAAGCCGAGCGTGGCCTGGCGGGCGCGTGGGTTGYGCGSCTGCAGTGGACACCCGCAACGATGSGGGAAGGCTGCCCGTGGGGCTGGCACCATCGCAGGCTGAGCTGGGTCAGCGCTTGTGCTACTCGGTGCAAGGTGAGACTCTACCCATTGGGTAGAAGAAAAGTGTCCCCTGAAATGCAGTTCCCTGTGTCAGAAGGGACTGCAGAAATGTTATTTGATGCTGCTGCCACAAGCTCARAGACAGCATGAGCTCCACATGGAGGCCGAGGGTGATATTTAGCCCCCAGCTAAATAGCGGGAGTGAGAAGGTAGCCTCAAATCACCTTCCTCCACCCCAGGGATCTTCTGCAGTATCAAGAGCTCTCAGAACCAGCGTAATAAAAGCAACTAATAAAATAAAGAGAAACAGGGCCAAGAGCCAAAGGAGCTGGCACGGTGGCACTTTAGAGCCCTGCCAGCTCAGTCCAATTAGTCCTGCTAGCTGTTTGGAGTACAGAGGTCCGTGGATGGAGAAACTCCAGAAAAGCAGAAGAGCAATCCCCCCGATGTCAGTACCCTTGGGCACAGCTGCCCTGAACACACAGCAGGTCTGGGATCCATTCCAGCATTTGTGCCAGTCTTCAGAGCCGTCTTCTGGACCTTCCTCCACAAGGAAGCGAGAGCTGGGCATAGCCACTGTTGTCCATCGCTTGTGGTCTTTAGATTAAACCTGGCTTTATTTTGTGGTCACCCAAAAGGAGGTGAGGAYCTCGGACTCACTACCGAGTGAAATGCCGCAATGTGTGTCTAGCACGGGGCTGGCACAACAGCAGTAGCATGRCGGTGGCTTCTGGCTGTCAAGCTGCAGCGAGCAGTGGGGCTGGGAGCACCGGTGGGTTGTCCTCTCTCCAAGGTTTCCAGCAAGGGTTTCCAACAGGATGAGGATGAGGGCTGAGCCAGTATGAGAAAATCAAGCATTCCCTTTTTGCATACCCCAGATCTGTTTCCAGAAACACTGAATCATTTTAGCTGAAACTCTCGCACATGAAAACCAGCTCCGAGGTGTCACCCTGCATGGAAAAGGGCCATCCAAAAATGTAAAGCTTTTGCATTTACAAGCAGCTAAAATCAAAGTCTTWTAACAAGAAGCATTGAACCTGTCCTGTGCTATACTACCAGCCCTGCCACTGTTATGGAGATTTTTATTACAAAATCAAGAGCTTGCCAAAGGCAGTTGGGTTAACATGCTGTCTGACAGCGGTCTGAGTGAACGTCCTGCTAGTCCCTTGCACTTGTACAGTGTGCTGACATCGAGTAGACTTCCTATCCTGTAGCTAGTGTCACTGACGTGAAATAAAGGCTGCACGATCCTTTCCTTGGAGCACAGGCTGGCTTTTCTTCTTGGCATCACGGGGCCTTCCTTCTTCAGCTGCAGTGCCTCCTGAATGCTTGCTTGCTTATTGTAATTCTAGCTAAATCATAGTTTGCATCCTCAGACGGTCATGCTATTTTCTTTCATTGCACCCTGTAATAAGCCTATCACCCGCTCCTTTCTGTCCGTGCTAGTGCTGTATTGATAGTATCTTAAATTGAACTCTGGACCTTTGGTCTGAAATTGGGACACATGGATCAGATCAAAAAGCGTTTGTTGACATCMAAGTGTGTCTAAACAATTGCTGCCCGGCGGCAGCTTGTCCTTTGGTTATACATACTGATCAGCACTGATGTTTCCAATGCACACGTTTGTCTACAATGATGTTTGTAGCTAAACTTTGAGCGGTAGGACTGCTGACCTTAGATGGCCTTGATTTCTTCACGTTGGACACCTCCTACTCAATAGGAGGTCATCATAGATGAGATTGATGGAATTTTAGTAGGTAGTCATTAGCTTGCGGGGATTGTAATAGAAATGCTAATCCTCCTTTGTCCTGTGCCCACTGCAAATGCAAGATGCATCAGTTCACTTAACTGAATTGCTTTAGTTCAGAACAGCATCAGAGTGGGCCAAACTTTGCAAACAGGACTGAAGATCCTTGCCGCCTTCTGATGCGGAGGTCAGAGGGTGACTGCAGCTATCTGCTCCTCTCCCCATCTCTCCCTTTTTGCCCAACTACCCATAATAAAGAAGCCTACCAGCAACTGTGATACTCGGTCAACAGCACCACAKGCGAGGATCGTTACTGGCAGCCTCTCCCTGTGCCGCAAGACCCTGTACTGTGTTAGAAATCACTGTAAAGCGTCAATTTTTGCTTCCCCGCATGATGGCTTCTTCCCAGCTGAATGCGGTTCATTACCATTTGTATAGCTGTTCTTGTCCCAGGCTGGAGGGAGGAGGCCGGATCCTGAGCTGGCGCAGAGAGGTGCAGCTCTGCTGAAGGCAGGGACGTTGCCCACCTTCGCTCCCCCTGAAGACCTGGCCGTTTGTCTTCAAACCAGCTTATCGTCTCTGCAGCCCCAGGGCACGTTGCTGCTTGCGTGCCTAATTGCCAGGTTAATCAAGGCTTGATGTGCTGTTTCAGATGTGATTTCTCCTGCTGAACGACTCAAGCTGTCATGGCATTTCCGGGTACGTGACTGGGATACGCCATTAATAGCTGAAACGTTTGGCTTTAGCTTGCAACGCCACGAACCCGAGCAGACTTTAGCTACCCAGACGTTGCGGTGGTTTCCAGGTGTTACGATTCCCAACTTACCGTCTCCTCGTGGGAGGTTGTCCACGGCGGAGCTGGTACACCACAGCACGTGATCACTCATCCATTTCAGTGCAAAGTCCGGCAGCCTGACTTTGTTAGGAGGATTGGGCCTCTGGCGCTGTGCCCCGTACTCTTTGTTTTCTCCAAAAATGTGCATGTCCTTGCAGAGTTTGACTCTGCCTTTTGGTCTCTCAAGTTAAACCTTAGGGCTGTCAACTCTAGTGACTGTGTTGTCAGTCCCAGTGATGGTCTTTCTAGAGCCTCAGCCCCGGTGATCCTGGGATTTTTCAATTCTGGTTTAAAGTTAGGAAAGTTTTCTAGCATTTCTAGGTGGAAAGAGGAGCTTTGTAGCACAATCTCTGCAGACTCGAGAAACGGCAGGGCAAAACCCACGTCTGTAGCATTTATTACTTCTTGTGGGTTTTGTTTATTTGCTTTTGGCTTAAAAATCATCGGATGTAATCTCAGAATTTGGGGGTCTCTCTCCTGACTTTTACTCGCGCCTGACAGTGATATGTGTTCCCAGCGCCAGCTTTTGAAGCAATTTCATTTTGAGCGCCTGACAAGCGCAGACTTTTTCGGATGTTTTCTCTGGTTGTCATGTGAGCTCGAAGCTTGTTCCAGTCATTTGTAACCTTTGCAATCAGCCCCACCAAGGTAACGGGGGAAAACCTGCTTCCTTGCTCATCCAGCCCATAAAGCAGCAAGTGTGGGTATCTGTCGGCTATCAAAAGCACAGATAGTTTATTCACTTTTTTCTCTCTGCTTGCAATTACTCCCCTTTTTTGGCCTCTCCCCTTAATGAAGTCTCCTAGTAGTTTAAACCTCTACTTTATCCAGAGCAGAAAGCCGCATTTGTTTTAAGTAACATGCAGTGATTTGAAGTTTGCCCCCTTGTCTATATGAAGCTATCTGGAGGTTTTTGGCTGGATTCTTGCAAATGAAAAGCTTTTGGGGGACTTGCACGCTGAAAATAGGGATGTGGGACCAGATGCCAGGGTCCCCAATCTGCTGTGAAGGCAAGCATGTCTTCTCCTGTTCATAGACTTGTCAGGGTTTATCTTCGGCGTGTTTAGGGATTTTTTTCCCCCCACTATTTACAGTCCTTTCTTGCCTCCGTTTGATTTGCCTGCAAATAACAGCAGCATGATTCCCCAAATCCAGTAAGTGGAGAAGTAAAGCCCGTATCTAATTGAGTCATCCCTGGAGAGAAGGACAATGAAAGCTGAGCTCCCGCACAAAGAAGCCGCCTGTGAAAAGCAGCTTAAACACCCTTTGAAATGATAGACTGCTTGCGGGAGTAGCACAGCCGCCTTCCTGAGCAGCATTTCCCTCCATCTCCAGCTGCTGTAGGGAGGAGCTGGGCTTCTGGCTAAGGCTTGCCCCGTTTCGGGCAGGTTTGCTAAGGACTGGTGGCTGTTTTGGAAAGCTCGTTTCACGCGGGTGGCATGGTCTTCCGAAGGGTGCCACTTAGGGACATGGTGCCGTCCCAGCTGCTTCTACACAAGTAGCTTTTTTGATTGTTTTTTTATTATTATGGCCAGTATCATTGAGACAGGGTGGCCAGACCCATGGAGACAACCCAGAAATCATACCTCCCTGTGGGTGCCACCAAAGCCCTCTAACTCTGAATGCTGTTAGCTGTGGACCAGGAATGATGGACCCCAGTTGCTCCGTCCTTTCCCCGATCCCGGGAAGACAAGCTTGTGTCCGTTCTCAGTTCCTCGGGAGCCAGGTGATCATTAGCATTGCTCAGTGCCATGGTTTTAAATCCTGCACCGGTCCTGGTGCCGGAATTTGTTCGTCCTCATTCGGGTCACGGGAGGGTGAAGGAGCTGGTTCTTCCCTTTTCATGCTGCTGACAGGTGCCGCGTTGCCCTGGGAATTGAAGCTTGAACGTGGCAGTTCTTTGAGCAAAAGATGATTTAAGAGACCCAAGTGCGAGGTTAAAGGTTAGCCTATTAGAGGCCATTTAGCTCGAGATGGTGGTCGGGGCTGGCATATGGATATGTAAATCTATACATTCATTAAAGCAACCTGTTTTTGAGTGGCACCCCCAAAGGAAAAAATTAGAGAGAGATTTCTCTTGCATAAAGTTACTAGTCGATTCTGTTTCAGAGATGATGTAGTGCATAACTAGGGTCAATTTGAATATTGTCTTTTTCCAAAGGAAAATATCCAGAAATAAAGTGCTCTCTGCATTCATTTTGTAGCAGCATCTTTCACGGAAAGGACCCGGAGCCTGAGGGAGAAGGAGCTGAAGGCATTTTCAACAGGGTTGAAATTCCCCACGTTTGGGCCCACTCTTTATTATGGCATTATTTTCAGTCGTGCTGCGTTTCTGGCGATCCTTTTTTTTTGTGTCAGAAACGGTGTGGTGTCACCTGCCTCCAGCCCCTAGATGCATGCGGCTAGATGGAGCGGATCGGGAAACTCAGCACTGTCCCAGGACCCTTGGTCCGATCCTGGCAACACAGAGCGGGGCCTTTGCAGACCCAGCTGCTGCCCAGGCAGGGTGGAGATGTCCAGCGTGATTCCTGGGGCGCAAAGGCAGCTAGGGCTCCAATTAATATGTATTATTCAAGGAGCATGAGGTTCCAAATTCAGAATATCTGGTGCTACAAAATGACATTTGCGCTCCTATGAAACATCCTGGCGGTATTGTTTAATATATGCACCTACACTCTGCTCGCAGGTACGGTGGATTCAGTGCGACTGAGCAGTTGCTGCCCGTTGCAAACTTGTCCCAGGCCACGTGAAAGTAAGTAAATGCAGGACAGCAGCACAAAAGGAGCAGATGGTAAAACCTCCCGTGTTGTTCCTGGCTTCGTGAGCCTGTACCCAGGGACACGACGTGATTTACAAAGTCCACGGCTGACTTCACCAAACCTGTAACTGTTAAGCTGTGGGCTTTGGAGTCCTTCGAATCTTTCCATCGGCAATTCTGCTGCACAAATCTCTAAAAAAGTAATTAAAAAAAAAAAGTTGGTCATACTGAGTGTGGCCTCCTCCAGCGGAGTTTGCAGCAGGTGAGTAAGGAGAAAGAGAAACAAAAATCCCCAAGTTTTGGCACTCAGCTGGAAAAGCCCTGGAGAAAGACCCAAAGAGCAAGACAGTACTGGAATTATAAAGCTGTGTTAAGCGTGAAGGTGAAAAGAGTGCAAAAACAGTGCAGCCCTAAGGTGTCTTTGCAGGGCACTTTGGGGCCTCTCGGTACTGCTTCACCTTGCAGGACTGGGGATTTCTGGAGTTCCCTGCTGAGGGGGGTATAAAAAGATGCTCTTTTACCGATTGCGACAGGAGTATGCTTCATCTTTGCTATGAAGTGTTAAGAGCGCTCCCAGGATCTGAGCATCAAAAAAAATTGTATTCAAAGTTGCCGGTGATGCAGAACAAGTTATATTCACAGTATTGACTCTCCTCTCTCTGGTAGTCAGGAAGCCCCTGCAGAGCTGCTATCCGTGAGCTGGAGGAACGGCCGTTTTTGGGTCCTCTTTCCAGGTGTGGAACATCGATCGAGGAATTGCAAGCAATTTTTGAGACCGCGCGGCTTTGTCTGCACGCCTCGGTTCATGATGAACAGGATCTAAAGGGGAGTCATTTCCCCTCTGCTCCCCCTCTCCAAAACGGAGCTGGAACGCTGGATGTTCGAGCAGGCTTCTGACTGAGGGAGAAAACATGAAAACAATGTGGACGTCTGTTGGAGTTTGATCAATTTGCCCAAACAAACAGCTCYGTTTTTCGGCTGACAGCATTTTAGCACTCAGAAGGGAGTTGTCAAAATCTCTCCACAGGCAGTCATGTCCTTCATGCTAAGACATACTTTATATTACCTCAAAAAGAAAAAAGAAAGACGACGACAAAGTGGCTTAGATCACCATTCTTTCTGTTCATGGAGAAAATATCCGCCCCCGTTTCATTTCTCCACCAAACAATGTAGCATTAATACCTTCTCCTGCTTGATCGCTTCCTTGAGGATTAAGGATATCTGCTTTTGCGGGAATTCGGTGAACCTTAGCTCACGTTGGGCAGCGTGCTGGAAATGGAGCCAGGCTAGCTGTTTCGTCTGTCTTGGGATTTCCACAGCAGGTCCAAAGCAGTGATTAAAGCAAGTTAGGGTGCTCTGACCCACTTGGAAAATAAATTACTCATTTCCTTGCCTTTCCTTAATGAGAGCGGCTGATAAAAACCTCTGTAATTAAAAAGCCTGCTTTAACTCTTTAATATCTGGCGGTCCCATTTGTGGTACGATCGCAGCGAGGGCATGGTCACAGCAAGCACATCCGAGTCCCTGCTCGCCACTGCTTGGGGATGGAGACCATGCTACGCACGCTGAGATGTACAGGCTGAAAAATAAAAGCAGAATTGGAGCGGACATCTGCTCTAGGCTGTCACGAATGGAGGAAAGTGAGAATGACAAATTCTTGGACCAAATCTCACAATATTTGAAGCCACGGGACACTTCAATTACTGTCTCCGTGCTGGTGACTCGCGGATCTACCTGTCTGCTTCAGACTTGTCTCCTACCGTGAAGTGCCACGTCTCAGCCTATTTCCCTGACAACTCCTCCTGGATCCTTTGCCAATGCAATTTAAGCTCTACATGGCAAGAGCTCCTGTCTGCTTGCTTTTTCCCCCATATTCCTCCCCTTTTGGCACGAACAGCAGCACCCCAAGTAACAGAAAGAGAAGTCCATGTGCTGAGCTCTGTATGCCRCGGAGCGAGTGTGCCGTGAAGCATTTGGCTTTTCATTAAAACCTTTGACCCGCGGTGGTGAGATGTAGCTCTCTAAATTATACTGGCAGGTGGACTAGGAACTGTCTGAAAGACTACAAAGAGAGGATACAAGTGGTGGGAGTCTCTCCAGGGCCCGGGAGAGTCTTGCGTGGCCATGAAGGGGACGTCTGCATACAATGGCACTGCTGTCCCCAGGAGCAGTTTTATATTACGCTTAAATTGATAATTGTCCCCGTCCCACCCCACAGCCTTTGGCTATTTAATTCTTGCCCTTCCCTTTCTAGCATTCCTGGAGCAGCAAGTTGATTGGTTCTGCTCAATGAGCCAGTGGGAAACTAATAATTATTGGGCTTGGTGGGTCGTTTTCCATCAGATCAGGTCTAACTCACTCCGTAGCTGCATTAATTGCTAGATCTGATATGAGGGAGGGGATGGAAATGCATGGCCGTGTCCTGGAGGAGGGGAGGCCGCTGTTAAATGGGATTAGCTATAACATGAAACCGCACTCCGGTTTAATAGCGTCCGACTAATAGAGAAGAGGGAGGAAGCGTACACTAACCAAATTCCTTGAGTGTCGTGTAGTGGAGACGAAGCATGAACGCTAGCGAGAGCAGAGAGGCAAAAGGCAGGGCCCTGACAAAGTGTGAGTAGGAGAAAAAGAGCGAGTAATGGCAGAAAAAATAAGGCAGAAATGTTTGATTCTCTAATGCTTCCAGGACCGAATAATCCAAGCCAAGGGCTTTCAGATGGAGACCCGACCACAGAACTGCTGCGGCAGGATAACATCTCGGGCCAAGGAGGCAGCAGGTCACCCCCAGGACGCTTTGTCCCCATCATGGGTMCTGGCGTGATGTCTGGGAAGTCAGGGTTATCCCGTACAGGAGCGGATGCCTTTTGATGGCCACAGCAGTACGTGCAGGATCCTGCTGGGTGAAGAGAGATTGTGAAGATATGTGCTGCATATGTGCTGGATGTGCTGCACGTACCGTGCAATGCCCACCAAAGTATTATGAGAAAGCRTGTAGGAATAACGGAAAGAAGTATTTCTGATTTGTGGTGGGGTATCAGGATAAAATGGGCTTTTGTGAAGAATGGGAAAACAAAGATGAAATCTTCTGACAGTGAAATCTGTTGATCAGTGTCTCAGAAGAAGCGGTGGGAAGCCTAGGAGATACCTTTCAAAACAGCGTAAGGAACAATTTTGCATCTGCAGGAGATAGACTGGATGACTTTGGCTAGGTTTCCCCCCAAAAGCTCTTGCAAACTTCTCTGTACCAGGTCTTTTCCACCCCACCTGTAGCAGACTTCCCTGGACTTGGTCCACAACCCATTGAGGCAGTTGAAAATTTCCGTTTGACTTTTGGGTGAAAGCCATCATGTGGGAAAAGCATGGAGTAAGGCCTGCAGGAGCTGGCATGGTGCTCTTCATATTACATTTAATCTTTGAGACGTGGCCAAAGAAACTTCCCAGGGCTTAGTTGTCCTCACCGTTGCTAAACCCACTCTGGGCAGTTCTGGGTTGCAGATATGCACCATCTTCTCCAGGACTCTGAGCAGTTCATTGCTTCACATCCCTTCATCTCATCTACACCCAAATCTCTCCCCTCCTTCCCCCCGGTTTCCAGCGCAGGTGATTGGGAAGTTATGCTTCATAGCACAGCGAGCCCATCTGGGAGGGGAAGAAGAATATGRTGTGTCATGTTTCTTTTAGCATGCTGGGCAAGCTTTGGGAGCAGAGCTTAGAAAACTTGCAGCCCGGCAGGGCAGCTCCCTGCCTCGGGGGAAGGCCAGGCCTGGAGAAGACCTTGTTGCATGTGCTGCAATGTGGGTGGGGGACAGAGAGAGCATTTAATGTTGCATTTTTATAACGGCATGTGTGAAATGCTGCAGGATTTCTCAGATTTGGGTTTGTTTTTTGGTTTGGGGTTTTTTTCCTGCTACGCTGGGCTCTCACTACTACCGGGTGAGTCCTGGGACATGAGCTGGAGGCTGCAGAGCAGCTCTGGAGCAAGACCCTGCTAAAGCAAATGTTTTAAGTCCTTAGCAGAGACGCGAGGCTTGTCCAAACACACGAGACAAATTAAAATGTTTACACAGGAAAGGGAAAGATCTCTATATGAATGTAAGAAACTCGGCTTCACCTCTGACTTCAGATAGGGCTTGAGTTGCCGAGTCCCAAAAGCTTCTCTGATGGTATGCAGCTGCCGCAAGGGAGAAGTCTCCAGTTTGCTGAGCTGCTGTAATATTCGGGCGGTTTTAACCCATTCCTTTGTCGCTATTCTGGCCCTCGGGTCCAAGCAGTAAGGCAATGCCGTGCGGATGGGTGCTGGCGGGGTCTCTGCAAGTCCATAGGTGCGTGGGCATGGATCTGGTGGATCTGCCCTCGCTGTGAAGGCTGCTGCTTGTTAGGACAGACTGCAAGCGGGAATAGTACATCCGCAGGGAAGATCAGCTCGTTTTATCATGCTTTTCTGCTTGCACAGCCACGCTGCCAGGCGCCGTTTGTGGATTTGCATTTACTTTAAATATTGAGATCCATGTATGACAGCGACTTAACTAAACATCTCCCCAGCTCCCCTCTCTTCCTTCTGCTTCTCCTGAGCTTTCTCCCTCTGCTGCAAGGTTTTCTTCAGTTATTGATTATTATTGGATTTTTAAACCAAGTTTCTAGTAAAAAAAAGCAAAAAACAGTCTCGAAGCTCCTACGCTTAGATAGGAAATTACACCTGTAAGATAAGTTGCGTGAGGACCCAGCACTGGGGTTTGAGGGAGCTGCTGCCGTGCACGTTTCAGGACAGCTTTAAAAGCAACGCGTAGCTCAGCAGCAAGGGAGATGCGCCCTAAAAGTACGTGGATAAATGAAGCGGTGGGCAGAAACGGTGCCAGCTCTGACATGGCGGGGATCGGGAACGGCTTCCTAAAAGCTTCGCTTACAAGGAAAGCTTTTAATGCCAAATGGAAGAGGGCGGGCAGCGAGGAAACGAAGGCTGTTTTGTAAAAATAGTCATTGATGAAAGGCAGGGAGAAAGGCTGCTGGGAAGAATTTGAATATATGCAGAGCAAGAGATCTCAATGAAATCTGTTTAATGGCATGTCGGAAGAGTTTGTTCATAAACCTCCCAGCTTTTTAATTTCTCTTTCCGTACTTTTTTTACGTTTGCGTGCATATCATGGAGTTCAAAAAGGCCCATGAGTAGAGAATAAAGGAGAGAAAAGTACTGATTTTGGAAACTGCTGCCCAGCAAGGTGGAGTGTAGTCCCCAGTTAGATAATAAATCAGACAACAGAAATCCTGTTAGCAGTTAGAGGAGTCCAGAAGCGTCGTCTAAAAGTAATGCTGTTTTTTAAAGATCGGATCATCCCAGACGGATTAGATTGCTTTTAAAAATGGAGTTGTTCCACTGGAGGGGAAAAGGGGATATAAAATATCCCGCTCGTTACTTTGAGGTTCGCGTTTGATTGATTGCTGCTTCGGTTTTTACCTGGGCGCCGGCTGCAGAGGCACCAGGTGGCTGTGGGCAGAGCGGGATTTGGAGAAGGCAGCGCAAGCTGTCGTAATACGAGGCATGCCCAGCTTCCCATCAGCAGCTTGACCTTTGGTGTCTTGTCAGAAGCACGCTTCTTTTCTTTTTTTTCTTTTTTTCTTTTTTTAAAATAACTAAAAACCGGGCCACTTATTTAAAGAGGTGCAGTTATTTTTGTAGCCTTCTGCAAAATTCAGGGAGGACCTGACCTTGACCATTTCCTCTCTTATTGACATGGGTACCTGCGCAGGAGCCCCATATTAGGGGTTTTTTGAGYGCTCATTCAAATAGTCTTGCGCGGTAACGGATGTGCAGGGTTAAATCAGAGCCCGACGGCCAGAGAGGTGGTCACGTATGGTCAGCAAGGGAGGCCTGCACCAGCTCCTGGAGCTACAACGTGGTCAAGTCACCCAATGCCTTGGGAAAACAGCTGGAGAAACGTGAGGTTTGGAGATGTCGAATGCTTCTCCTTTTTTTGCTTGTTTGTTTGTTTTTAAAGAGACTTTCATGTTCTTCTTTTCAAGTATTTCACTGCAGTAGCCAGTGCTGGAGATGTTTCTTTAATTGGAGTCACTCGGTTTCTGGAGCTGGGACTCAAAGTAAGCACCCAAAACTGCAAAATTCACGTTAAAGTGGCATCGCTGTACAACAYGCGTCCTGTCAGTCTCTGCGACTGACTTCAGCTGCCCCCGTGCTGTCAGCCTCAAAATCTTGCATAGGCTCATTGGGTCAAATTCCACCTTTTGATGGAGTCAGTGGCACAAAACTCTTAATACTGTTGGAGTCAGAAGGGCCGTTACGGGGATCATCCAGTTTGACCTCCTGAATGCTTTCATTTCCTACATGCATTTGTGTATGAGTCTCGCTGCCAGGACTCATTGCCTTCAGCCCACCTTCAGATGTCGCCGTTGCCAGTGATATTAAATCCAGGAAAAAAACGTGATTCTGTTGATAAACCAAAAGGGTTTGCAAGGGGTCTCAGTCCTGTGCAGATAACTGGGGCTGCGGATAGCAATGGAGAGCTTATGTCCCTCATGAGATGGGAAGACTCTGATGAGGCAAATCTGATGCTGGCCAAAGCAGCTGATGGGAGGTGTCCTCAGATCATAGTTGCTCTTTATGAAGAGCGACTAACTTGGCATTTGAGCACAGAAGATGAAGCACAGTAATTGTTTGCGTTGCTTTTTTGTATATATGTGAATGTTAAAACATGAAATTTGATTTATTAGCAGTTATTGTGGAATAGTGTGTTTTGCATCAACAGCAAGTAAGTAAAAGCTTTCTGCAGCTTGCTACATTTGTCACAACAGAGCATTTGATACCACCACTTCTTCCATATTAGGTAAAAGCTTTTATAAAGCATTTATGAATGTCCATAGCCATTCCTGGCTTGTAATGAATGTCTAAACAAATGTTTTATAGTCTTCTATACTATTGATGAGCATGTATTTTCTTTACCCCAGCGTAGCCCTTTAAACCTGTAGAATCATTCTTTTTAGTATTTGGGATCACTTGGTCCCAAGAAGACCAGGTGAAAAAAATAAATAAAACCCATGAGCCAGTAGTGTGCCCTTGCGGCAACGGTGGACAACGGCCTCTTGGGCTGTGTTAGGAAGAGCATTGCCAGCAGGTCGAGGAAGGTGGTCCTTTGCCTCTACTCAGCCCTGGTGAGGCCATATCTGGAGTGCTGGGTTCGGTTCTGGGCTCCCCAGTACTAGAGAGACATGGACCTGCTGGAGTGAGTCCAGTGAGGGGTCATGAAGATGATGAAGGGACTGGAGCATCTGACATACAAGGAGAAGCTGAGAGAGCTGGGACTGTTTAGCCTGGAGCAGAGAAGGCTCAGGGGAGACCTTATCAATGTGCATAAATATCTGCTTGGGGTGGGGGGTATAAGAAGACAGAGCCAGACTCTTCTCAGTGGTAACCAGCAACAGGACAAGAGGCAATGGACACACACTGAAGTTCACGAAATTCCATGGAAACATAAGAAAACACTTTTTTTTACTGTAAGGATGATCAGACACTGGAACAGGCTGCCCAGGGAGGTTGTTCAGTCTCCATCCTTGGAGATTTCCAAAACCTAACTGGACACAGCGCTGTGCAACCTGCTCTAGGTGAGCCTGTTTGAGCAGGGGAGTTGGACTAGGCGATCTCCAGAGGTCCCTTCCAACTTCAGCCCTTCTGCGAGTCCGTGATCTCTGTGACGCTGCAAAAAGGAGTCCCTGTCCCTTGGTGACAGAGGCACTGATCCTGCACTTTGGCCAGCTTTGGAGCAACAGCAGTCTGTCCATGTCTACTGCAGAACTGAGCAGCCATTAAATGATGACTTTGGTTCACAAATGATATCAAATGGGTTTTTAACATGAAAACGAGAATGGGAAAGCAGAGTAACTCATTATTGGCCTGAAGCAGATTTCCCGTGTTAAAGCACTTAAAACCAATATAGAATACATGACGTGCCACTAGATTTTAAACCTGAATAATGTCCAGCTGTCATAATGGCTAATAATGCAAATTATCTGAGTCAACCTCAGTGTGTAAAGCAGTAAATACATCCTGTCCATTCAGGCAAACTTCTTTTTCTCCCTCCTTTCCCATTAATATTTCATCCCCCGAAGAGATGTTTTCGCCGTATTATGCGTACCAGCGTACTGCGCTCATGGTGTTCCTGGATGTCATTACAAAGAACCCCGAAGACTGTACCAGATCTCCGCTCTCTGCGACGCTCGCTTGGAAATTGCTTGGAGCAGCAGCGGCAAGTGTCAACAGGGAGCCGTATTAATTATTTGGAATGTGCCTCATAAGAGGAATCAACTGCTTTTATTGCAGCACAAATATTACTTGAAAGGGGAAGGTTACTTTAGCTGTTATCGTAATCTATGTGTCATTAACTCTCCTTGTTTAGAAAAAGAGATTAACAACCCCAGAAATTGTTAAAGTAAATAGATGAGTTACAACAACATGCTTTATTATAAATAAAAGTTTCTCCGTATAGTTGCCTCCAGATCACTGGAGAAGAAGTGGGTCTTTAGCGCTAAACTAAGAAACCGCGCGACAGTCTTGGGAATGGGAAAGCTTCCATTCAGGTGCAAATCTCTGCGTCTTCTGTAGGTGGAACAAACAGGTGCAGTTGTACTTTATGCTATACTTTGTTGAAGAATTGCTCTAACCCAGAAATGCTTCCTTCCCTTTTCAAGTCAGATGAACAGATTGAATGGGCTTGTCACCCAGAGTCTGGAATAGGTTGTCTTCTGGGCAACGTGGCCTCTTAAGAGAACAGTGTGCAACATGCGCACGCAGTTTTTCTGAGACGGTGGCGATCAGATGAGACTGGTGATGAGAAGAAGGCGTATGGAACAATTTGCTATGAAAGATGGTGGTGGTAAAATAAGTATCACTAAAATTCAACAGAGTATCAATGTCTGCTTGGAAAAAGTGAAAGAAATGGGAGTGTTGTCAACTTTTAATCAGATGCTTCCAGAAAAAGGAAGTTCATCTTCATTCTGAATTTCAGTGTACATGAAAAATATGCCCTAGAGCAAAATACTTGCAAACCTGTTTTTAATACAGTGCCTTAAAAACGTGGTATGTTTAACTGTAAATCCTGATAGCTCTTAATAGGAAATAGTGGATACTAAAACACTTATTTGTCCACAGGGCAGGCTCACCACGGGCAAGTTTCCTACATTGCCCCCCCAGTCCACCTCGATTCGGATCTGGAGAGACCACCGTCCAAGGGTGAGTCACTGACGCAGCCTCCGTGTACGTGCATTGCCAAACAGCCRTGGGCACGAGTGTATGTCGGTTGTTCACAAAGCCTCCGTGGAAAAGGTACCACGTGCCATCCGAGAACACTGGCTGGAGCAAATTGACTCCACTGGGAGGGCTGTATGAGAGTTGGAGTGACGGTACAGAAGTGGTCGTGTGGGGGTTCAGGCCTGGATTTAGTCCACCTTGCCCTTGGGTTTTACTAGAGTTGGTGGAGAGATGCTTACTCCAGAGGATGACTCGAATTTTAGGTGAGCTGAATTGCCCTCGGGAGATGGTCCCGGTAGCCAATATGTATGGAGTGAGTCTAGAAGACAAGCCCTGCTAAGACAGGTGCCTCAGCTGAATTGTGAAAATAAAGCGATAGATAGGGCTATGTGCCCTTGATTTCTCAGCCTGATGTGGAGGGTCATCCCCCACCGCGGTGTGTTGTGATGGACCCTGGTGTTTGCCCCTGTGGCTTGGGGAGGTGGGCTTGCTCCCCAGAGCATGGACCCGTGCTAGTGCAGACTGCTTAGACGTTTGCTGTTAATTAGGTTGTCACTATTCCAGTAGGACGTCAAAACGGTGGAGTTTTTCTTTCTAGTGACTGTTGCTTTTCTGTCCCCTCACTGTAAAGCTGTGAGCGTGTACGTGTGCACGCATGTGTCGGTGCATCCGAATGGGCGTGCTGTCATTACGTAACGTGAGGAAAGCTGTCTTCTCAGTCCCACTTCTCCATCCGCCTCTAATATTCTGAGAGACAGAAAAACCTTCGTGCCGGGGAATTGCAGCTGCGACTGCAGACATATCCCTGCTCCTCAAAATGGCCCGAGGACTTTGTAGGCTGAATGAAAGCGTACTGCTAACGCTCTCAGTGTGGAAGGCTCCCTTAATTTAGAGCGAGCTTTTCCATGTGGCTTGATCTGAAACTTGATCAAGTAAACATCTGCTGGTTTTTCTCTTTCTAAGTGCAAATGTGTGTTGTTCTTAGCTGATGCGTTAATGAAAACTAAGGAATCGCGTCTTACTGTCCGGAAGCAGTCTCGGCATGGTTATTCCTCGGTGGTCCCTCTTGCCTCTGTGCAAGGTGGAGCATGTGCTGGGTGGTGAAGCATGGGCCTAACTTTGCTGGTTCTCATTCCTCTCCCTCCAAGGCTGGTCTTGCACAAGTGGGGCTGGTTGTATACAATCTCCTGACAGTCCAAAGTGCTCTGTCCGCAACTGCCATTCTGCTCTGGGTGAATTACCCTGAGATTTGGGATTGACAGCTGCTGCTTCTAGAGCGGAAGCCAGCTCTGACAGATATCAATCCATGAGCCGGTGCCTAGGGGGCTGAGGGTGTTCAAAAGTGGGGTAATTGGTATCGTCTCCTGGGGAAAGAGCATGGTATCATCTTTTTACTTTATTTTATTGTTTTTTAACATGTAGGAGGGATGTGAATGTTTTTACTTATCGTTTCTGGCACTTTAGGACACGCTCAGGATCTGTTCCAAGCCTTATCCCTTAACTGCAAGTGCTATTTTAACTAAGGAATGCAAAACCACCCCTACCCTTAAGCTATCACTGTTGAGTCTATGTGATTCCTGTAGCTGGGACCTTAAAGAGTGCGATTTTAGGACGGCCTTCGTAAAACCACTGATGTTAGGGAACTCTTGAGCCAGCCGCTTGAACTCCCTGAGGCTGTTTCATCCTCTGTAAAATGAGGTTCCTGATTATTTGGAAGAACTTTGAGATGAAATCTGCTATAAAGAGTTAAGYGTGGTATTATCCATGTCCTCTCTGGTCCTTCCTCCTACCTTACTCTTCCGATGCATCACTGAAGAGCGATCATCGAGTACAGGTCAGTGTTGCACTTACTGTGGCAAAAAGAATAGCAGCAGCCACCTTACCGTTTCAATTATAATAAAAGGGAAGGGAGCCACGCTAGGAATACGAAAGCGTCTTGGCTTCCCATATTAAAAATGATGCAGGTTCAGTGCTGCTGCGGGTCTATGCAGCTGCAGTTCTCAGCCGGCAGATTTATTTCTAACTGCTTCTTCCTTCTCCTTTTTAAAAACGTTATCACCGGTGGCATTTACCCGCATTGTTTATGCGTGCGGTGCATTTTTACCTACCTTTCAGTGTCCTGACGCAAGTCCTGAATAGAGGATAAACTCCAGTAGTTTACTAGTACATTAGTGTCATCATACATTACAAGGTAATTACTCTGAGCCGCGGCTCTGTATAGTAACGTAGTAATGACACTGTAAATCACTTAATAAAAATAAAGCCCTGAATCAGCATTCCTTATTTAAGATGCTCCTTTTTCCTCACCCTCTTATTTGAGGGTGTTTTAAAATTAGTTCCATAGATGAAGCACGCTTAACCGTTATTTTTACACCTCCTCTTAATATAACAATCTGGACACAGTTGCATTATTTTTATGCAACTATTTACAACATCCATACGCAGGATAATTCCAGGCTGGCCGAGACCTCGGACCATTGGAAATCAGTAAAATCGGGTGCAACAGCAGTTGTGGCTTCAGCTTCTTTATGCCTGGTCCTGAACGTGGTGAGAGCCAGGACTGATGGGTGACTTTTCAGGCTCATGCATAAAGATAAGAAGAAATCTATTTACTTTGGGGAATTTGGTTCTCCGTCCTCCGTGGATAGTTATTAGGCGTTAGTATTTCAGGAGCCTCTTTCTTTCGCTCGGGCAGTCCTGTCTCACCGAGCCTTAGACGCTAATCGTTGGCCTGTGACGACAGACCCTTTCTTGTACCCCCAGGTTGTGATCTCGTAGACTTAGGGATTATAACCAGCGTTTAAAAATGGGTTGCTTGTTCCTGACAAGAGCAAGGAGTTTCAAAGATAAGGGTGATTCTTGTACGCTGACTTAGGAAGGAATTTTATGGAATTATCATATATAGCAATAAATTAAATGTAGTGTTTGGACTAAAAATCTGCCAGGTACTAAAATACAGGGAACAGAGTGAATGAATCTCACTGCGTCCACATACTAAAACTACCGATGAAGCTTTATAGGAGCAGATTTTAGTGTATATGCGGAATCATATTAAACATGAAACAGATGCAGGGCTTTTATAGTTAAGCAGCGCGCGGTGCTCTGCTAGCCTGTCGAGCTCGCAGTTTCCAAAAGTTTCCTTCAAGTCGAAGCTCAGTGGGAGCAGTTGTTTCGGAGGCTGATACGCCTGAAGTCAGTTTATTTTCAAAACGTAAATTTGTGGCGATTACTGACCCCCAGTTCTACAAATAAATAGCAAATCTAGGAGTGCTGTAGGTAGGTTCTCGCCCTTCCTGTGCAGATTTTTCTAGTAGGGATGTTGCTTAGGCCCCAGTTGAGGTCCTGGTTTTTGCCACAAACTTCAGTTGTGCGGTTCAGCGTCCTTACACGCAGAATCTCTTCCTATGGGGAATCTTTTCCTGTGGGGCAGCGTGTCAGGGAGGCAACCGGAAGACTGGCCGCTCTTTCCCCCTTTCTGCTCACACACCATGGAGTGTCCTCTTGTGCTTTCTTCCTTCAAAACCTGGATCCGTCCTATCATTTTTCTTCTGCTTTGCCTTGGTCCAGTCTGAGGAATAACCTTTCCTGAACGTCCGAACCACTTCTGAATCTTCTTACCAAAAATAGTGCAGGTTTTGGCTGTCTTTTGGAACAACCTTGGTTGTTCATTCCCGCCGAGGCCCCCAAGAGGGTCGCCAGCTTTGCAGATGACGCGGGAGGATCTGACAGGGGGTTACTGCTGGCGCTGGTGACATGGGCCCCGTTCCTCCTTCCCAGAGCTGCAGAAAGGCGGCTCCTCGGGAGAGCTGGGCAACGGGGACGCCACGTTAATTTGAGATGACACGTGGGCAGCCGGGCACGCCGTATTTCCAACCTTTTTTGTTTTCTCTTTGGGGCCCCCCTGGGAAAGCCATTTCCTTAGCTTGAGCAACCTTCAACCTTCACCGTGGTGGACTACACAGATGGCCATGAGGTGGGCAGCTGCTCTGAGCATGGGCCACGCTCGGTATTTATCAATCCCTCGTTAGGCACCGGAGCTGACGATAGCCAGTACGGTAACTAGAATAACCAGAGCTCCTGGAAATGGTTCAGAAAGGCGGCAGCGCTCCTGCCTGCTTTAGCAAGCGAGGTCCGCGTTACGTCCCGCCGCTCTGCGTCGTCGGGAAGAGTTAATTGCCTGCCGTTTGCTGCTTCCCTTTTTTGCGGCGGTGTCGAACTGTTGCTCCGACTTCTTGGGAGCACGTGTTTTCGTTGCAGAGGGGCACCGCAGGGCATTGCTGTTTATGTAGAAGATAACGGTGTGCTCTGGCGCGGGAAGCCGGAGCTAACGGAGTCTCTCAAGGAGGAGTGCTAAATCCCGCACGCTGGTGGGAACCGTTCAAAGGGTTTACGCTGGAAAATATTTCAGGAACTGGGAGGGGGAAAAAAAGTAGTCCGAGCGATGTTTAACACCTTTTCCATTATTCCTACTCATCTGAAAAAAAAAAAGCATTTTTAACTAGTTTTTTTTTTTTAGCAGCTAGCTGTCTTGTAAAGGAGTTGTGCTGTGGAGATCAGCATGAGCTGTTAAAGGCAGGCCCCTTGAAAGCTTACACTTTGTAGGCTGTCTTAAGCTAAAATATTATCTGATAAGCTCCAAATGGGCATAGGCCTCTGCCTGGGAGATGCTTTTGCCGGCGCGTTTGGTTTTCGAGTGTATCGAGTTGTTCCGGTGGTGGAAGTTTTCACCCAGCTGCCAGCGGCAACAGCTGGAGAGCAGAGCCATTTATGGTGGYGTAGCCTCAAGCATCACTAATCTGAAGTGAATGCCCGATTGCCAGCTCGAAAAAAAGCTGTTAAACGAGTTCAACGTGGAAGAGGAACGTGGCGCTGTGTTCAGCGTGAGACCCTTCTCTGCCTCCTTTTTTTCTCCCCTTTCTGCCAGACTAATTTTTGGCTACACTTCTCTGTCTGAAATATTTATAGGGCAAATAACTGTTTTAAATGAGCAGATGGGGGAGACATAAGACAAGCTGTTAAATTAATAAACATGTGTGGTGCTTTATCAGTAAGGGAGCCCATTTTGGCATTTCTTCTGGATGATTTGTATGGCCTATCACCATTGCACCTGGTGCAGGGACAAGAAATGGGCACTTAATAACCAAACAATGTGCAAACTCCTTCCATTATAACTTCATTATGTCAGATATAATCGTCTATAACTAGATGTCAAATGCATAATTTATGGCCAGCTCCCCTGTGGAAGAGTGGTCATATGAATGAATGGCCCCATTAATGGGAAGGAGCTTTTGCTGTAACTTTTCCCCTCCTGGAACATGGTCCGTTTTGTCATCTGGTATTAATTCTAAATCATTTCAGGGCTGCAGAGAAATGCCGGTTATATTTATATTTGTGTAATGGGAGAAGATGGCAAATAAATCATACAAGAGATCAAATTTCAGGTCCAGTGATTCCCAAGGCGTACTTCCTTTTAAAGTAGAATAGGACCAGTCTACAACAGTTGGATGGATCTTCGTTTTACCCCTTCGGAGAGGTTAAAAAGGCAGACGAGGTGAGATAACCCTTCCAGGAACTTCTTAGTGTCTGATAGAGTTTCCCATTGCTAGTGCAAAATGATTTTAAGACTAGATAAGGGACGGTACATGTACCCAACAGAATATTAATGTGCCCTGGACTTGTGACGTGGACTTCTGAGTGACGTATATGCTAAAACATTTGCGGTGGAGGAATATCATCTTACTTGCTATAGCATCTTCTCCTGGAAAATATTTCCTTTGTTCTTCTTCTTTTTTTTTTTTTAATGGTTGTTATGTGATCAACAAAAGCAGTTGACACTCGTGGTCTCCTTAGCTGGGATCAGAGATGGCTGAAAAAGACAGATTTGCTCCTCAGAATGGGTGGTCCTATTCCTTCTAAATCTCCAGAGGGAGATTTGTTCCTGTGAATTGGGTACCCAGCTCTTTAAAGGCGCTTGTGGAAATCCCAGCCTTAATAAATGCATACTAAATACTGATTAACAGATAAACATTATGGAGCCCTGTTGTTAAGATTGTAACTTGGCTCCCTYGTGGAAGGCCTCAGAATTTCAGCTTTTCAGCCAAGTAAATTTTGGCTTGGTAATTGCGATATTTGCTCAGAAGACGAGGGCTGCCATCCTCCAGCTCCAAATGGTTTGCTCTCGCCTTCAAATTAGCTATGTGCAGTTCATTCTCCCGGAAAACTGTCGGGAAGTGATATTTGAAAGAACTTGACTGCCTCCGAGAAGAGACGTTAGGGTTGGTTAAATGCAGGTATAGCGGCGTGAGGGCCGGCACGGGCACGAGCCAGGCAGTGGGGCTCGCGGCCGAGGAGCTTTCAGGGCTGGGGGGAGCCAGCTGCACTGGCCGTGGGGCAAGGAGAAGACTTTGCTGTTACCTGGCTGAGAGCGTCCTTACGGGGGAACTTCATATTTAAGCTTAATACGGCCGAACCTACCACCTTTCAGCTTTCTTTTTGCAGCTACGCTGCGCTGGGAGCCTTATAAATAGACGACTGACTCTAGATTAAGCATGTAAATTTGTACCAAGTGTATCCCTTGCTTCATTKCAGCTGTTTTGTTTCTTCTGGGGAGAATTGCTTGCACTTTCTTCATTAAAAAATGACCACAATTATGGATGCTATCGTGGCAGCCTCCCCTTTAGATCTGCAGATTTTTCTCTAAGTCCGGGTTTCATCTTTATTTCATTAGGAGCTCTGCTTTGCACAGGCGTGTCTCCGTGCGCCGCGTATGATGCCCACAAATTTAGTAATAGGCACGCACCAAAACGTTGCTCTGAGCGAGTAAACAATTACGCTTCCCTTTTTGGAATAAAACAGAATGCGTGTCCATAAATCATTTAAAAAAAAAAATCCTGCGTTTTTATTTGGGAGTAAAAGGACGAGGAGCTTTGTAAATTCGTGAAGGCCCATCACAGTGGGATCCCGTGTGCCACTGAAGTGTAACAAGCTTATTTATATTTTATTGTGCTTCCAGATCAAGCGGCATTATTTTGGGCCGTGCATTCCCCAGACGCTCTAGCTGTTGCTAAGGAAAAGGTACATTATGCTAATATTTCGTGCTAATAACTGTGCAAGCTGGGTTCTGTGCATCGAAGAAGTTGCAGGGGGGCAGGAAAAGTTAAGTTAATGCACCGTTCTGATTAGAGACTTTGCCTTGTAGCTCGCATTTAAAGACAAAAGGTAAGTTTGAATTCAAAAAGAATTCACACAGAAAATCTGTCAAAACCAAACAATTGAAGGAATTTATTTACTGAACTTTAAAATTGCTTAGCAGTAGGGATCTGGAACTGGCTCTGCTAAGAGGAAATTTGGCAGAAGCAGACCAAATGCTTTTTACCAGACATATTCAGTAACAAATTTCTCAGCATTCTCTTGAATTAATGTGTTTTGATCATGTAAACAAAACATTCATCTTTAATTCTTGTGTTTCCTGACCGTTTCCAGTGCTGCTGTCTATTATGTGATTTAGGTACCTTCTGATTCATTTAATGTTAGGTTGAAAAAGCCTACAGTGAAGCGGCGCACGGCACAATACATGGAAAAGCAATGCAGCGCTTTGGTTTCAGAGGGAATCAAAGAACAGGCCAGAGTCAGCAGCAATATAATGATGTCCACGGTGGTTATTTTTAAAAAATATGTTACGCAGACCGTGTTGATGAGTACTATTAAAAAAATAATAATTACCGACAATGAAAATAAACAAGGACCTTGGCATTCCTCCTAAAGGAATGCTCTGAACTGGGTTTCCCCTTTCGAGACTGTTTTCTCATTAATGCTGGTGCCAGGGCGTGAAATGGCCATGGCGAGAGAGGACTGAACGGGTAGGAGCGCGTTCGCAATCTCGATTAACCTGCAGCGTGTGCGGTGCATGTTGCACCCGGCCGATTCCTCCAAGAGAGCATCCTCAAAAGCACCAAGGGTTACAGGGGGCAATCAGGAGCAGGAATTTTTTGCCTCCTACGACGGCCACCGCCGTCGGCAGTTGTATTCTGCCAATGCTTTATAACTAAGGGATGGAGTGTTATAACTAAGGGATGGAGCTTCAGCAGCCCCAAGATCTGCTAAGGTTGGTCCTGCTGGCCAGAGACCCTGGAGCCGGTCTGGGAAACCTGTGCGGGGCTTGACAGCATCCTAAYGCCATTAACTGTTGTTTAACATCAGCCCGAGCCTCCGACCCATCCGTCATTAGCGGAGTCTCTTTTTCTCACTTTTTAGACACAAACTCTCCAGGGCAGGGGATGCTCTTCATTGTCCTTTTGGCTGGAGCCTTGTGCAATGGTGACTTTGACCCTTACCAGGGCTTTAGAGAAGTTAATATTACTTTTTACTAGTAGAGGCTGCAATAATTCTTGTTATACCTCATTGCATCGCACCTGGTCATAAAATCCATTCATGAGGCAAGGTGCCTGGCCTGAGAACTGTCACTGCCTTGGATGGATTAAATACGACGTGAGCCGAGCTCAGATGGAGCGGTGGGAGGGAAAGGAGGAGCCGGAAGGCAGTGGGGCATGTGTACTGGATGACTGAGGAAATAAGAAAATGGGCAGAATAAGGAGCCATAGCTTCAGGTTCAGGGCGGATTTGTAAGAGGGAACGGAAGCTGGAATATCAGGGTAGGTGCGGAGGAGAAACTTGAACGTGAGGACAAGCAAAGGCCTACTGAAGGTCTCGGGGAAGAGCTGCGTGTGCCCAAAATAGCAGGAAAGCCACGCTGCGGAGATGGAGGGCGAGCTGGCCCGTTTGAGGGGATGCGTTGTTCGCACGTGGACTGGGGATGAGGTCCACGGGAGAAATACGGGAGATTAAAGGAAAACCGATTGGTTTTGGCAGAGGAGAGGGTGGCTGCAGAAGGGTGCCGCATACTGAGAAGTGCCCTTGTTGACTAAGCCGTACGGTGGGGGCAAACAAGGACAAGCTCGAAAGGATGGAAAGGGAAAACGTTTGTGTTTTTAAAGAGTGCTTTTATATAACATATATAGAGGTTTAAAATATTGCTCCTCCAATCTTTCAGCAGCTTTGGACAGTTGATGATTTCAGCTGCTGGAGTAAAGGACACCACCACCTCCAGCAATTATAAACAGAGTAATTGCATAACGTTTATATCTCTGTTTTCCTACCCCGCGCACCCATTTCTAGTTGCTCTCTTCTTCCCGGCTTTTGTGCCAAGTTGCTGCAATTTAGAAACAAAAATCCAGAGTTCTCCTTGAGCATCATTAACTGCTGCCTACCTACCCTCTTGGCAGCAATATAGACCTCAGTTCCTATGGGAGTAGCACAGATTCCTCATCCGTTTTTGAGTCCATTGGGACTGTCTGGAGAAAGTACTCTACCACTATAAATCTGCCCATGATTTTAAAAAGTGCATGCCCCCTTATGGCCTAAGGTTCGGGCTTATCTTTAAAGCTCCTCCACRTTGCGTTTGGTTAAATAACTGCAGCTTGGCGTAGATGTCTCRCGTATAAGCTGACAGGGTTGACACTGGGAGCGTTTTGCAATCATTTGTTTAATTAGCTRAAGCTCTTTGGGGAGAAGTTTATGAAATGGCATACTCCCAAAGTCTAATTTAAATCTGTTTTGCTTTTTTGATGGAGGGTTCATAGCGCAAAGCATTTAAAAAGATATAAGTGAATGAAAAGCAACGAAAGCCCTTCTTTCGAAATGGGCAACTCCTCAGTAGCGAATGCACCCAGATACAGGAAGGGAAGTTACATTGGGGAACTGACCTGCAGAAGGGGAAACCAGAAGCAAGTCTATGCAGCTGTCTTGCCATTTTTTTTAGCTGTACTTCCACTCTGTTGTCTTTTAGTTCGATGTTTAATTAGGCGTCTCCTTTGTTCTGAGGTTAATTCCTTTTCTAATCGGTGGTTATTTTAACAAAGGTGTTGGTTGCTGGAGCAAATGAAGACCTGAGCCTGGGGGCGGGCGGGTGCTGAGCTTCATTTGGCGCACGGGTTCTTGCTCCCGGGGCAATCCTGGAGCACCACTCTGGGACACGAGGTTTCGGCGTCGTTCCACAGCGAACGCCTCTCCTGGCCTTTCTGCTTCCAACGAAATGGTTCCTGATGGGGAGCTTCCCCTCCCCATTGAGCCCACTGATACGTTAAGATCTACCCAAGTCTTTGGTTAGATCTAAGTTGATCTTAAGGGGTAGTAGGTTATTGCCTCATCGCACTGCATCAAGCAGTAAGTCATTGCACGCGCTATCAGATTTTGTCCTTGGGGCTTGAGGTAGGCGCTCTCTTGCTGGCCAAGTCCCGTCCATAGCAATGCTCAGGGTAACTGAAGTCCCTAACGCTTTCCATAGTGTATGTAGAACATGCTGGTGATATTATAAGATTAGTCACTCCGTGCTGTCACAAATATATCTAGTTTCCATAGTAAGTGATTGTCTACTGTGGCGCCCTGTAACCTTGGGGATATTTATTTGGTGTACGTATTCAAAGAAATGGGAAATGTTCTTTTTGGTTCTTTAGAAGCTCGAGGTTTGGCAGTAAAGAAAAAAGACAATTGTGGAGCTGGCCAGTTACCGCCGACGTGGCATAATTAATGCGATAGGATTTCTGAAATGAGCAGCCAATTACAGAAATGCATGTCCTATCCTGTACACACGAAAGAGAAATGGGACACTAAGTGTTTCTTCTTTGTTGTACTCTTTGGGCTCTGCTGTTGGTAATCTGCACATATGGCTAAAATATTTTGCACCGACAGTTTATTTTTTTTCAGAAGAACCGGCATGAGAAATGGCACAAAGAGCCCAAGGAGCATTGACTTTTGCAATCAGTAGCCAGCGAAATTAGCATATTCTTTCTGTTTTGTCTGCACAGACAATTATAAATTAGCTCCAGAAAATATGCTCCTGGAGGTGTGTTTTTATTTTTTAAGAGAACATTGACAAGGGAAGAGGGGAAAGTGTGTTAATGCCAAGCGTTTTAGCCCTGTTCATAGCCTACACTGCTGGCTCAAAGCTACAAGTCTTGCAAAAATTCAATACAAGTGGAAAAGAAGAAGAATGTGGGAGGAAAGGCGAAATAGGAGAAAACAAAGAGCTGTGCGAACAGCTAATTAGTATAGATTCCATCAGCTATGCAGGAGGTGCTGGGATGATACCAAACGCGCTACATTAATAGCCGGGACGGAGGAATGGGTGTGCATGCTGAGCATGGTAGCTTCTCCCACCCACCAACGCTGCTGCTTTGAACATTTCCTAACATAAAGGTTGCTTTGCTGATGTGACTCTCCTGATCCAAAACGTTTTTGAAATGATAGGCTGCTTTAAAAGATGACGGTACCTTTCCTTCCTGGCTTGCCAGGTTTGCATGGGAGAGCGTCCCTCTCTGGTGGGCTTCACTGAAGGACCACAAGTAGTTTCAGGCGTAATAGCAAAGCATTTGCATTGCTGCTGGCACTGCTATCGGTAGGTTCAAGTGGCCTTTGATTGAATGGATGTATAGTAGTAGTACCAGGTCAAAAAAAAATTTGTCCGATACCTGCCTCAAGTCTGCTACATGGCGCAGAGATCAGGGGAGCTTTGATCCCTGCAGGGTGAGGAAAGATTGCATCCAGAAGTTTCAGAAAATGGCTTTCAGCTCTGGGCACTTGGTCACTGTGTCTTGTGAAGGGGTTGAGCTTTAGTCTCTTGCTGTCTGGTGTTTGAAGCGGATCCACCATTGGGCACCTTCCTACTTTAACATGGGTCTAAGGATGGCAGGATTGGATAAGACCAAACATCTGTCTAGCCTGGTGTCCTGTCTCCAGCCCTGATCCATGGCAGATGTCTAGAAAAGAGAATAAGAGGGTGAGACTTCTTAGGCTTCCCTTCCAGCCGTGACCATCTTGGGGCTGGGCTTGCTGGAAAAAAACAGAGCAGAAGGGGCCACTAGTGAAGAGCCTGAGCTCTAGTCTTGGATTTTGTCCGGAACCAAATCCCGTTGAGGATGTGGTGGTCTTTCTAGGCCATCTATCCGATCCACCCTTCCAGCCCTAACATATCCTCCAGGTAGAGCCTCACCGCTTATGTGCTGACCACCCCCAGAGTGGTGCAGACATAGGGGAGAGGTGGTCTGTGCTGGAAACCTTGGTACTGCCAGGGCATGAGAGCTTTAACCTGTGGTGGGAGCCTCAGCCTCCAAGTCATTACTTGAACATGCAGCAAAACCTGAATCCTTCTGCCCAAAGAGGCCCCCAGGCCATAAAGCAGCATCTCCCCGACTCCTACGCCGTAGAGATGTAAGTAACAAGCAGCTTCTATTGCCTGCAATTGCACTTGAATTAACTGGATGCCTGCGTGGTTGGTGGCTCCTGCAGCCTGACACGGCTCCTAGGGCCCAGGAAACCTCACTGCTTTGCCTCGCAACGGTTCCTATGCCAGGCAGCATCACGGGGCACAGCGCTCTTGGCGTAACGCTAAAATAACTTGGCAAGGACGCTCCGGAGGCTTAAACTCTTGCCCCAGCTGGGATGCATAACGATCTCGCTACCTGCGCTCTTTGATCTCCCCCTTGTGCTCTGATCTCCACCGAGTTATCGTTTGTTCGCGCAGCGAGAAGGAGGAAAGGGAAAAGGAGAGAGGGGGGGAAAAAAAGGGAAACGTTCAGAGCGATTTGCAAGCAGGGCCGAGACGCGGGGCTGCCTCTGCTCCGCGTGTCCTCAGGGTGGTAGTGCAGCCACTGCTTCTCCCTGCCTCGCTGGCTGCCGCCGCAAATCTGATCGGCTGCTTAGAGCTGTGCTTGAACCTGCGTCCCTGCATCCAGATCGCACAGATGCATATGCTCACGTGCTCTTTTTCCTCCTAAAGCCGTGTCGGGGCTGCTGGTTGCCAGTGGACGTTTTGGTGACAGCACGCTAGATGGGAGGGTTTGGAGTTGGGGGGCTGCAAGTCGCTGTCAGCTCAGCAAGGATTTAGCGGGAATCTCCCCTGCTGCCGTCTTGTAGCCTCAGGGGACAGGGCAAGACTTTTGTGGGCAGTCGGGCAAAACCTGCATAGGTGAAGAAATGAGCTAAAAAAAGCTAAAAAAGGGAACTTTTAGTGGGGAGGAAGATAGTGGGATTTAAACTGTTGAAGGGCGTATAGTGCATGATCCACTTAAAAAGATGAGTAGAGCTAAAAGTTGGACTTCAGAGTTTTATGGAGTGCCGGTCGTAATATGCTACAGCCCATCCTTCATTAGTGGGAAGAACGGAAATCTGTGGAGCTTTTCAGCCTTCATCTATGCAAGTGCTTTACTGCTTGGGTTTCTCACTCGGCTTTCCACTCTATTTGGTTGTGGTCCCGTTTGAATAACGTCAGGGAGGAAATTGGTTTTACTGGGCTTAGTTTTGTCCACAGCGAGATGAAGGTTGCCTTGAAGTTGCCAGGCAGAAGGAGACGGGCTTCTCTTCGGGTCGGACCTCGGCGCGGCTGTCTTGGTTTTTAGCACGCGGGGCTGCGAAGTGGCAGGAGGTGGTGGGTATCACGAGGCGGGAAGCGGGTGCGAGTGGCCGCGCACTAGGTTCGAGCCTCCCACCCGCCACGCTTTCGGCTTAAAAACCAAAGCAGGCATCTCAACTGTTTGAAGAACTATTTTAAAAAAAAACAAACAGAATTGTGTTGCTTGCCTTTGCTGGTTGCCATGGTTTTGGGGAATGATTGCCATGATATTCATGGCATTCTAGGTGCCAAATATAGCCGTAGTTAACTTCACCTGGAGAGCGCGGTGGGATTTGCTCGTCTTATATAGTGAAAGTTTTGTCCGCTTATACTCCGTCAGCGGTTTCGGCAGGGGATTGCGTGGTTGTTCATGGAGGGGTGGGTGGGTGTGCCGCGCACGCATTTTATGAAGATGTTTCTCTTACTCCATGCAGTGGTTTTGGGGGAAAAAAATATATCTAGGATCAAAGAGAGGTTGCACGAGGGAGAAGGTGGTATGTTCGGTCTTCTCCTTGTGCCCAGAGTGGTCCATCACTAATCCGGCTGAGTTTGAGCTGAAAGCTGTAGTGTACCAAGAGAAATGTGGAGCGGGGCACCATTCTTCCAGGGTGAAAAACGTGAGAGAAACCAGCCGTTCCGGCACAGAATTGCGACTCGGACTGATGCTCCTCCTGCCTTCCTCTAAAGAGATACTGGTGGTCGCATACTGCTTTTAATGGCCAAAATCGGGGGCAGAACGGGAGATATGGAGGGAAGTATACATTACACGAGTCAATGTTGTACGTATCCCTCTAGATTATCCGAACTGGAGATAGCAGTGAGGATAATAAATTCGTTTCATTTTTAGTTTTGCTGAATGCTCCTTTTCTCTGCTGAAAGAGAGATTTTCTTTTCCCTTTGACGATTGTAGCCATTTGCTGCACCAGTGAAAATGGAGGGTAAAAATATCACTAGGATAATTCAGTAGTATTTTGCACCAACTGTGCCTTCACTTTGCCCAGGCAGAAAATGACTAGATGAGGTACAGAAAATCAGTCTGTAAATCCTTAAAAATCGTGGGTTTTTTCTGCATCTACTGATTTTCCATTGTTCTTGTTCATTAACAGAGAGCAAAATGGATGAATTAGTGTTCAGCTCCAGGCAGCTGTTCCTCCGACTTCCACAAGCTGCACATGCTGAGGGTGTTTGGGATATTTTCACTTGCAAAGACATAAAAAAAACCCACCCAGCTTCCGTCATCTCTTCCGCTCCCTATACGTTTTTCTGAGGCAAGGGAGCCCACTGCTGTGTTTTGAGCCTCGCTCTGATCGCGTTGCTGCCTCCAAACAGAGGTTTCTTCCCCCAGAATTGGCTTTTGCAGGACTCCTTGCCCTTATTCTGCAAAGGGTTCCCAGACCTCAGCCGCCAACTGTTGTGTTTTGGGGGACCTTTGCAGTTAAGAGCAGCCTGGGAGTTGCTACTTGCTATGTCCGTCCTGCCGGGGCGCACGCAAAAATACTCTCCGGCGTGACGGTGGGAGATGTTTCAACTCAGAAGAGCGTTGGGAACTCTTCGAGCCTAACGCGGCAGAGCAGCAAAGGGACTATGACGTGCATCTGCCACTTACTGGGAAGAGGAAAAGCTTGTTTTATTTTACGCGAAGTCACCAGCCACGTTTTGCACATTTAGGAGGGCGGGGAAGGGTTGTGGATTAATCAACCCACCACAAGGGATTGGCAGCAGATCTGTGAGAGTCAGATGTTAATTTAGAGCCGGTGCGGAGAAGGGACATGATGGAGGGTTGTCCTGCTGCACCAGATGCGACTGGAGGAAGGAGGAAAAAGATACCCGGCAGCAGCGAGTCAAGCAAACCATCCGCCAGGGAGATAAGGGTGTCTGTAGAGCCTTCCTAATAAAAAAAGAGCTTAAAAGAATCATTTCCAAAGGAAGCGTTAGCCTTGCTCCTAAGGAGGATTGGAGAGCAGAGCCAGGTGGAGAGGCAGCCGGCGGAGGGGATGCTGCTGCCGGGAGAGCTGCAGCCAGGCAATGCTGAGCTGGTGATCCCAGTGGGAACGTGATTTGGGACCCTTCGGTCCACACGGAAAACAGCTCGGAGCAATTTGGGATACAGATGGTGTGTCAGAGAGGAAGGTTATTAATACGGTGGGTGGCTTTTATGGGAAGCAGGGCTTTTTAAGCCGTTGCTTTTCTCCCTTTCTGCGGTTGATTATGAGGGGAGAAGAGGCTTATTATATATATTAGCTATTTAGACACTAGAGATAACTCACAATGCCTAAAACTAAACTCATCTCTGATTAAAATTTAATTGCTCCCCAGCTTCCACTAGTTACTTGCATTAAGTTTCACACCATCGGAAAGTGCTCATCAACCGGCGTTGGATTTAACAGGAATTTGGCAGATGTTAGTGAAGTGCTGGAGGAAGTCCAAACCACAAGATCTGCAGCACATAATATGCTTGAAAATTTGCTGGCAGCTGAAAGAAAAATTGAAAACCTGAAAATGGCAATAACTGGACACAGTTCTCTTCTAACCAAACAGCCAAAATATTGAATCGGCACCTCCAGCACCTAGAACACCAGCGCAGGTCAAGAAGTGCCGTGTGTCTTTGAGAAGTGCAGGAGCAGCAAGTACTATATTATTGGCTTCTAGAGTATTTTATTTGAGGAACACTTGTATCTCCATGGAAATCTTCAAAAAAACATTCTGTTCTGAGGCAATTTAGCAAATTAGCTATGTTTTATAAATCTTCGCTTTTCATCACAGCTTTTGCCTCGTCTTGAGGACATTTATTCAGAAACAGGGTCCTTATTCACCCAGAGCCTATTTTTTTCTCCTTCTGTTGCGTCTTCCCTGCCTCTTGATCTCTATTTGTGGCACTGCAACCTTTGCCGCTGCTGCTTTTAGACAAATGGGAACGGAACTGAAATTTAGAATGGTACAAGGCATTTTCAAGGAAAACTCCTACCTGCGTTTAAATATAACCGCTTTACGACTTAGCGTCTGTCATGTTCCTACACACACAAGCATCTGCGGCAGGAGTCTGTGTGGAAAAATGTAAATCTCGCCTTAAGCCTTTCTCGAATGAAAGTGTGTTTGGGGGAGGTTGTGCGGGAGATTAAGGCTGATGGAGCCCTTGCTGGGAATGAGCTGATGGCCAGCGCAGATAGACTGGGATCGCCCTTCCCTCCTTGCACTGCTTGGTCCCTCCTAGATGATTTCATTTGTTCTCTGGTTGACAGCAAAACACGTTTCATGTGCTCTCCTCCTCCTTAGTCCAGGCCGGGCTCAGCAGGTCTCCATCGCTAGGTAGGAGCTGCTCGGAGGAGATGCCAGATCCCTGCGTTAATCCTGCCTCCTCTTTTGGTGCTGATCTGACTTTTCTCATCTTCTAGGGAGGATGTGAGCGAATGAGGGTTTAAAAGTTTTGGGCCTTTGACTGGGAAAGCATTTTAGCTCACGCTGTGCTCTTAAGTGCCAGCTTAAATAACCTTAAGCCAAGGCTTACTGCATTGGGGACTACCTGCAGCCCTGAATCTGCAATACCAGGTTAACAAATTTAGTATGGTTTTTAAGGTATGTCACTTATTATTAAAACCCATAGCCTTTTTATAGAACTAAAGCAAATCAAAGCACTTGCAAAAGTATAGATCTCTCCGTTCTGATGCAAAACCCATTAGTGGTCCGTCTCCCGCTGCAGTTTCTGATGATTTCTGGAGCGCGTTATACAACGCAGTTCAGAAATACATGGATAGAAATAATATTTCCAGCGGTGAAACTTGTTAAAGAGCTGAAAATAAAGGACATTTGTCAACCCCCCGAGGCAATCGATTTGAAGCTTTACCGGTGGCACGGGAGGCAGAAGGTCCACGTAGGCTGTTGCAGGGCTCCTTGCCAACCGAGCGGGGAGAACTAGGGCAGCGCCGACTCTCTGCAGTTGCTCCACAGCAAATCTTAAGCAGATGTTCCTCAGCGCTTAGACGCTACTCTAAGCACAAGTGCTAATCTAACCTGACCATCATGAAGATTGGTCCTGCTGCTAATTTTGTCCGGCCGACACAGAGAAATCATACGTGTACAGCAGTAGCAAGCAGTGGGAGTCATTTCAGCTAACTTGAGCTATTTAAAGTCAGATGCATGGGCTAAACTATTCACCTGGCTTCCCTCTAAAGTCGAGGGAGAGGAACACCTCTAGAGACACAACCTGGTTTAGAGGCGAGTGCCCTAAAATGTAATGTCGTGTGGATGCGTGAAGTGGGTGTTTGTGATTTACCAGTATTTCAGGTGTGACGCAAGGAGCTCGAGGGAAATGGGCACCTTATTCTTTCAGTTTTTTCAAATCTGACCTTGCATGTTAGACTGGACTCATGGCCCAGGGCAATCCAAAGGGAAAACAAGACTGAGACCACCTAAATAACCTGATACTCAAAAGGGCTGAACGCAAGGTGGTGCTTTTTGAAGTCAACGGGAGATGTTGCTTTCATAGTACTTTTAAAAATCAGGCTGCTTGTTCGGAGACTAGCGCTGGGATCCTGCTTAGGAGAGTCTTGACCTAAGTGTCCTATTCATTGCGTTTGCATTTTTTGTTTCCTATGGGACAATAACGATGTGCAGAAAGTAAGGGAAAAGGAAGCCTGCGAAGCCCAAATGATGTGCCATTTTCACAAAAGCATTGCCTAACGTCATTTGTGCCACCGCCGCGTGTCAGCCGCGTGTCTGCCACAGCTCACCCAACCTTGGCCGCCAGGTAACAATGTGAAACAAATATATATTTCAAAGAAAAAAAAAAATGCGGGTGCCTTTTTACAAGGAGGGTTTAAGCAGGGCTTTGCTGTGCTCCCGTCTTGCTGCATGGCAGCGCGGCAGGGAAAGATGGGCATCATGGGAAACGTCCCTGAAACATCACTTGCATCGTCATCCATCAGCTGCAACTTTTTGGTGTATAAAATTCTCACCTATGAAAGGTGCTTCAAGGTGGGTTATTAGCAGATTGACTGTCTCATGATGTGCTTTTCTCAACACGCTCAGTTAGTGTTGGCAAAAGCAGGTCTTTGCCTAGAGTTTTGACGGAGCGCACCTTATTGAAAGGGGCTCGAATTGCAAAGGTTTTTATAAGTATCAATGTTGTCTTGTCTTCTCAAAAAAAAAAAATCATTAGTAAAGGATACCAGTTATATTGAAACAGGTGTCTCAAGTGCAAATCTTCTATTGCCTCCCTTTTTTCACGGGCTGGTTGATCCGATGCAGTTAATTTGTTTTGCGGAGGAAGAAGAGCTTGTACAAATAGAGAAATAGGCACAGAAACACAGCCAGCGGTTTTGGGGGTGAGGAAACGAACGCTGTTTCCACCTCGCAAGCGGAGTTTAGCACTACCCTGCCAGTTACGGCTCTCCAAAGGAGGAGAAAGTGGTAATTCAGCAAATATCACCACCGGGATGTAAGCACGTCGGCCGGGAAGAAGGCTCCCCCTTCTATATCCTGCTGCACAGGAGGCTCCGGTGCTGGATCCTTCAGAAAGAAAGTTGTTGATAAATGCCTGGGGTGTGATGAGCTTTATTTGCCTTCAGTGCTCAGGTGAGCACTCTTTGGGCCATTAGGCCCCTACCTGCAGTGCAGAAAAGGTTGTTGCGAGACTTCAAAGCAGGCATCGGGGATCTGCAGCCCTTGGCAGAAAGGCCTCGTATCTTCCCCGCTCCTGCGCAGAAGCACGTAAGGGGAGGGAAAGCCATTTTATAGCCCTAAATGAGAGTTTTATAACCCTAAGTGATAACATCCTGCATCTCTGAAGCATCCCGCGGCCCGAGGTGGTCCTTAAGATAACTTTGACAACTGAAGCCCTGCACTAGGCTGTGAAGTTGCCACTGTTGGACTTTGCTCTTTGGGTCAGATGTCAAGGTCCAGGATGCATCCAAGATCGTTGGCCTTGATTACCCTAGGTTCTGGCGTTAAGGAAATTGAGAGGCGGGCATGAGCCCGAGGAAAGCTCCGGGTGGGGATGTGTTTGCAGGTAGCAGCTCTCTTGCGGAAGGAAAAAGCAAGTGGAAAGCAACAGAGAGAGACAACTGGCAGGAGCAGCTTGTTACTCGAGCGGAAGGTGTAAGAGCAGTTTTGGAGCCATGGCAGGTGAGATGCGCAGTGATAAGCTTTGGAACTGGCACGAGATGAGGAAGAGAGCTAAAAATAGCGGTTTAAGATGCTCTTCGGTGGAGGTGAGCCAGCACCACGGTGAAGAGACCCACCTGTGCAGCGAAAACGCTGTCACATGCATGGAGAGCTGTAATTCGGGTTGCACACGAATGAACCTTTATTTAGCATGCAGGAGGAGAAGCGTGTGCAAGAGGGAAGCTGGGGGCTTACTGAGCGTTGGGCCGAAATTTCAGCAGATGTCCTATCGCCTGGGAGGGCCAGCCTCTGCGCGGCAATGCCGCTGTTAGCATTTCCTACTCGGGGCTGGCAGAAGGTCCCTGCAGAGCAATGGTCTCACCGGAGTTCCTGGGAAAAAGTGTTCAGTGACTCTGGCTAGTCTGGACTGCTTTCATCCATCCGGGCTGGATTTTAATATTTAGATGCCTCCATGATATGAAAAGGAAAAAACAACCAGGAAAGGGCCAGCTTAATATTAACTGTATAAGGAAAGAAATTGGTGCTGGCTCTTTGCTTCATTCTCGTTTTACATTTTTGGCTTCATGCTCATTTTACTCTTTTCCTCACCCCGCAGCACTGTCCCGTCTTATTCAACACACTCTCAAGCTGGGTCAGTTCTTCCACATTTTTTTTTTTTTATTTAGGTAAACAACACAGCTTGGACTTGCCTCGGCTTGATAGGAACAGACAAATAATTTTCTGTTATATTGTTATCAGAGTCTTGCACGCTTCAACTGGCAAACAGATTGTCCAACATCCTTGAACAATATTTGCTCAGAGAGCAGCAGAGAAAAGGAATCTAATACCTGTTTTTAGCTTCTGCTCTTTCCCTGTGCGTTTTATTTGGATTTCTTTGCACACCATTAACATTTCCTTTCTATCAGAGCATATTCAGCTGAAGTTGCTTAATCAGTTTTGTTATCCTTTGAGCGCTCACTCAAGTTTAAAAGTTGGCTGGACCGAGCACTGGTTTTTCTCCTTATCTCAACGCCTTCCCTCTCCCTTGCACTGATACAGCCAGCACGCTGTTGTGATGATGCGCCATCTGAGGAGCAGGTCACCACTTAAAATATGAGGAGCCTTCCAGGTTTTTTGCTTTTGGGTGTATTGGGGAGTTTCCCCAAGAAGTTGCTTTCCAGTAGCGTCAAGCGGACGTTGATATTTCCAAAGACAAAATCTCAGCTGGGCAGCATGGAAATGATGCTGGACCTGGAAATGATGCACGTTGCTTAAATGAAGTTGCGTCTCACTTCGTTACAGTACGTTGCTTCACTGGAGTCTGCTTGGCCAGGCATCCTCGTGTCTGTGAGATTTCTGCATGCTTCACTCTGAACATGGGCTGGAGACAGCGGCGGTTTAACTGAATCAGTGTCCCTGTCTTAGCTCGAATATGAAGTTTAATAAGGGAAAATAACAGCTTAATTTGGAAGAAACCTCCTGTAGGCCAGGCCCTCCTACAAGCGACTGTTGCCAAGAAGATTGGGTAGTTGTACGTTGTACTCAGAAGTGTGCTGCGGACGTAGAGCTTGGCAGCGAAGACCAGAAGAGTGGTCCCTTTAGTCTAATAGTGTGTGTTAGCATTAGGCGTTTCAGAAGGTGATTCCCCTGCAAAAGGAGCTGGGGGATAACCTGCTTTGAGAGAAGAGCTCCTTCCATCACATGATGGACAATGTTCTTTGGAAGAGGAAGACGTATGGACGTTGGATTGCTTGCTTGGTGTGGAGCTTGCCCCACTTCTCCTCCATCTGTCTGGTTTTGGGATCCACACTGCCCTCCAATCCTAGATTTCCTGCTTATCCGTGGACAGGTTTATACCTTTCGCCATGGCAACGAAATGCTTCAAGGAAAGGGGAGCAAATTGTTGGAACGCTTGCAAAAAAACACTCCAAATTTAATTGCTTGTGGTGGTACCTCTTCCTGTTCATCCAGTACGCTGCCTATCTGAGATTCTTGAATCAAAACCTCTCTCTTCAGGCACAGTTACTTTTTTTTCTCTTTATAGGAACAAATTGTGCAGCAGCTGAACAGAGTGCAAGACCCATTTGCCGCTGCAGTAATTTACCCTTATTTG
Organism: Apteryx rowi; assembly: GCF_003343035.1. Lineage (NCBI taxonomy): Eukaryota > Metazoa > Chordata > Aves > Apterygiformes > Apterygidae > Apteryx > Apteryx rowi. The sequence goes on from NW_020448163.1 coordinate 1,397,497, forward strand.
TACCTTACGTTTTGCCGAACGATTCCAGGTTGGCACGCCAATCAAGTCTGTGTCTCTGAGCAATGGTCAGTTAGTCTCCAGCCTTTAAAAAAAAAAAAAAAAAAACCCAAACCTTGCCTAAATTTTATTTGAAGGTTTAAACGTTTGTTGGCTTGCTTACTGCTAACTATGAGAGTCTGCTGCAGGTGACCATCTGCTCCTTTCCCATCCCAAGCCTGGCTGCCATACTAGCAGCTCTGTTACTTCATTCATTTCCAAGATGAGTTCAGTATTGTGTTCTGGTTTTTAGCATTCCTGGCCTGACAGATTTCCTCTCATTATAAATTATTCTGTCTGCTTCAGCCGCATGCTTTTTCTCATTTACATTTAAGATAATGGAAGAAGAGTTGCTTTTGATGACATGAGTGAGCTAGATTTTGGGTTAGCATTGTTATAAAATGAGAGTTCTGCCTGGATAATGTAAAATATTAGGGATTTTGAAGTTTTAGTACCCATAAAGCATTGCAGTGACTAGAAAAACTAATATACTTGCCCACAAATTGATGAGACTTCTAGACGCATGCATGGAATGTGAAAGGTTCAAGGCTAAAAGCGTTGCAGGTCCCAATGCACGGAATAAACCGTTTGATGTAAAATATTTACAAAACAAAAACTTTTCAATAGATTTGACATTGAAGAGGGGAGGAAAAAATCACACTGTAGATTGGTGCATTTATTTTATGTTACCTGGGAGAGTTGCAGAATGAGGTTTGGGCTGTGTGCTGGAAGCACACAGGCGCTCTTTAGCACGGTGTTGTACCACTAGTTTTGTGCTGTACTTAAAGTAATACCTGAACGGAGAGTCTCTGCCGTATCTGATCCAGATTGCATGCCTCCCTTGGCTTCTTTTTCCCTCCCTCTCCTTCCTGCTTTTCTGTAATATTTTCGTGTTGGTCACATAACAATATATTCACATTTATCTAGACAGTAGCTGTATTTTTAAGGTATGCATTGGACCAGGTCAGACTTCTCTCTTTCCTCTCTTTTTGCCTTTTTTTCCCCACAGGTTGAATACATGTATCTGGGTTTTTTCCATGCTTGAGACGTGATTCTTTTGATCAAAATATCATGTTTTGCTGTGCAGTGACATCCAGTACTTAAGTTTATTGATGTATATATTATGCAATGGCAATGAGATTACACAGTTTAAAAAAAAATCTAAAGGATATAATTTACTCTTGCTATTTCTGTATCATGCTATCTGCTTTTCTTTATCAATTTCTAGTTTCTTCTCTAGTGACAATGTTAGGAAAGGTGCAGAAAGCCCTTGTTGGTATTCTGGATGGGTCAGGCAGGGTTTAGTCTTCCAGGCCGAGAGTACAATATGGAAAAATGGATGTTCTGGCACACCGGCACCTGGTGCCTCTGTGCATTTGGTTTGGACCACTAAGTCCCCAGGGCACCTAAGCTGGATGTGTGCAAAACCAGATGCCAAACCTGAGGAGGTAGGTACATGGTTTCTGCTGAAACCGTACGGCCTTGCAACACCACCGTTCACTTGCTTTGGCCCGCTTTTCTGCAGACCCGATTCAAAGTCCAGCAAGGTCATCGGGGTATTCTTCCTCATCGCAAGAGAAAAACTTCATGCTTGCCTTGCCATGTGCTGGTCTGAGCTAGCTGCTAAAAAGAAGAATCTGAAAGGTGACAGATGTAAAGCTAGAAATCAGTGTGAAGGTTTTTCCACCTTGTTGTTGTGGTCTTTCCACCTTGTTCTTATATTGTCATCTTGTGACCAACCCCCGGATAAGAGTTTGAAACTGCGTGAAAACAGGTAGCTCTCGACGAGTCAAACAAGTTGGGTTAAGCCTCCTCTACCATGATTTTGGATGCTGTTCCTTACTGCCTCTCAGCTCCCTGCTATTGCTTTTCAACCGAGACGACTAGCTGCAGCAACGTCCCCGGCCCTGGGCCCTGTTCGGCCACCAGCAGGGACTTGATGGCGGACCAAGTTGTGACCATGAGTACCTAAATTATTTGTTAAGAATCCGCTCCGCCGAAGCAAATGTGTTTTTCAAAATATTAGCGGCTGTCTCACTGTTAAAGCCCTCTGCAGAACATCAGATATCTATAAAACCAATTTAGACCCCAGTGCTGTGGTTAAGCGTTGTTTCGGCAGCTCCTGAGCCAATGTGGAGACCGCTATTAGAGGAGAGCTTTAGAAAATATTGACGTTTCTGCGTAAGTAATAACGAGTTTTGGAGGGGAGCTAAGGAGTGCTTTAGGGTTTGTCAGGGGAACTGCTCTATTTCTTAAAGCAGCTGGATATTGATGTTCTCGCAATGGAGTTTTGCCAGCTTCTGAGAGTTTGCTTTCGGGAAGGATGTCTCCCGTTCAACGCAGTCTTGTTCCCTCCCTTCCCTCCAGCCATCACCCCGGAGGGGGGAGCCGAACCGCCGGCAAATTTGGGGAACGGGTGGGCTGCTCCACGCAACGCAACGCAGAACGAGAAGGGGCCGGGAGGCTGCAGCCGCATCTGCCCCGGCTTCAGGAGCACCTGCTTAYGGCGGAGGTCTCCAAGCAGCACCGGGGCTCCCAGCAAGGGGCCAGAGAGCACACTTGCAAGATGAGAAAAGACAGCTTTTTGGAGCATTTTGCCTGGTGAATACGGGGGCTTGCGAAAAGCAACCTGTGTGGTTTCGACCGGCCAAATCAGACGGGAGGAAGCAGGGCCAGAAGGTTTCCCACCCACGTGCCTCATGCACACAGCGGTGCCGGGGTTCCCGTGCCTTGGCAGCCTTGGGATTGACTGTACTGTGCCCTCTTTTTCAAGATAGCGGCACAACACACTCGGGTTTTAAATATTAATGCAAAGATCACAGGAGTGTAGCTTGGGAGCACCGAATCACTGCGAATTGAAAACTCTAATCTGTACTTTTGAAAGCTGTCCAATTCCTTTTTTATTTACGGCCTTTGAACCATTTCGCAAATTGGAAAGTAACCATCCAGCCATTCGCAATCAGATTATGATATGTTTAAAAGAGTCCAGGGCATTTATCTGAATGCAATTGGCCATCGTGCCGCCTAACATCTAGATTGGAGATATTACACACCCAGATGAGCAGGGACTATTTGAAGATGATGGTTTTCTCTTATTAGAGTTGTGCCTGTAGCCTGCACTGAAAAAACATTTTGGGTAGCAGAGTAAGCAGCAATGTTGCCGAGAGCACCTTTGGCCCCGGAAGGGCTCGCTGGGATGATCCGGCAGGTCAGAAAACACTAGGGAATTAGTAGGCATTTTATGACTCCTGAACTTGTTTCTACTCATTGCAGATGCAGAGGTGGAGAACGGCTGGGGAAGGGCTGGATGCATCCAGCACCACAGAGCGCATGGAAGTTGAGAGCGTGGTGCTCAATTAAAGACGCAGAAATGTAGGCAAAAGGCAGGGAATACACGTTACATGAAGTTGCATCCGTTGCCAAACAGGCAGGAAAAGGTGTTTCTCCCTCTTCGCACTTACTTACATATACGTGCGCTTGTTCTGCATAGAAATTCAGTTGTGTGCATGGAGATGGCATACACATGGTTTAATTAATTTAAAAAAAAACACAAGCAACCCCAAAAATCTCTGCCTGCAGTAAATCTCTTGAAGCTGTACGCGTAGTGCTCATGTGTCTATACTCTAACATGGTCTGAATGAAAAGCTGACAGCACCTGCTATTGAAATCCAAAGCGATTTCCGTAGCAATGGGGTACGGGGCAATTCCTACTGGGTTTCTCTTTAATAGAGTTTGAAGTGCTCGCGTTGGAAGACGGTGCATAGGATCTGCTCCACTGGCTCTGATGGATGCGAATCACACCAGGGGACAGAGATTGTTTAGGAGGTTAGAAGTTCACGGCATACGTTCGGTAATAATATGCAGCTGTTGTGCCCTGGAAAAGGGATTGCGTGCTTTTTTCCGCCTGTGTGAAATAACATGTGGATTAAAAAAAAAAAAAAAAAGAGTAGTCAGGCTTTATATGTCAAACGTACATAAATTCAAACTAAATGCAGCCACATCTGACAGTATTTTTGAGAACTAGAGCGATTTAAAGCTAGATTGCCTAAAAATGGCTCTTGAACTGAACTCTCAAACCTATTAGATTAGTCCATTTACAATAAATCCTGATGTACTGTCTATTAGATCAGCTCTTCTGTGATTTTTTCCTGTTTACCAGGGCTCCTATGGGCATAGTTCATCTGTGTTTCTAAAAGCATTACAGCATGRTGTTGAAGAAATGCTATATTTTTGTTGCTTATACGTGGCGGTCCAGGTAAATTGCTGCCCAAATGTTCAGGATAAGTTGCAGAAGGCCAGCAATAACCGTATGGCATTAACGTTGCTCTGGTTGGATGGGTGCTGAAGGGCACGAGAGGTTCAGGAAGGTGAACTGAGCAGAGGTCCTGGGTAGGAAAATGGAGGCAAGATTTTAGGCAATGTCCTTTGCAGCTGTAGATGGATAGAAGTGGACCATGGTCACATTTTAAGTAGGATTCGGTGACTTCTTGGAGAAGATAAGCTCCTCAGAGAGAAAAAAGGAGCTTCTTTAACTCAAGTGACAACTAAATTGAGGACCTGATAGGAAGAGCTGCTGGGGCCAGAAAAATATTAAGCACTCACACACACATTAAAAAACCTTACAAAAGCATAAATGTTGATATTTCACCAAAAAAACAACCAAGCGGCCAGTTGGGGTTCGTCTTTTTTTGAAGGTTTTCCAGGTTTTCTAAGGAAAACGTGGAAGTTCACAGTAATGGCTAGAATGTTTTTGGCAAAGCTTGACCTTTCAGTAGGATCCATGTAATGATTGTGGTTGGAAATGTTAAGTTTTGAAAGTGTTTGTGGTTAGAAATGTTAAGTTTTTATTCCAGATGGCTTTGGTAGGCATAGTTYGGAAATTGGCCCTGTGCAATTGCTGCTTTGAATGTCCTGATTGTSTTGCTGAGGTTTGTGGTGCAGTGAGAAAGGAAGAGTTTGGGCGGATTAACTGGACTTCAGCCTGTTACGATGATTTCACGCACTTGAGCTCTCGTTCTCTGTCTTTAGGGTTAATTTAAAATGCTCAAACAAAGGTTTGGAGGAAAAAAAACTTTGTGTTAAGTGATTCCAGCTTGAAGCGCAATAAAACAGCTGAGTTTGCACCGTATCTTGGACCACAGCGCTAAGTTTCTCCCTAGTACGTGGGACTCGCTTGACATCTGGCTTGGATTCATCGCAACGTCCATCCAGGCTTGGCAGAATATTTGCACGTGGGCAGGGTGGCCTTGGGCACAAATGCACGATCCCCCACCACGTAGGGCTTTYGTAGCCTTCCAGAAGGGATTTTTCCACTTGACACCGGTCCACAAGGGAAATGGATCTTTCTTCTCCCAGATGCAACCACCTCCCCCTCTGTCTCAGACTTTAGGTAAGGGGAGGAAAGGGGGAAGAGCTGCGTATCTAAAAGACTGCATTTGTATYTCATATGGCTTTTGGGGGGTCCAGGACTACATACAGCTGTGTTGAAGACAGCATGGTTGCGTTGAACGCAGTGGGGCTATTGCRTATCTAATCTTTTTTCCCATTAATGGTTTTTGCGAGCACTTTGTCAGTCTCGGTCGATAAAGATCTAACAAGAAAAAAAAAAAAAACAACGTGTCCAAAAGCACGGTGGGAACTTTCACATTCGCATACGATTCTGGCACGGCTTCCACAAATCACAGCCCGCGTCCGTACAGCGGAGGCCTGTTCAGATGTTTGGTGTGAGGCCTCCTAGGCCCTCATCTGCAGTAAAAWAAAAATAAAAATCACAGTTTCCTTCAAATGCATGAAAGGAGCTGTACTTAATTTGGGAGCTCATCTCACCTTGTTGGTTCTCTGTGCCACAGCTCCTGGGTGGCACCAGCACGTGCTCTTTGGTTTTCCGGTGGACACCTGACATGATATGGTTCTGCAGGGCAAGTCTTTTGTGGCGTGGGCTTAGCATAACGTTGCAACCCAGCAGTGGGCCAACAACTGGATTGCTAGAGACGTGCTCCTACAACTCCTAGGAATGGCAGGGCGTATGCAAGGCTCGACCTAGGTGCTCCTAGGCTTCGGCGTTCCTTTTCCGTCAACATAAAGGACGTTGGGAGGAAAGCCACGAAAAAGAAAACGCAAATGGGAATGTATTCATTTTAAAATAATTATTCTTTTCTAGTGAGTTTCAGAAAATATTCTGAAACGGGTTAGAGAATGCCTGTAGAAAACTAATTCCCATGGGATGTGTTTAGGTGACAGGCAAGAGAAAAGCAGCTGTGATCTCTCTTTTTAAATATAATCTTCCAACCGCATTAGGTTTGGGGGTTTTGTGTGTTTCTTCTTTCAAGACTTGCCTAAACCTTCTTATCGCTATGTAAATACAACGTGTACCATCGCTCAATAGAAGAAGAAATGGGGAAAAAAAGGAGTGCAGTAAGCAAAGGCCGTATTTGCCAAATAGGAAAAGGGCAAAATTAGCAGGGAGGGTGGGAGAGACCTTCAGGTTTTGTGTTTCTCGCAGCCTCTCAGAAGTAGGCAGCGCTATATTTGTCCGAACGTGGCACCAACACACGTAAATAATTGTGAATACAATTATGTTAGCCAGRGTCATCCAGAAAAGCCATCTCCCATGTCTAAGGACCCCGGGAAGAGGTCCTATACTATAGGACTTGGGTGGTTTTGCACAGGTTGCAGTCTGTTTGTGGTTTTGCTTGGATCTGAGCATCATTTATATGTAAATGATCCTGATGCCACCTTCTTTTTCTTCTAACCAGTTAACTTGGTCTTAAAGCRCGTAGTTAGGTGAGCAAGATCTGCAGCGGGTGCTGCCTGTGGCCGGTGAAATTCAGCACTGTTAGCATGGTGCTGGTGGCCGCTGGAGCTCGTTATCAAGCTGACTCGTTGAATAACCAGAGCTTTTGAACTTAATTCGGTGCTATCCCATCCATCTCGCTCTCAGGCAACTTCAAGTCCGTTCTTTTGAGACTTATTGTAAGCTGCTCTGTGTACATGATGGAGCCGTTAAAAAAAGGCAAAAGTTAGAAGACRAGGCTTCGTACAGATTTTGGCACTGATGCCAAAGGGTTTTTGAAAGATTAAATAACTCCCACTGTCTGGTTACGGGAAGATGCCCATAAATGCCTTGTGCACAGCTGATACAGTCAAGTTGCCRGGGCTATTCCAAAAACACCATGCCTCAGGCTATTTGATGGTTGTCAATGAAAAGCAAGGCTCAAAAATGCACCCCCCGGGCACGCAGATCAGTGGGAGCTCCTTGGGTGCTCCTTGGGTGCTCAGCAGTTTTGCAAATCAGCCCACCTCTTCTGTTGGCTACATAGGGACAGATGTGACCCATTTTCAGGACCTGTTAGGGGAATTGTTGTCTTTCTTTTTAAGTTTGAGCTAGTTACTTTTCTCTGCTGGCTGCTTGAAATCTCCTCCTTATCCATATGTGCTCACAAATGACCGTACGAATGATTTTTAAGGGTGATTTACCAGTTTTTCCTTTGAACCTGTATCCACTATATCTACTTGGTACCTCTGCATCTGTCGTGCATGACATCAGTCATTTTGCAAACGGAAAGTAAAAGTCGTTATTACATACGGCAATGGGAAAATTTCTGCAGGTCGTAGCTATTGAGCTGATCATCATTATTGGGAAGGAATGAAATACGTACTCACGGCAAGACCTGCTGTAGTGAAAACAGGTAAAACTTGCTGAAGTTCTCTCCAAATTTTARGCCTCCCAGTCACGTCAGTTGGAAATCACGTCCTGCTTGGTGATTTAGCACGGCTTTGAACAGCAACTAGAAGAAAACCATCAATGTCTGCAGGATTTTGCTGTGTATTTTTTGGAATCCGTTCAAACCCAGGACTCATAGTGAAAGCGAGGTGGCACGAGAAGGCTGGAAAATCTGATCAGCGAGCAGGGTGATTGCTGAAACGTCTACATTTTTCAAAACTCTGAGTGCTCCCCGTATGTTTGTGTGCGCATATGCATAAACCACAGGTTCCTGTGCTGACCCGCCGTGGTGGGGAGCTGGCAGGAGAGGGCCAAGCAGGGTGAAGCCCCTGTGGACATTGCTGACCAGCAAGGCCTTCTGGTGGATCAGAGTGAAATGCCTATCTGGAAATTAAAAAATAGGAAAACCCATAGCGTAAAGTGTGCAGGCAGAGCTGCAAAGCAATTAAATTAACCAGAGAAATGGGAAGAGCAAGCAATTGCTGCAAAAGCATCTTATATATTATTGCTCAAAAAAAAAGTACAGTGCATCCAAAAAATCTCCGCTATCCACTGGTTCATCATCTGCCTGTTGGCCCAGGACTTGGGAGACCTGATTTTGGGTTCCCCGTGTGACCTTGGTCAGGAGGTTTAACGCATATTGTACAATAGCTCTTTTTTGTGAAGGCCAGAGAGAGAATATAATCTAGTTTTCTGAGGGATCATAGAGCTGGGATTTTTAAATGCAACGTTTTCTTGCTCAAAAATACCGATCCCTTGGAAAATGATGTTTATGAAGGTTCTGACTTAGTTTGGAAGTTTGAGGGTTTCTCAGGCTTGTAAAGAAACTGGCTAAAACCAGCGAGAGCGTGTGCCTCGACTGCTGTGTTATTGATTACTCTGGGGTGGGAGAATTGCTCACAGTGCCRTGGGCTTGGCACCAGGGGCATTTTTTAAATTACCAAAAAAAAAAATCAGGACAGAAAAACTGCTATTCTACAGTGAAGGCAAGCACCTATGTAATTTCAATGGGTTTGACTTGGGTGAGCGTTTACCTGAACTCCAGTGACAGCAATATCATTATACATTAATAACTAATACCGCGCTAATAGCGAGCGTGGTCTGCTTCACCAGCCCTAGAAGAGATGATAGTCTCTGCTCTCTGGAGCTTACAGGCTAAGCCTGCTGGGTGGTTTGAGGTTGTTCCTCTGGGCAGCAGGGCGATCCTGGCGTTTAATTTTAATTTCTGGCTAGCCTGGAGTTCCCACATGGCTGTCTTTAATGAACGAACTCTTATCCATGTCGCTGGACATGGAGCTGCTCTGATTTTAAGGGAGGATTTTGGGATGCTGGAAGAGGTGGCAGTGGGTGTTAGGGAACTCRGGGCATGGGAATTTAAGACGTGGTATATAGAGGTGCCCGTGCACCGGAGCGGCATTGGGGCCAGCGAGCGATAGCAGATGAGGAGGACGCGTGCTCTTACGGCTCTCGTTGCGTCTTCATTCGTCTGCAGCCACTGTGACTTGGCTCTTGCAGATTTTCCTGGGAAACCATCACTCCRTGCACACCTTAAAAGCAGCACCCCCCCCCTTTTTTTTTTCCCTTCCTCTCTCTAATCCACTCTCACCTCGTTTCAGGAGCGTCACCGTCAGGAGCACTGGGCCTGGGAAGCACCCCCAGCAGCACCACGGTGCGGGCGGCCACCAGCAGCACCAGCCGGCCCACCACYGCCTCRGCCGCGGGCAGGAGGAACAGGAGCACCAGCACGCCGTCGCCCATGGCCGACGTCCCCGATGAGGTGACCACGCATCCGCCGCCGGCCTCCTCCCAGCTCCCGCCRGCTGGGGCCGAGAGCTGCGACCCCGTGGAAGCCCGCGACATTATGTGGTCTCGGACCCGGCAGGGCCAGGTGGCCAAGCAGCCTTGTCCCATGGGCTCCATCGGTGAGTTGAGGGATGGTGGGACGAGGTGAGCCACTTCTGTAGGTGACCGGCTTGAACATGGGCCCCTTGGGCATCTGCGTTCTCATCGGTGGAGCGCGCTGATGCCTTTTGGCACCCGTATGTTACCCCAGTGAAGTATGGCAGGCGGCCTTGGAAAGCACAGCTGCACCAAGGACCCAAACCTAAGGATGCTGAGCACCTTGTGCAGGGTCTTGGGCRGCCCAAGCTCCAGCCATGAGAGAGGAGACCACTTACCACCTTGTGGCATTGAGCACCAATAGCCAGAAGAGACCTTTCCTCTGCAAATTTTATATTATCCCTGCTCTGCCTGTAATTGTAGTCTCCAGGCTGAGTGACTGATGGGTTGATGCCTGAAGTTTTGCTTGTTTGGGGGGGGGGAAAGAAAATCAACAAAACCTGCGTTTTGACAGCGCTTCCTGCTTTGCTGTTTGCATTTCAAAGGCTGYGGCCAGCGCTTCCGAACGCGGGTATTCCCAGCTCAGGCTCCTGAACCTGCGCGTGTGATTTTTCCAAACTGCAGCCAGCATCCAACATGACCAACGGGGAAAGCAGGGGGAAGAACAAGGCCAAATCTTTCCCAGTGGTCTACTGTTGATTGGATTTTGCTTCTTTTCTTCCGCTCTTCCCCCCAGTTGCTTGTTTCCAAAAGGTTGCTTCTGAAAGTTTCTGTCCAAACTAAAACATGGTGGAGCGAGTAATGGATTTTGGCATGCGGTTTACTTGACTGTATGTTAACAAATGCGATTTGTAGAAAGTATTTATTTTTCAAGCTAGTCCTGGTGCAGAAGGTGGGGGAAATTGCCTGAGAAGTAGAGGCTGGAGGGATCTGGCTTGCGGAGGAGACTCTCTATTAATTCTCCGCTCCGCTGCCCGGGGGAGCCATTTGCATTTGTGAATCCCAATTCTGACTCTCTCCCGAATTCAGTGAGGTCAGCCTGGTAAAATGTATGTGAAGTATGAGGGGAATGGGAAGAAGTGAGCGGTGAGAGTAGATAAAGAATATTTTTCCCTATCTTTCTCAGCCCTACTTGATAAAATTAAGTGTGCAAAAAGCCTGTCGTATAGTTCCCAGAGAGAGGAGAGTCTGAACTGAATCGATGAGAAGGAAAAGAAATAATGCAAAGGCAAATCACGGCTGGAGGCAGGGAAGCATTTTCCACATGCAAGGACTATGAGCCTGGAGCATCCCTGCAGGGAAGCGGAGTGTCCTGTTGCATGAGTTACRGGAAACTTGACTGGGTGAAAATACTGCAGGGAAAAAAAGCCCTGTTGGCGGGGGATGGTCTGGAGCAGGTGATAAGCCTTCCCCATCTCTAATTTCTGGGATTCTGGGATTCGTGGGATTCATTAAAAGCTGCAGTATATTATTCAAAGGAGTAAAATCTCCATAAAGCAGCAGGGGAYGAGGAAGTTGGGGTCGGATCCTGGCGCGCCATCGGTGGGACAGAGCAGGCAAAGTGGCCTTGGGTGCTGGCCTGGCTTGCAAGATCCAGCTTCAATTTCTTGCTCCTTAGCAGCCGTCCTGCCTGGCCTTGGGCAAATCCTGTTGGGTGTCTCCGTAGTCTCCGGCTAGTGAAATGGAGATAATGTCCCTGCCCTCGTGGGTCTGTTATGCCTTAAAGCCCCTAAGCGCTAAGGTCGTGGGAGATTAGGACACTGAGATGAGTCAGAAGTGTCCTCCTGAGCTCCTGAACACCAATGAGCTACCAGGCTTTGCACGAGGTCTCAGGCCTGGTGAAACAAAGCCTGTGAGCCTGGGTCCCGATGGGGAAACGCAGCCGGCAGCACTGAACGCAGCAGCTTTCCCCTTTGCAGGTGTCGCGACTTTCCGGTGCCTCACGCCYGACGGGATCTGGGACCCCCAAGGACCGGACCTCAGCAACTGCTCTTCTCCCTGGATCAACCACATCACGCAGAAGGTAAAGCCCTTCCCACGCGTTGACCGCACCGCGCCTGCGCACGGCCTTTGCCTCCGTTCCCTGGTTGTTTTCCAAAGTGACCAGCAGTCGCAGTGGCTGTGCCAACTCCTAGGCATGAGCCACGAGTAGTTGTGAGGAGAGAGCAAGGCTGTAAAAATCCTATGGAAATTAGGGCAAAGAGGGTGGGGGAGAGGCAAAGGTCTGGAGAGGGGAGCTAAACCAGAATGGATGACATTGCTCGTCTGTGGCAAGAAAAGGAGGAGGTCAGTGGACAATACGGAAAACGCTGACTTATTGCAAAAGGGAACTTTCCCCTTCACACATCCCCGAGGATTTTCTGCCTTGCAAGCGCAAGACAGACCCTGTAGATGAGAAATCTTTCCCAGAGAAGGGCAGGCTCAGCGTGACACGTTTGGATCGTGCTACTGACTTTCCGGTTTTAACTTCTTCCCAAGCTGTAAAAGGGCTGATGGAATAGAAAACAATGCTGCAGTAATGCGTATCTTTTGACTCTTAAGTCCCTTGATGAATGTTTTGTAGCGCTTCATCATTTATCAGTGTTCGAAGCGCATTAACATGTGACAATAGAAGTTCGAGACAAGCAGAGCTTATTTGGTAGCTACATGTTGTGCGGTTTTGTTATTGATGCACAGTGGTGCTTTCAGCTGATTTCGCTGCAAACAGAGACCAGATGTGTGTTTACGCCACAGTGTCTGTGGGCTGAATCCTTATTACAGCAGTTGTGCGGATCTATTCGCTCCTTTGGCCGAAGTAGGAGAGCCCCGGCGGTACCGGCCAGCCGTGCCGCTGCGCGGTGGAAACGTCGCGCTCCCGGCGAGACGAGCAACGGGATGGGGCAACGTTTTCTTTTCCTCCTCCCCGTCGCCCACGTTAACCGAGGCTTGGTAACCTGTGAATCGCTAGCATATACCCTCCCAATCAACCCTATCCGGCATAACCTGTATTTATATTCCCCCCAAAAGAGGGAAGGATGTCAATTGACACGGGGCTGCTCCGGCGCCGGTGCCCCTTCCGTCCCCCGCAGGAGGGTGGTAGCTCTCCCGGCGTCCCATCGGGCTGCCTGATTAATAAGGACTGCCTTTGCTGCCGCTAGCAGCTGTGCAGCTCTTGTTTTATGACCCGCACGCTTACGCTGGAGGGGTTAATATTACTTACTCTCGTCGTAATTCAGCCGGGCAGCTGGGAGACCTCTTGCTGCTCGGCGAAGACGGCTAGGCCGTTAGCCATTAGCGGAGGGAAAAAATAGCCTGCGCCGAGGAAACCTCCATCAAGGTTAGGCTTCTTTTATTTGAAAGCGCAGCTCTCATTTGCGTAACGAATGAGCTCCGTTTAATTTGTTATGCGCTTTCAAAGCAGGCTAAAATCGAAGAGCCAGATTTTCAGAAGTACCCAGCAGGCCTCAGTGGGGACTGGGCTTTTTTTTTTCTTTTTTTTTTTTTTTTGGTATGATTTTTCTGGAGGAATTCAGCTGTGTTCAGCTTTGGGAACCTTCCACCCCTCGGTGGAAAGACTAGGAGAAGCTGCCGCGTAGGTCTGGATCCAACCTTTTGGTGCCTGAGTGGGGATCTGCTGGCATTTTGGGACTGTGTGACCCAACCGCTATGAAGAGGGGCTACAAATGGTCAAGCCTTTCCAGGAGCGGCTTTGGAGAGGAAAGCCCTGCCAGGGTTACTGGGGGGCTTGCGTTGGGATTTGCGCTCAGTAGGACCCTTATCGCAAACACTGGTTTTAAATTACTTGTGAAATTCCCAGTTGCCGCGTGGTTTCCCAGCCTGAGCCAGAGGCTGGGAAGTCGTCACTGCGCTTAGAGGTGGGGCCTGGTTTATCTCCATAAAGGAGCGCTGGGGTCTCATGTCCTCGCTGTGTCCCGGGGCGCTTCCCTGCCCCAAGCCTGCTGCAGGACTGGGGGTGGTGGTGCCTAATGGTCCGCTCTGGCACCTCTCTCAAGCTGGGAAAGAAGCCTCCTTTCTCCAGAGCAAAGCCAGCTCCTCTTCTTGCTGCCGTGGTGGTAGGTAGGTAGAGGAACAGGTAGGTAAGCCATGACGCAAGGGCAAGGAGAAGTTTGCACCCAGCATCTCGGCTCTCCTTCTTACCCAGCGCTCTGTGCCTCCTTGGCCACCCATCCCACAGCCTCCGTGGTTGCAGCACAGCTCACAAAATTGGCAGAAACACCCCTTTGGCGGCTGGGGCTCATACCTGCTCACTGTGTCTTTGCTCCTCATCTGCTTCTGTCCCTCAAAAATCCCCTGCTGGGTCCAAGCTGCTCAGGAAGATGGGTGATAGGTCCCCCGTAGGGATTGCAGCGAAGCTGGAGAAGCTGTTAGGGGACCTGCATGCTTGCTTGCATGTCTCTGTAGTGAGGTAAGGTTTACTGCCTGCTTCTTTCCTTTCTCCCGCTGAGCTCCGACTGTACACTGGGTGTTTGCCTGCTTGTATCATGGTATTAGGTTTTACAACCCTCTATTAGCTTCCATTAGAGTTATTGTGCTTGATGGAAGATCAGAACAAATGTCCACTTCAGCAATTCATTGGCCTCCTGACATTTACTTTAACTTTATTGTTGGTGCCTACCATGCCCTCAGAACGTAGCAGGAGAATAAACTTGCCAGCGCTATTGAATTATGCACTGTTACGTGGGTTATTTCTAGAGTCAGGCAGTAAAAGGAAGCAAAAAGGTCATCTTTGGATACATTGCACCGTCCTGATCATGAGGTCATACGTTCAGCCTTAGACTGTTTGTTTTACCTCGTGCTTTCATCAGTACCAGCCTTTGTGCAGCATGTGGTTTGCCTGAAAAAGCCTTTTCCTCGCTGCGGCTTTCGGTTGAGGGTGCTGCCTGGGAGAAAAAGCACCACGAGGCTCAGACTCTGAAAGAGGAGGTGCCTTTTTGTTCATGTTGTCCTCCCAAACAGACCAGCTGATACAGTCAGAAAGAGCAGATGCGTTTTAGGGCTCAAGACAGTGAGAGGGATTTTGCGGAGCACACCACTGCATCTCAGTGTCCACCCCGAGGTGGTCGAATGGAATTGGGTCTTCTCCAAAAAATGCGTTAGAAAGCCCCACCAATGAGAATGATAGACTCCGACCATCTCGTATGAATGCACACGTATAAGGAAAACTCTGCTAGAGAAAGAAAATGGTTGCGAAGGCCTTGCAGGCTCAGGAATTGGTGCAAAGTCCCTATTTAAGCCTTGCAACCCAGCTGTTGGCAGCTGGTGGTTCCTGACAAAGTCTGTCAGATGTTTGACCCTTCAGAAAATGGCATCACCTCCACGGCCTTTAAAGCTGACCGGTCCATCTTTATGTGACTGGTTTCAAAAATCCTAGTTCAATCTTTCATACCATCTTTTATATAGATAGATATAGATAGATAGATATCAAAATCAGCCTCAGGCTGCGGGAAAATTTGCCTTAATGACCACTGATGTTTCAGCACATACGCTCGCTTCCCCATCATCTCTTTCTTATTCCCTCTGAATTTTCTTCCCAATATATTTCCTTCTCTGCGATTGCTGTCAGTTTGTATTCTGCTGCCCTCTTCCACAACCAGTTCCCTCTGAGAAAGGTAGGAAAAAAACAGAGAATGGTGCTGCCAAGGAGGGTTGCTGTTAGCCTTTCCAGGCAAAACTCCCAATTTCCCTTCCCCAAAGTCTATGAAAAAGGCAGGAATATATGCCCTGGCCAAGAGCAATTGTTTTACAGTCTCTTCAGTTGTAAAAAGACAAAAGACAGTGGTGCAACTAGGAAAACATTAGCAAACTGTTGCACAGTGTGATTTCAGGTATACCGATGCTAATTCGTAAACCTGGCCTGAATCCTGCCAGAATCCTCAAATGAAGTAAGGGAACATTTTTTGAGCGAGCTAGAAAGCTCCGTTTTGTGTCTTGGCATTTTTGGCAGGAAGCATTTTTGCCCCCTTCAAACTTACATTCCACCACCAAATTTGACCAATTTGTAAAAGGGTAAAACTCACCCAGAACAACGAGCAATCCGATTTGGTTTGAACGCAATGGTTTCTTTTATCCCAGAATCCCTTTATTTTTCCCACAGTGAGAAAAGAAAATGAAAAAAAAGTTTAGTCTCAAGTCAAAAAGAAGTTTATTATTTTTTTTATTCCCTTTTTTTGCCTCCTTCAGCCCCCCAGCAGAACAGCCAGCTCTTTGCACGTTTTTCCTTGCTTCTTGCTCGCCTCTCAGTGACAGCCCAACCCTTGCTGCGCCCTGGCACGAATGACCTCCTAGGGTTGTTCTTGGTTCCTACGGCCAGCAGAGACGTCATTAGCTTTTGGGAAGCGAATATTACATTAGAAAAGAATATTACGTGTCCTGATATATATAGGAGAAGCCTTAATTTCAGTGGGAAATGCTCAAAAGAATTAGGGAAGTTAACATTAACGTGTCATATGGCCATCATGGCAGGCACCCCTCATGTTATACACGTGGTATGTCTATCTATATATGTATATGTAGAGATCCGGCGGTGCCTGCTGCAGAAGAGGTGGCTCAACAATATTGCAGTGACCTGTAGCTGCATCTTCTGGGTGACGGTGGAGAGGTTTAGAAGCGAGCATTGGTGCTAGGAAGTAGCTTCAGCGTCCCTCAGCCGCACACGCTGTCCCAAGGGAATGGCACGTTCCCGGGTTTTCAGCAAATCTGCATGCGTGAAATGAGTTTGGGCAAATTCTTACATCTCCCAGGAGTTTGCAGAGTTGGAGCTTTAATGCGCCTTTACTCGGGCATTTCTTCAACTGCTGCTTAGCTGGGGGCATTTAGTTGGTCGTAGTAGAATTGCTTGGATTTGCAAGCAGTTTTTAGGAGTGCATTGGCGATCAGTCCGAGAGAGAGGACTTACTAGTGACCAGCCCGCCCAGATTTTGCAGACTGGTAGGAGCAACAGCAGCCTTCAGCTGGCAAAAGGCTTTTTCCGGGGACAGAAAACTGTCGGGTCTGAGCATGCCAGTCTGCACAGATGCACAGTCCAGAAGGAAGCACGTATGACAACGACTGGGTAGCAGGGGTTTTTTCTAATGTGACAGCAAAAACCACTTGCATTTCTGCACTTTTCTGCTAAGCTGATGGAAACACCCTGCGTCATGACATACGTTCAGTGATGAACGGCCGCAGCATCTTGACGTTGATCTCTTTACGTAAAGGCATTTGGTGCAGTCGTTCTTTCGAGTTCTGGGTGCCAACAAAAGAGGTCAAAATTCAGCTTCCGTGTTGAAGCGCGGCTCTCTCTAACTGCTTAGGAGAGCAGGCAACTGCAGGCAGCTGTCAAAATAGGGCCCGGTTTCTATAGCATTAGGCTTGTGTGTAAAAGGAAGAAATTATTCAGTTTTTGAATATAAGTTATCACTGCTCTAATGGGAAAAACAACACGTTATCGGTTTTATTTATCTTATCTATGCCATCATATGTTTTAATCCTCTGAAGATGAGCATATGAATATCTTCACTTAGGTTTCATTAAATCAGATGGGCTGTTGCTGTCAAATTGATGGAAGCAAGTTATTCATTTATAACTCAGCTAATTGATTTACTGAGAGGTGGAAGCTTTGCCTGCTATCTTTCCCTATAATCTCACTTTTATAATAAGCACCAGAAATTGAGGGAACAAGAGAAATATCTGATTTCTAACTATTGGCAGATAAGATGGTTGGAAATTTCATATGAAGAACCCAGCAGAGTTGGTCATTTAGCCAGATGGAGAAGTGGTAGTTTAATTTATATGCAATCCTCTATAATTTCTCCCGATCCCTGGACTATTCCCCTTGGATATGCATTCCAGATCACAGAGGCATGTATAATGGAAAAAAAGATCAGCATCTTGAAACGGTGTTTCCTCAGTGGGCTGTTTCATTTTGTCAAGTGGCATCAATACGGCAACAGGACGTTGGAGCTCTGCTTTGCAGAGAGTTTCCTCGCGTAACCCCATGGGGCCAGGTGGGCCTGGAGCAACGTCGTGCTAACAGCTGGGGACGATCTTCTCCTCCCTTGTCCCAATTGCAGATGAAGTCGGGGGAGATGGCCGCCAACATTGCCAGGGAGCTGGCGGAGCACACGAGAAACCACTTGTACGCCGGGGACATCACCTACTCGGTGTCCGCCATGGTCCAGCTGGTGAACCTGCTCGACGTGCAGCTCCGCAACCTGACGCCCGGCGGGAAGGACAGCGCCGCGCGCAGCTTAAATAAGGTAAGGACGAAGGGAAGACGTAGGCTAAAGAGGGGGTCGGCTTTCTCTGGAGAGGTGTTAGAAACCTCTCGCTGGACGAGAGCCGTTCTAGGGCTGTGATTCTTTCTCAGTAGACAAGAGTGCCTGGCAGTTTTTCATTTGCACGGTATTTTATTCTGCTGAGAAAGGCAGCGGTTGTAAATGCCAAGCGTACCGGCAGTGCTGGGAAACGTATCCCCCTTGATGGGTAGATAGATGAACTCCAGGTGCTTCGTCCTGGTCTCGGCTCTCGTACTCCAGTATGAGACTCATTCAAGTGATGCCACAGCAATTAATTTGGATTCATGCCTGCGTGACTGAGACCAGCAGTTTGTCCAGTGCTGAATACCTCTGTGAAATGACATATAATATAAGCCAGGCAATCTGAATATTTAAAGCCCCCAAGAGACCGAGAGAGTTTGGATTTATTTATTTATTTATTTATTTTATCTCCTACCATTACAAGATGCTGGATGTGAAGGTCAAATGGGCACTTTCATGCATGCATGTGAGCAAATAAAAACAGACAGAAACATTTATTTGCACTTGAGATACATTTACTGAAGGTGCATCAGATGCCGGTGCATTTACAGTTAAAGTACTTAAGATGGCTTAATATTAGACGGCCTTCTTAATGCTTGTGTGCGGCTCGGCCCAGAAGCACCTTTTCACATGACAACGGTGTGGTTTCTGTGCCCTCTGGACGAGAAGAATTATTAGCGCTGTTGTCATTTCCAGAATTAAAAGTGGAATTTTTCCATATTAAAGATGCTAGAAGTTGTGGAGGAAATATCAGCTGTGGCGTTCATAAGAATGCATTTGAAGTTGAGGGTTTCCTCGGTCCAAGGCCCTCTGTATCCCTGAATCTCAAGTAAACCCAGGGATTACAGCTTATATCGGATTCAGGTGGGGAACTGTGTGGGCCTGGTCATCGGAGCAAAGCGTGGCTGAACCCTGTGGCTACAAGCCCAGGGTTATATTGGCCACGTTGTTCAAATAAGGTACCAAATTTTGTTCTCAGCTGCCTAGCTGGCTCCAACGGCCCTGGCACTTGTGTAAGCAAGAACAGAGCTTGCTCCCGAGGTTATGCAAGGAAAAAATTACCCCAGCTAAGCCTTCTAAAAAGAAGCATTTTTCAGAGAAGTAACGTTGCTGTTTTGTTGTAAGTTATTATTGTAGATTTATTCTGTTTTAAATGTAAAGGGCTTCTGGATTGTTTAATATTACAGCCGCACGGGAATTGAAGTCCTGCATATCCGGTGCTTTGCATGTGCTGAGAATTGGGTTATCCTGATGCTTTTAATTAGTGCTGCTTCCAGCTATTTTATAACAACGTAGGTAATAATTGTATTAACTGTTACATCAGCATAACATTATTTGTGATAATCATACCATGGTTCTTCATTACGAAACGATGGCGATATCTGGCGATATCAGGTAAAACGGGCAATTAATGTCACGTACTAACCGGTTTCATGATTTTAGTCCGCTTGCTCTTCCGAATACTCCCGAGGCCACCCAACGTTGTGTCACTTCCGCTTGGCAAGCCCACATTTCTCCTTTTTTTTTTTAATTCCGCCCGCGGAGATGTGTCCCCCATTGGCGTGAAACGGGGCGGCGCAGCCGGCGGCGACGGCGGGGAGGGCAAGGCTGGCGCAGGCAGGGCGGCGCTGGCTCTGCAGGCGCTCCTGCGGTCCCTCCACCACCACCACCACCACCAGCTCCTACAAATCAATTCTCCGCATTAAAATTCTGGACCGCGTGGAGTCCTGCAAAACAGCGATGCGAGCCAGTGATCCAAGTGACAGGCTCGGTAATTCACTTGCTCTCGTTCCCCACTTAATTCTTTAGAAGAGCAACTGCTCTGTGTTCATTTAAGAATGCATGAATTCAGCTTGGAAGTAGGGTTGGGCAAACAAAAGGCAGCGGAGTTACGGCTCCGTTTTCCCCTTCACTGATCAAGAGTATTTCCAGGGAAAAAAAAAAGAAAAGGGAAAAAGTTATTTGCAAAGAGTGTTGTTTAGCGCTGTTTAGTCAAAAAGAAGAAATATAGTAAGCGCTAGCCATTAAATATTCTTTTAATCATTAAAGGAAATGTGCTGGGGATTTGCCTTAATACTCCATCCGAAAGTAGTCACCTGTGCTGTTCTGTGGGTTTTTCCTTTTTTTACAAGCTGATGTACAATGAATTGAAATCAACTGGCGTAATCAGAATTTTTAAAAGCCATCCTCTTTCAGCAGCCACTTTGCTGTCACTAAAAGCTTTATGCTTTCCACTGGATCCGGCTTAATTAAGGTAGTAATTGTTCCATAGCAGACCGGCGAGACCCCCGAGTGGATATCGCTGTAATTTTCAGCCAGGCTTTCTTTGATCTCCATTTGTTTCTGTAAAGTCCTCATACTGGCCAAGTTTACCCGGAGGATGATTTCTGCTGTTGCAAATTGATGAAGTAAAAATTGAAATTAGGCGTTGCATTATACCTGGGTGCATTTTGGTTGTTGCAGCTCCTGAGGACTCCGGGGGACAAATTTGGCTCTCGCTTGCGTTAAGGGGGTGTAGTGGGATCGCATTGCTGCGAGTTGAGAGCACAAGTTACCCCAAATCTCTCTTGATGCCTAATTCCAACCCGGGCGCATCAGCAAAAACCAAGCCAGCCAAAGCCGTGCCTCTGAGCGGCCTGATTTTGCAAGGTTTTGTTGCACCAGTGCAGAGGGGTCTCATCTCTAGCTCACTCCTGCAGACAGCTCAGAACATCCCGTGGAAGTAAATAAGCGTCTGCTTGAATTTCATGATGCATTTAAGCGCAGTTATCGGGCAGGAGGCATGCAAGTGCCTAGCAAAGCACATTCTTAAATGTGGCTCCTATTCAAGAGGTGGGATTCTTCATGAAATGGCCATTCAGCATATAAAGCATTTAGGCCCCATAATTACAGGCCCACAGAATGGTTGAGGTTGGAAGGGTCCTCTGGAGATCATCTAGTCCAACCCCTTTGCTCAAAGCAGGGTCACCTAGAGCACGTTGCCCAGGACCGTGTCCAGGCAGGTTTTGAACATCTCCGGGGATGGAGACTCCACAACCTTCCTGGGCAACCTGTTCCTTACACAGGAAAGCACAACCTGGTATGAGAGAGGACTGGAAAACAACCCTGAAGAACAGTGAGACCACAGCGCTAGGGGCTTTGGCTTGAGCCAGCAACCTGAGCGGGTATATTCAGGGTATATATATTCAGATATATTTGTGCAGGTGGGTCCATACTGCAGTCCTGGCTGGTGTATCCCACTCACTGGAACTGGTCCTGCTAGTCCAAGGCCGGTTTGGTGCTGCCGTGCCATCAGCACCACCGCATCGCTGAGCCCACGCTCCCCCGATGTAGGTGATGATTGGCCCCATCCTCTGCAGCCTTGTTTGGCATGGAAACGCCAGGGGTGATTTCAGAGCCGTAAGGAAAACGTAGCCTCTTGAGCACTTCCACTTGATTTCCGTGTCTCCTACCATCTAACAGCTGCTCTCGCAAAGTTCCCAGTCTGCGCTTTACTGAACAAGGACTAACCCGTGTTTCTGCAGCCGGTCCTTCCAGCCTTCCACTGCTGCCTAACCCGCATGCTTCCTCCGGTTTGTTTTGTTTCTAGGAGCTGTTTAAAAGAGAAATGAGGATTTTGCGTAGGCGTTTTCTTCGATTTTTTTTTCCTTTTTTTTTCCTTGTTCTGTCACTAACTTGTTTTTTCTATTCTGTCTTTAATCTGCTGTCTTTGTGGACTCAGCTTCAGAAAAGGGAGCGCTCTTGCAGGGCCTATGTCCAGGTATTTCTTGCGTTTTTAATGCCTGTCTAGTTGTTTGACTGAATGACCGGGTGAGGTGGGTCTTGTCTCTGTGCATCTGATTATTGTCGTCTTTGCGGCAGCAGGTTCTAAAGTTAAGGTTACAGGATAATGTGATAATTTCGTTGTTCATCCCCACCGCCACCACCTGCCCAGTCGCTCAGACCTGAAGAAAATTCAGAGCAAAAACTCTAAATCAGAAAATGAGAAAAACTGAAGGAGAGATGCGACAAGATCCATTCGGCCTCTGGAATAAGCAAGGCAGTGCGGACGCGTGCAATTAAAGAACGCAAAACTCCTATTCGCAATGTCATTGTCGTTATCGAGGAATAATTGCTATGTGCATTTTCCTCGCTTTCCCTTCTTCTCCTCTTACGCTTGAAAATTTAGAAACAATTCCGAATTGCAGCACTTGGCATGAGGGAGGAGGCAGAATCATAATGAAATGCAGCGTGTCCTCACAGAAGGATGTAGGAAGGAGGAGTGTGCTGCACACTAAATTTAGAATTAAGAACATAACTTTCCATAAAGTTCACCCAGCTGCGGCCTGCTTTTTGCAGCCTTACGTCATGTCTTCAAGTGAACGAGATGGTCCCAGGGTTTTGGAGAGACCTGCTTGTAGTCTCTTCGAGAGTGGGTTGCCATTATATTTATCCTGTCACCTTGCTTTATAGCACTTGCTCCAGTGACTTTTATATAAA
Organism: Apteryx rowi; assembly: GCF_003343035.1. Classification (NCBI taxonomy): domain Eukaryota; kingdom Metazoa; phylum Chordata; class Aves; order Apterygiformes; family Apterygidae; genus Apteryx; species Apteryx rowi. The sequence goes on from NW_020448163.1 coordinate 1,419,871, forward strand.
AGTTGTTTGTGCGATACGGGTGAGTTAATGTTGCTTTAAGAAGTGTGAATGTTTTACCTCCTAATTTCTGTGCCTTTAGTTTACCGACTTTGATGTTGTGCTTGCGGTTGCTTGGTCGTTGTTTGTAAGTGTGTAACACACCAAGGTGTAAATGTGAAACCCGCATTTCGGCAGGGGGCTCAGCTTGCGCGCTGAATTTTTCTGCAGAGCCCACCTTCCTACAGCCTGTTCTGACTTTATTTGGTGAGCGCCCACCTCGTTCAGCCCGTGGGATTGAACAGCTCAGATTTCCGCGGCATTAAACATAAAGCTGTTCTCCTCCTTGCTGGTAGCCTCTCTGCCTTCCCCTTGGCAGAGAGGAAGCCATCTCTCATCTTCCATATACATTCATCGATCAAGATGAGTTATGGAGTTGTTATCCCCCACTGGGACTGACCTCCCTTGAGATCTCGAAGAAGGTAATAACTAGTATTTTAAGCAAAGTTGACACCGAGTGCTCGCTCCGAGGCTAGCTGTTTGGCTACTGGTAGCACTGGGGACCTGGTGAGGCCAGTTGCCCATGGGGTGGACAACCCATCAGGGACCATGGGTGTATATTCAAGTGGCATGCCTCTCTCAACGTGACTGGTACTCCAGTTGCAAGACCCAGGCTCCTTTAGATGGACCTACCTGACCTGTAGTGATCCTTCCCCTAGGAGTGTAGGCGTACTCTGCAAACAGCAGATGCACCATCCTGGTCTTTTTGTCTCCTTTCAAACAGTAGTGAATAGTGGATTTAATTTACTCTACAGAAAGCTTGGAATTTATAAAAGAGAGCCTCACTTCTGCGAAGGCGTAAGCCTATCCCTAATTTCAAGGACTCTTTCCCTTTCATTTGGAAAGGCTACTTGTGTGTTTAAACATTAATCATGCCCCTACCTCTTTAGCAGACAAAAGCCGAAGAAAGCTTATTGCCTGAATTGTTTAGGTTAAATATTGGCAAAGCTGGTAAAAGAGGACAGTCCTGTAGCGGAGGAATTGAAAAATGAAGTAGATGACCTAAGTGAACCCTTCCGCCTCTGCTTTGTATTATATGGAACTAAAATAATGCATCTAGGCATATTTTCGTACAGTGTGTTTCCATTTGGAATGTCATGTAGCTGAAGTCATCAAAAAATCTTGTGGGCGAGAGCGTCTGTAATAGCAATTAAATGTGACTGCGGATATTCCCATTACAGGCCACTTATCCTTTACCACGCGGTGAAGTATTTAGGCTGGCTGAGGCAATTTAGCAGAACTTTTGCAACAAAGCTTAGATGGTGGAAGCCCGGACCTCATGAAGTCCATGGGAGATGGGATGGGAAGGCCCTGGGAAACATGCCACTGAGGGAAGAGAAACTGAGCTTTCAGCCTCGCTGACATGATGAGCTTGTGCTGATCGTCGTGGAGAGGATTCGTAGCTGAATTCAGGACACGTGGCTGGAAGGGTAGCTTTGGTCCTGTCCTCCCTAAACGAAGGAAAAGCCTGTACAAACATTACGTGCAAGGTGTCCAGCGACTGTAAAAATCAAAAACGCAATTGAAAACAGGTGGATTTGGGGTGATTGGGAAGATAATAATCGCTAATATCGGTTTTAGCAGTTTCCTCGGGCTGACAAACATAAGTAGTCATGAGAGAGCCCCTGTGACAATTGAGATAGAAAGTCCTCTTGAGCACAAACTAAATGGATAAAATAAACAATGAGTAAAACTCAACTGGAAATTTGGTAATTTATTCAAATGTGAGACTCTGGGAATGCAGTATCAGATTATCATCTTATCTCTCTGGGTAATTTCATAATTAAAACAAATATTGATTTAATTTGTCTGTAAAATGTCATAACGTTTGTTGAGTTAAAAGCTCAGGGATTTTATTTACTGGAGATAGAGGTTGTGGATGCTCCTACTTTAGTTGTGAATGTAGTAAAATATCTTTTTTCTCTCAAAAGTCCAACAAAAAACAACTAATGGGTGACGTGATAAATGCGTATTAATATAATAATGACTAGGCAGCTGCCTGGGGGTTTGTGAATCACAGTGATATTTAAGCAACCGCCACACGGGGTTTAACTCATAATAGTAAGAATCAACTAGACAGGCCTAGTTGACCAAGGAAACTTGTTTTATACAGCTCACAGGTTGCTGGAGGACAGTTTCCTCTATGGAAAGAGTGAGACGATGACAGCCTCATTGGTCGAATATGGCCAGGTTGTGTCGTATTATCATTTCTGCGCGTGTGAGGTGTCCGGGCTCCTCAGTGAACCACAGTAGCCTCCACCGAACTTCACTCATTTCCACTGAATTGCGCATCTGCGTGTTATTTGAGAGTGTATTTAGGACTGCAGCCGTGTATGGAGTCCAAATCTCATGCAAAGGCAAAACTAGAAGGTGGGCTGTACCCCCCAGGTAGGCAGGAGTAAGCTTCAGCTCCTCTGAGCATTAACCCTCTAATGGAGCGTACAGCTCAAGTGAGCTGCTTTGGGTCTCTCAGAGACATGACTCATCCCGTAAGGTGGGCGTCTAAGATAGATGGAGTGAATTGCCGTGGAAAGGTGCTCATCCGCCTTGGCTGACGAGGGAAAGCTCGGACCAGATGCCTGGCTTTTTAGTGGCTAAAGATAGCTGAGACGGCTCCCGCTTGGGCTGCGTTCTCCTCTCATCCTCCTGCCCACCTTTGGGTAATGCGCTGTTCCTGGCATGCTATTTTGGGGGTGGAATGACAAAGTTGTGGTGTTGGAGGGTGAGTCACCACAGGTGACGCGTCCGCTTCACGTAGCCTCGCTTGGTGACTCGTCTGCGACGTAAGCGGGCGAGAGTTCCCCAGCGTGTGGGCAGAATTGATATTTGTGCATTTTCCCAAGGCGTTTCTCCTTAAAGCGAAGCGCAAGAGGTGTAGAAAATGTAAATGTTCATCTTTTGGGGGCCGTGAAGCAGGGTTTAATGTCACAGATTTCTTCCGTACCTGTGGCAAGTGACGTCTGCTCACTGCTTCTCAGCTGTCCAGCTGTCTAATGCCGTTGGTGCAATTCCCCTGGCCACCGGGAAAAGAGGCAGGGTAGCAAAGGAAAAAAAAAATCGGAATACTCAGATATTGCAATGAAGGATGCCATATTAACATGGAAAACTTAAACGTGGGAAAAACAAAGAGGAGTTCACCATAAGATTTAGTAACTGGAAGCAGAAATCATAATGAAGGCTCATTTTGGACCTTCTGAAAGGCAACACCATTCACCTCTTACCCTCCGCTCCAGCCGTGCAGACTAAAACACAGAGACATACCTGATTACAAAGTCTGGGCTCAGATCCTTGCTTTGCTTGCATTTTGTGGGCTGGAGCTTGGGGGCATCGCGAGGCCAATGTCTTCCCCTGCGGTGTCGGCCAGGGAGCCCTTCCCACGGGAAACTGCATTCTGCGCTTGGGATGCAGATCCTGGAAGGCGAAAACTTCCCAGGGACTCAGTCTCGGTTGCTTCAAAGCTGGAGGACAGTGAATGCAAGAGCTGAACCGAATGACTGTGTTGTTGAGGGGCRGAGGAGGAAGCGGCAGTCCACGGCTTTTGCAGCGTTGCCCAGGTCTGATGGCATTAGCTGCTGTGGTTCCCACCAGCCTCCAGGCTATACTGTTGGCCGCGTGCCCTGCACTGTGTTTCTGGCCTTTTCTGTGCAGTAAATGGGGAAGATGATGGAGATGCTGCTCACCCCGTGAAGATCACAAGAACTTTGCAGGTAACGTCAGAGCCACCCGTGAAGCCTGTCCTGAGCTGCTGGCAGCTGCCTGGTAGCAAAGACTGCTGGTGGTTGCAGTCCAGAGTCGTCCTGGTTCTCCTGGAAGTTATCTGAAAGCTTCAGGCTTACAACGTGGGCTGTTTGAGTTGTTACACTAAACAAAAATGAGAGGCTTTCCTCAGAGGATTCAAGGCGTTAAGGTTAGAGTTGACCAAAAGAAGAGCCTTTTTCTTTTTTCTTTTTTTTCTTTTTTTCTTTGGAAACCTAGTAGCTCTTAGCAGGTAAATGGCACATCTGGGACGCGGCCAGGAATATCTGAAGTGGCTTAATTCTGTTTGTCCCCCGTGCTTGCTTGCTCGCTTGCCCCGCTGGTCCCAACGTGCGTGAGGCCGAAAAGAACGAACGTTGCAGCTCTGAGACGGAGCGCAAATTGAATTACGCCGCGTCTGCTTGTGTTGGTGTCACGCCGGTGACAAGAAAGCCTCTAACCTCCATTTATACCGAAAGGGGCAAATTAATGAGGATTTTCGAGCTCCTTGTTTGGTCACTTAATTGGCTGTATGACAAAGCGCTCTGCGGTGCGTGTCAAACAACTTGCGGAGTCCTCTAATGATTTGCGCGTTGCTTGACTCCCGACGCTATTCTGTGCAGCCTGTCAGGCTAGGTATCGTTGGTAAAGTGGCTGGAATAAATTGGCCGGCAGTGTGCATACAATGTGGTATATTAACTATAGCTACAGGGAGCACTTTTAGCAGCTTTCTTCGAGAGGTCTAGATGTTTGCCTATAAGCATCAAAGCGCCCCAGACTTTCATTTAATGTAATTAAAAGGGCATCTGAAAGAAGTGTGACTCGCAGCGGGGTTGCCGCGGTTTGGTGGCCCTTTGTTAAGACTCTGTGAACTTAATATATTTCACAGCGTGAGCGACCTGCGCTTGATTTGTGTCAGTAAGGGGGAAAAAAAAAAAAAATCTCGGTCCCCACCCTGCATGTTTCTGCTGCAGGGAGCCTGTTGTGAGGGGAGAGGAGGATCAAAGAACCGGCCTTGGGTTCGTCCCCAGCGTCAAAACCTCTGCACATAAATATTAACGCGTGTTGCTATGTGTTCCTCTACGCAGAACGAAGCTGCATGTGTCGTGAGAGCCCCACGCATAACATAGCAAAACTGGAAAAATCGTGGCGTTTTCCGTGCTAAGGCGGGCTTCCCTTCTGCTTTTGCCTGGGTCAGCCCTTAAATCTGGTGGCCCCCGGGAAAAGTCTCTGCAGAGATTGCTACAGGGGCCAGGGGGAAGCGTCCCTTGGATCTGGGCAGCAGGAAGAAAGGATGGATCTCATGGACTCCCTAGGAGCTCCCGTGAAGGCTGTGGATGTTCTGTCAAAGAAGCGCTTATTGTTTGCAAGCCATTTTCCTCTCTTTCTCCAGCTTTGCTCACGGCCCCTCTGTAATTATTCTGGCTGTTGCTTGTGTAGTCTCAAATCCCAAACAGTAGGACGGCAAATACAGATGATTCATAAATGCAGTTCTCGGCTTATTCTGCAGGGAGGAACTCATTAGATGAAAAGGATCGTATGTTATTTCCTTCTTCCCAATCAATTCCTTTTATTTCAGTCCTACAGATGCCTTCTGACCTTAAAATATTCTTCCTCGTATACTAAGCAAAGCGAAACTGTAACCCGTCATTTGTGACCTTCTTTTATTTCTCAGATCTCCTGGTTTTTGTGTGCTCCCACTGGGAGATTTTTGGTAGTTCAAGGCCAAGATTGCCAGCCTTGCGCACCTCGTGCTAGATCACTAATTCCATAGTTAAGCATTTTGTAGATGGCCTAATTTTAATAAAGGTCAGTGCCTTTACTCTCGTTGCAGTGCGTTCCCAACAGCGCTGAGTGTCGGGCCATTTCTGCACTGGTACCGTTCCTGTGCAGGAGACTAGCAGGAGACATTTGAATAGCGATTTATTTATTTTTAAGCACACATTGCCTTTCGACTAAATTCAATCTAAATGTGTGCTGGTCCATTTCAGTGAATCTTGCAATGACCTCATTGCTTTGGAAAAAGCCTTGGAGACTGTCTGGGCTTCCCAGTGAGAAATTGTCTCCAGTGTGCCGACTTGTGTTTTGACCACAGACAACTTTTAATTTGGATTTGAAAGAGAAAGCCATAAGAAGAAAAACCTCGTGAGGGTGGAGAGCCATAGAGAGAGGTTTGAAGGCAGTTCCCAGCCCAGAAACAGAATGTAATGACATTTTCCTTGTTTAACATCAGCTAACGCAATAACGGGCTCATCCATTTTTGGTCTGAAGTCCCACGTAGCAGATGACCGTTCCAGTTTGACTTGTGATCCTTGTATATGGGGTACAGTCTCCTGTACATTTTCCACCCAAAAAAGTCCAGTTGTGTCCTGAGCTTGGTCCCTTTCCGTGCGGTACCCTTGCCAGGACGGGGTCTCCTGACATGCCTGCATCCATGCGCCCCTCCTGAACCTCGGATCTGAAGCGTCCCTTTGGGCTGCACCAAGCACGTTCGGAGTTAATGGGAGTTTCTCTTGTAATGGCGCTTTTTATGGCCAGAGGCAGCAAGAGCACAACTTCCAGCCGAACTCGCCATCAAAGAAATTGATTGCGTCTTTAACGCAATTAGTTTGGAGGCTCGCAAGTAATGACAACTTAAGAAAAGGGCTTGTTTTAGCACTGGGTGTTTCATATGAATGCAGAGAAAAATCAGCTGTCCTTGAGCAAGGAAGCAGGCAGGCTTTTTTTTTAAAAAAAAAGAAATCACTGCTTTCTGATAGGAAAAAGAGAATAATGTTGCGATTCTTGAACCACATCCACATTTCAGTGCAAGCCCCTCTGTAGGGTTTTTCATTTTCATTGCCCACTGCGGACCCAAAAGAGCTTTTGTGCATTTTTTTCTCCACTGATTTGCTGTAAAACCTCAAGCTGCTGTTAACAAGCGGGCTAATAATGTTTTTGCATGCTTTGCATAATGATGATAATGCACTTGTTTGGGAACAGCACCCGGAGGCCTTGGGTAGGATCAGACCCTCAGAGCAGAAGGCCAGTCTAAGGCCCTGTGATGGTCCTCTACAGTCTTAGTGTGGTGGTTCACGCCAAGGGGGAGCCGATCTTTCTTGATGAAGCTGTGCCAGCAAGCATCTTTTGTATAGGGCAGCTGTACAAGCACTGCTCATTTCACACACCAGCCAGGATTTTGATAGACCCACGCAAAGCTCGGCTTTGTTGACGTACCTTCGTCTATGCTTATTTGTGACGCCGCATTGTGTCGCATATTCCCGTTAGATCGAGGAATGCAAGTGTTAGCAGTGTAAGGTAGGGCTTGAAAAGTCACAGAATGCATGCATGTTAATTATAGATGTCGTGACAAAAGTGGTATTTTAATGTCCTGCCCTGCTGTCCTCATTCACCAAGAGCTGCTATAGAAGCTAAGGACATAGATTCCACGCAAAAGAACGCGTCAAATGTTTTCAGCCCCATCTTAAGGAGCTGCTCTCTAGCAAAGATGGACGAACTGAAAGTCTGAACATAACTCGACCGGCGGGGCCTGCTGGCATTCGCGTGGTGCGAACCAGGATTTTCTCACGCACCCTTGGAAATGTTCTCCCGCTGTCAGTCCTCCGGGCTTTTTTGTTCGTCCTTCAGCTGTCTGCTCGACGAGAGGCTAACGAACAATACGGGTTTAGTGAGCGCCCAGCTCCAGGAGGCTTGCTGGTTTTCGGAGGTTAGGGCTGCTGTCTATAAACATGGGGCCGTGACACTGTCTGCTCCCAAACTCTGCAGCAAGACCCTTGAGATGAATAGGTCCAACAGCTCTTAGTGTTCTCCAGCATCAATTCCCAATTAAAGGCAGATTTTACATTACAAAACACAGCTTTTGTCCTGCCTTGGGTGCTGGTACAGCAATAGATAACTAGATGGATGTGGTATCAATGGATATATACACATTCCTAGGTTTAAGCTGTGTCACTTAGCCAGATACTCTCACCAGACATTTCTAGAGGGGAAGAAGATAAAAATAAATGAACAAGCAAAATTCAGTTTCACAGAATGAAGCAGCTGTCACAAAGGAAATCAATGGGATATGTAGGATCAGCCTTTTAGTAATGTATAATTACTGTAAGACTCCTAATTAGATGCCTTTTGACAATACATATTTTAATACCAATTTGTAAGTGTCTGAAAAGGAAGTTTTACATTTTGTTTCTGTTTTGTAACCTCAGGACAAAATCAAGAAACCCTGAGCGTCTGCTCTTATTTGGGAAAGTTCTTCCTCTGCACATTATTAGCATTTATTTATTTACACTGAATGTATACTCTGTGGTGCTGTGTAACCTCATAATGAAGAGGATCACCATCAAGAGATTTATCTTCCATGCTTGGCATGTTCTTGCTCTTCTCTTGATGTCCAATTATAACCTCTGTGGGAGACGGACTATTAGGCTCTGCGGACCTTTCATCCGACCCCGTTCTTTCTTTAGCTTCTCTGTGAGCAAGCATGGGCTTGAGTTTAGGGGGTTTGGCTTCGCTTGTATGGGCACCCTGATTTTGTAGTCAGCGTAGAGCTACACCTACACATCTCCGGGGGTCAGACAGCAAACGGAAAGTCGTCTCTCTTGGCTCCCCAGGCTCCCTTCTGCTTGTTCCTTGGTTCATCCGTGCTTCAAGGCTGCAGAAAAGCAAGCTATAACTTGTGAAAGCTTTCGCTAGACGTCGTTTGAGTTGCTGCTGTCCTTCTCCCTGGGCATATGTGTAGCTGCGCTGTTCGTTCTTGTAAGCCGCAGCAACCATGGCAATGGTTTGGTGCCGTGCTGTGGGTGAGGTTGAGGTATATTGGAGCAGCTGACTGGATGGAAAGAGATGACTGAAGCCCCACATGTTTTCACTTTGAATGAGACTCGCAGGAGCCCTTTGGCTCCCTTGGAAATTGTTTGGAAGATGGATCAGGCAAGGGAAGGGAAGAAAACCTGTGCTGTGAGACAGAGGCGAGAGCCTCTCCGTGCTTGGGACAGGGATCTTCCTTAAGGTTTACTTCATCAGACCGCAAAGAAATTGGAGCAGGTGCCAAACCCACCTAAACCGTGACGGCTCAGCTTAAATGCAAAGGCAGAGGCTGGTCCTTGTCCTGCGTGCCTGCCTTCCCACAATTCGAGCTCTCCTGCCCAACTTTCCCCAGTTGGGCTCTCTCGCTCCAGAGACGCTGTTGCTTTAACAGCTGTTTTGTTTCATTTAAACACCTACCTCAGCTCCTGTCCAAAATGCAAACATTTCATTAGCACCTCATCTCCTTGGCTTCAGCCCGCAGCACTCAGCTGTAATGAAGTGCTGCACTCAGAAATATAATGCAGGGAACGCTTGATTAATGCACCGAGGCAGGTGAGGGGAGTGACCCTCTGGGAAAAGCAATGGGCTAAATTCGTCTCTGATGTAATGCCAGCGAAGACAGTCGTAGCAGCTTTGCTCACATCTACGCTAAGCGTCTGACCCAAAGTCCTTGGGAATCGTTCTGCAGAATTTGCATCAGATCCCAATTCCAAAGTGACGCGAAGTGGCTGGTTTCAGGTTAGCCACTTCAAGAGGATGCTAACCACCTGTTTGATCAGGAGTACACGCACGGCAGGCGACGGCACGTAACGCCTAACTCGTGTTCTCCAGCGTTGCACGCACACATGTGCACACGCACTTTGTAAAAAAAATCAAATACACGTAAGATGAAATAATTTTTTCTGGGGAAAAATCTTTGCAGCAGATGTTTCGCCATAACACAAATAGTTCGGCATCTGTTTCATGTTCAGACAAATAAGCGTTACCTTTCCATCTGAAGCCAGGAGCTAGATCTGCTGCAAAGAGTGACTCCTTCCACCATTCAAGTATTGAGAAAAGTATTCAGCATGTTGTTATAGCAAAGATTTGAAAGACCCCATTAGTAGCTGAGCTAAATGAAAGTAGTGCAAATTGTATTCTGCATTGTGTTCTACACTGAAAGAGGAAAAGAAATCCTCATTTTCTGCTTTCCATGAATATGAGATCTTTTTAAGAAAACAGTATGCGTAGGACCTGCATAGTGACACAGTCATGCTTTTTGATCACTGGAAAAGAATAACGCTTCCTTTCCAGTCTATAAAAAGATAAGCTACCAAAGTAAACTACAGAAATGCATTAAGAGCTACAGAGACTGGCCTTGAAGGTTTTAGAATACTGAAGAAGCGTATTTAAATGCTATGAATTTTTAATATTTCTTTTTCACTATTAAAGGTAGCCAGTTTATTTTAGGTGCACGTACCAAGTGTAGTAAGATTTTTTTTTAACTATTTTGGAAAATCAGTTTAATGATCAGGTTAAGCAATTGATTTATGGTTAATAACTTCCAATTAACAGCAAGGGAGAAAGGGATTCCAGCTCTGGGTTGTAAAGGCTTGACAGCAAGAAGATATTTGCTGCCCGATACCACCAAAAAATGGCTCCCAATCCGTGGCAAAGCTGGTCCTGTGGAAGTTGATGGGAGTTTTGCCATTGATGTCAGTGCTATGTTAACCTAGTGCTGGCAGTAGCACTCAAGGACAGTCCCTCAAGATTTTCAACCATTTCAGTTTGCTGCAGTGGTTGAAGTATTGGCTGCTCAATACACTGGGAAACCAAGCCATGAGGCTCAGGAGAAATGTTGTCTATTAATCAAGGGATCAGGGGAGTAGCTGCCAGAGAGGGGGAAGATCTGCTTAAGGTAAAGGAGAGGTTTGGCACAGGAACAAATGAGTTAATTGGCCATGAATAAATTTAGGTTGAAGAGTAGGAGCTTTTACTGTAAAAGGAGCCTGATTCTGGCTCAACCTTCCAATAGGAGAGAGGTAGTATGAAAAACCTTCCAACCTTGAGGACTTCAGGGATAAAAAGTCTTTGGCATGTGAAGAGAATTTGCACTCAGATTGCGTACAAGAGCAGGGAGCTGCGATCGATGGCCAAGATTTGTTATTAGCCCATACACCCATGTGTGTGTCTGGTCCGGCTTGGTGTCGGTACAGTGTTGCTCCAGGAAAAGAGAACCTCTTGGATGTCCGTTCCCTACCCGTGGTAAGGGACAGATGACGTTAAAGTGTACTGTGCTTCCTCAGATGATGCTAACGCACATGATATCATCTCAGTGAAATGTCTTTCTGGAATTAAAAGCACCTGGCTCTTCCGCACTGGCAGGTCTTTGCTTCTCCTTGGACTTCACTGTAACTAAAACTTCTTGAAGGTCACCTGGATATAGCAATAGCAAACTCTAATGTGATTATATTCTCCCGTTTGTATATGAGCATGATTGGTGACTGCAAATCAGGATGCCCTCCAATCTGCGGGTCATGTAACACGCCTCTTGCAGGGCTCTGCTAGAAGACAGATGATGCCTTGTCTTCTTTTCATATGTCACCTTCTACTGCTGGGTTTAGGAGCACTGTCAGGAGTAAATACAAAGTATTCCCATGGAAGTGAGCCATGGTGTGTCCTCTAGTCTTGCAAAATGTCGACATCCCATGGGACTGTCTTTGCCGTGCAGAAATGAGGTGAAGGGTTTTATGCACTTTCAGCACATAGAAAATTATTAAGAACGGGAACTTCATCCCAAAGGGAAAGCTGGTTTCTGCAGCCAGTGTTAACTGGCAGCAGAGGTGTTTCTTTGTGAGGCAGACCTGCTTGATGGCTACTAACTACAGCTATGGAAACACTAACCAGCAGAAGAAAGCACTGTCAAAGTATCCTTTTCTCTTCTGCATAATCAATTTTTACCAGCCAGTATGCTTGGTTTCATTAAAAAATGTTAGCTTCAAATAGTTGAACCAGTTATGGTTAGTAACTAGGCAGGGACTGTGGGTCGAGCAAAAACTTCAGGTCGGGTAGGCTCAAGTCATGAAATTTAGAAATCATGAGACTGGCGCAGTTTCATGTGATCCTGATGTGCATCCAGATTAACCCATGGGAAGTTCTCCCTGGGAGAGCTCTTTGTCCGTGGCAACCTGGGGCACGAGGTGGCCTGCAGGAGGCATTGAAGTTGTTGCCTTCCTGACGGAAGCGATTTGAAGTGTGGTATCGTATCTAAAGCTCTAAAGGCACCTGCTGATTTTGTGGATGAAGGAAGAGCCGAGGAACATAAGTAGCAAAACTCTCTGCGTCTTCGTAAGAGCTTGCCAGAGGTTATGTGGTGGGAAATGTTCGCTAGAGGGTGGCCCGTGCAGATATTAGATACCTTCCTTGGGTGCCCCAGCCTGACAGCTGAACCTTGGCGCTGCACATTAGCAGTGTCCTGTGACACGGATGAGTTTCGAAATCTGTTTTCCTGCAAGTGTTGCCTTAGCGACTTCCCCATCTTCCTCCTTCCCTAACCCCCAATTCCTTCTTACTGTGAACCCGGAGCTGCAGATCCCAGCCTCATTTATATAAACCCCAAGGTTTCCCCCCCTCCTATGTAATGCGATGAATGACTAGCTCCGTTGCAAGCTGCCACGACGGGTGGGGAGATGGGATGCTGCCCTGTTCCCATAAACTGCTGTGCATGGAGGAGGGGGTCGAGCGTATGTGTCTGCGGTCTTGGTGGTGCTCTCAGGCCCACGAGAGCCCTTTCTTACTCGGTCCCTCTCCTTTGCAGGCCATGGTGGAGACGGTGAATAACCTCCTGCAGCCCCAGGCTCTGAACGCGTGGCGGGACCTGAATGCCAGCGAGCAGCAGCGGGCGGCGACCAAGCTGCTCGACACCGTGGAGGACAGCGCCTTTGTGCTGGCCGATAACCTGCTGAAGACGGACATCGTCCGGGAGAACACCGACAACATCCGTAAGTGCCCATAAACAGCGTGTGCAGCCAGAGGGGGAGCAAAGGCTGGGAAGCCTGCCTCCAATCTTGACCCCTGGATTAATTAGAGAGCAACTGGTGAGATGTCTTGGGCTTTTGTCGGAAAGACTTAGCATAAGTCTTTCCAGAAGAGCCTGAAGGACTAAGGCAGCTCTCTGCCCTCGAAAGCCCATGGAAGACGAGCACCTAACCTCCTCCGCCTCCTTTATTGCTTCTCGCTTTGTGTTAGAGCAACAAGAGCACCGCTTCGCGGGGAGATTGTTCTTTATTGTAATACAATTGTGTTTCATTTCATACCAATTTGTGTCTTTATTTAGCTGATTGTTGATTTTAATTAAAAAACAAGCATGATGGAAAGCACCAGCGCTCCCACCGCGCGTATGTAAAATGAGAACAACTCTTCTTTCCACGTCTATGAATGCAGATCCCCAGCACCGATAACATTTACAGAAAGCACCAGTCGCCAATGGCAAAGAACTAGCACTTTCGGATTTTCATTTTAGCCATTGTCCTTAATATCCTGAGGTTCTTGTTTGCAAGAGCTGCTTGTCTTTTGTCTTCCACGGAGAGTAGAATTTATTTACTTTTTTTAATTAAATTTTAAACTTCTACAGGGCAGAGATTTAAACAGAAATAGGAGTCCAAACCGAGTCTAGTGTGAAATGCTCTAAGTCGATTCCTCTGTTTTCAGACACTCTGGAAAACCCATTTTGTACCTTTGACGTATTATGCCGAGAATTATTTCGGCAGTGATTTTTCTTAACGCCGGTCTCTCTTGCAAACAGAGCTGGAAGTCGCCAGACTAAGCACGGACGGGAACCTGGAGGATCTGAAATTTCCACAGAACCTGGGCCATGGGAGCGCCATTCAGCTGTCGGCAAACACCTTGAAGCAAAATGGTCGGAACGGTAGGTCCAGCCCCTCCGGTCTCGCTGGCCTTCGGCATCGGTCACACTTTCGGTGCTGTTTCTGAACAGTTTGCAAATGCTGTGCTTTGTTTAACCAGTTGCAAATACTGTATTACTCGATACGTTAATATTTTAATGTTAACGTCAGTCGCCCATGCCCTCGACTGTAGGATAAGTTGGCTGACAGGGAATTTGTGATGTTGCCAAGTGACTGAGTCTCCAAAAGTATGAAGTGTGGGTAAAAGTGCGTTCAGGTCCTTAAATGATGTGGCCGCTAGGACGCAGTGCTGAGTCCGGAGAAGTGCTTTTAAGTGCTGTCGTCTGCAGTAGGAAGCCTCACATGGGATAAGAGGCTTGTGTGAATAAACTGTTTCACAGTGGGGCACTATACAAATATCTGAAAAGAGAGAGGGGAGAAACAACAGTAGCAAATATTAATAATGAGCCAACCTGGCAGCAAAGGTTGATTAGCCGTTAGGAATCGCAGTCTTCAGTGTCTTTCTCTCTGAAGCTTACGATAAAGTATAAATTAAAGATGACATTATATGTGAACGGTCTTTAAGCTGCCAAGTCATTTATTTCCAGATTGGTAATTGGAGCAGAGATATTTGTTTATCTCTGTAGCTCCACTAAAGACCAACTTCAAACTGCCAGACTTTGTACTAATAGGCCTGCCGTGCTCTTATTTATGGGTTCCTCTAAGGTGTGTACTTCACTCGCGTACTTTACTGTATTTCTTTCAGAGATTGTGTAAAAACCTAGGTTCACCGAGATGAGTAACAAAACTCCATTGGGGCCGACATTTCACTCTGTTAGTGGGTTTTGGAGATTTGTAGGGAAAGGGAAATTGGGTTGGAGGTGAGGAAGGGGAAGTCTGTACTTCTAAGCATGATATCAACAGAGTTTTGGAGAGCCACAGAGTTTTGGAGGCTCAGGAGAGCCACATCTACTTACACCAGCTTAGCACCCACCTGGAGGTCACCAAATAGTGCTGGAATCACAGAATCACACAAGGATTTGGGAGGGACCTTTGGAGATCATCTGGTCCAACCCCCTGCGTAAAGCAGGGCTCTGCGCGCTATTTGTGAACAATCTTTCCTTCTCAAGGATCCTCAGAGCCCAAGGAGATTCCTCGCAAAACACACAAACAAACTAATAAATATAAAGGCAAACTAATCGCGTTCTATTTTTATTGCCCGTGCAATAATGTGCAAAGCAGTGGCCAGCTGGGTGGTTTCTTTTACGAACCAGTTGGCTGGTAGTGTGTGTTTTACGCAGAAATAGTGGGTTTCTGGGGAAAGAGAGGCTATCTGGTTGGCAAATCAAGGAAAGGTTTTCTCAGAAAAACATTCGAGTTTGCTCAGAGAAGAGATGCCTTACCTAAACCAAACCCCAGTGGGCTGACCCGGGTCTCTAACCTCCCTCTGCTCTCCCAGGTGAGATCAGGGTGGCTTTTGTGCTGTACAACAACCTGGGCACCTATCTCTCCACGGAGAACGCCAGCATGAAGTTGGGAACGGAAGCTATGTCGACGAATCACTCCGTCATTGTCAACTCCCCGGTCATTACGGCAGCAATAAATAAAGAGTTCAGCAATAAGGTTTACCTAGCTGATCCCGTGGTGTTTACTGTCAAGCACATCAAGGTGAGTGAGCCTGAAAAGCTTTTTTTTCCCCCCAATTTCTAAAGCGGAGTGCAGCAAAAGTGTGCTGATCTGAAGCCCTCAGCAGCCCTTGATTAGTTTTTGAATTATACATGTGTTCCTTTGCACTTTGTGTTATTTATGGAGAATGTCTATTTGCGTTGCATTAATAAAAGGAAGGAAAGGGTCTCCTTTGAGCTGATGTCCATCGCTCAGTTGCTGACACATGTCGTTCTGTAATTAAAAACTACCAATATATTAGAATGGACCATAATATTATTTTATCATGGTGGCAGGGCACATTAGAGGAAAGTGGAATTACAGTGAGAGAGGACAGTTAGTCCTCCTGTTAGCACAGTCATTGCAAAAGTTGATTGCTTAAAGCAATTAATTTCTCTGCTCTGCAATGCAAATGAAGCAATCTGGTTCTGAAGAGCTGAATTTACTCAGTGGCTGAAATTAATCAGGAACAAAGAACTAAGTTTGCATTAGCAAGGAGAGCAGCAACAATCTAACTTTCTCTGGTATCAACAAGTAATACTTGACATATAAACCATTGCTGGTTGTTTATGTAAAATTAAAGGGTGAGAGTTACAGAGTGCCTCTGGAAGAAAACTGAGTGCGTTCAGAAATCTTTGAAACCCTATCATTTTTATTGCATTTATTCATTTCTTCCCTGCAGCAGTCAGAAGAAAATTTCAATCCCAACTGTTCCTTCTGGAGCTACACAAAGCGTACAATGACAGGGTACTGGTCCACCCAAGGATGCCGCCTCCTGACAACTAACAAGACGCACACCACATGCTCCTGTAATCACCTGACCAACTTTGCGGTCCTCATGGCACACGTGGAAGTTAAGGTAGGCTCCGCAGATTCACAAGCTGCCACCATGCTGGCCAGAAAAGGTGGCCAATGTAATGCTGTTACTGCAAAAGGGAACTGAGCAGTGAAATGGCTGTGTGACAGCAGCTCTTACAGGAGAAACTGTCTGGCCGAAATCTTCCTGCTGCTACCTGGTGAAGCAGGAGATCATCACACCTATGCGAAGACGGTGCTGAGCTCCTCACGTGGGCAGCTGCTGGGGGAGAGGATGATGAATGAGCAGAATTGGCCCTTAGTAACGCATCCTTTGCTCTCTGGTGCGGAACGTCTCCTGGCTGTGTCTTTGCCCTCGTGGTCTTCACTGTGGCACCAGGCAGTAGTGGGCATCCTGGGTGGTGGCACTAGGACAGGCAGAACCTGCCTTGTGGCATGCAAGTAGGGTGCCCTGCCTCCAGCAGTGGCAAATACATTGCCTACTTATTTGTGAGGTACATCCATGTAGAGAGATGTCTTCTCCAGCCACCAGCTGGGAGAAAAGATGCGTTTTCCATCTCTCACTACGTGACAGTAGGCTACACACAAAAGGGAAGTTCCTCATGCCATCCTCTCTAGATCGTACATCCACCTGAGGCCTGGTACACGATCGGTTCTCTTGCCTGCATGTGGGTCAGTGGTATAATGTTGGCTTCTGTAGTCTACTACACTGTAGAGTGCTACTGTTGGCTGCTGTAGTCATGTGAATAGTCCCCCGGGAGCTACAGAAGTTGCTCACGAGAGTAGATGTTCCTCACAGTAGTAATGGCTTGGGGACTGCAGTGCATGTTTCAGGTTTTACTCAAGAACGGGAGGAGGCTGAGGTGATTCTCCATTTCTTGAATGGTCTTGGCAGTCTTTAGTTGAGAACAATCTCGTCTGTTCTAGAAAGAAGGGGATGAGGCCCAGATTCCCAAAGGACCTCAGGCTCAGGATTTTCAGTGTTACAGTATCTCCATTTTGCGCTCCTGGCACCAAAGCAGGCTGCACGGCCCTGGACTTGATACTTATCTAGCACCTTCCAGGCAGGCAGAACATCTCATATCCACTTCCATGACTGCATAACCACAAAATGGTTTCAAAAGAGCTATTTAAAATAGTTTTCCAGTGTCACTCCTTTGTATATTTTTGTTTCACTTAATAATCGGAAGAGGAATGTGGAGAGCCACAATAAAATATATATCAAAGCACCGTCATGCATGACCAAAGCTGTGCAAAAGAGAAATGAGAGCCTGGCAGCTCATTTGCCACAACAGCTGGGTCCAGCTGAGAGGGGCAGGACAGACGGGCTGCTGCAGGATAAAGCATCCATTATATTCTGCAGGAGTTACTACCAGTCCAGGAGACATGCCATCAAATGGCTGTGGCATTATCCTGGGAGTTGTCTGAAGAAATGGCCTATTCAGAGCACATGTTTACAGGTTAATGGCTTTCTGCAGCCTGAGTCCATTTTTGCCAGTTTCTTAGAACCGCTTGAATTTTCAAAAGAAATGTGTGTTTGGCTGGTTATCACCTGCCTGGAGTTAACAGTTACACCCGAGTCCCTGAAGTCAGAGGTTGCGCCTGGGAAATGCAGATAGTTTTCCACTCCAGTGATGTGAACAAGGGCGAGCCGTACTGCGTAATGCAGATAGGAGCTACCGCCGAGCAAGCCTATTCCCACGCTGCAAGTAGGTCAGCCTTGTCCACGTGGCACTTCACCCAAGCCTCATTAGACTGGTGGCAACTGTTGTTGTCTCGGCTTGCAGAGGAAGCCCCTCCTTTGCCTGTGCTCCACCAGCAGGTTGGAAAGAAAGCTGCATTGCGGAGTTTCCCGAGTGCCGAGCCAGTGTGCTATCTGCCGGTGCGTAACCGCTGCAAACGTCTGTAACACGAGCTTTCCTCCAGCTGCTCACCACCTCGCTTCTCCTGGTGGGACCACCTCCCTCCGGTCTGCCGGTAGTGTCCTGGTCAGTGACGGGGGTTCCCAGAAGTGACTTCCATACACACAATAATTAATAATATTCTGGAAGTTTTGCAACAAAAACAACTTTCTGCTGTAATTGAGGCTTGTAGTTTTGCTGGATTTTTGTTGGATTTTTGGAGACCATCCTTTGCCGTAATGAGTATCCACAATACCCTAACTAATGAGCGAAAACGCTGCACATCATGGGGAGTGGGCAGCTGAGTCCTGCTCCTTAATCAAAAGCCAGCACCGGTGTGACAAGCGTCACTTCTGGTCATGAACGAGCTCTCTCCCTGGCAGCGTGGCAAAAGAGCGAGTTCTCCGGAGGAGACCTCAGTGGAGGCGCTGTGAGTTACAGCCGGGATTTAATTATGAGCAGAGCGTATGTGGCAAAGCAGAGCGGGAAAGTAGTGCCGGTCAGCCGGTGACTGATGGCCG
Organism: Apteryx rowi; assembly: GCF_003343035.1. Lineage (NCBI taxonomy): Eukaryota > Metazoa > Chordata > Aves > Apterygiformes > Apterygidae > Apteryx > Apteryx rowi. The sequence goes on from NW_020448163.1 coordinate 1,438,234, forward strand.
TCTGGCTGTCTGGTGCGAAACGGTTATACGTCTTTGTCTGAAGATGACATTGGCTGACCAGCATGGCAGGGATTTATCGGTGCGTTTCAGGAGGAGAAGTTGGTAGGATCAATTGCAATCTTAATCGGACAGTACCCGATTAAGAGCAAGAAGTGTTATTTCTGAAGATGCTTGGTGCCTGTTAAAGTTTGTTGGGCCCAGAGCGGTTGTGTGCGCTCAAACCAAAGGCCTCCCTGCTTACTTTATCAGTATGCATATATATATATCTTTATCTGTATAGTTCCTTGCAGTAAGAGGAGGTTCTAGGCTCTCCTGGGAGCTGCCTTGTTGTAGAAAGCTTGGGCATGGGCTGAAAGCTGTAATGCCTAGAAAAATCCCGCACTAAGTCTTCTCCAGGACTGGGAAGAGTATCTTTAGGCAGTCCTAATGTACCCCAGGACTTGGATTCCTCCTCAGATCTGTAATATTTCTGGCAGCTAGGAAGGCAGCGTTTGGCATCAAGGCTTATCTAGCGGTTGACCTTATGGAGGCACAACGTCCCCTGTCCTTTCAGACAGTTGGGAAAACTGGGACCTCCCTTTGGAGTGGAGATGTTTGAATGCTTGGAAGTAAATCACTGATTTCATTACAGGAGAAATACATTTGGCCTGTGCTATAGGAAAATTATTACAGTCGCATAGATATGTTGTTAAATGCACATATCGGTTAGATATTCCTTATGACCCTTAAATGCCATAAAAACGTAGTGGTTCCCATGCCGTGGGACAAAGCCCACAGTTAAATAAGCCATTCTACCTGCGTAATTGCTGCAGAATTATCCTTCAAAATTTACAAGCTGTTTTTCATAGAGGCTTGCACTTTGCATCATAATAATTATAACAGATGCATCTTAAATGTACCGTGGGAAAAATACGCAGTCAGAAAAGAAGTTCAGTACTGGTGGGAAAATGCAATTTAAAAAGCCCACCCGAAACAGCATAAGCAAAGGTACCTTAGCGTAGATAAATGTTGGTTATCAGTGTGTAGTGAGTGCCAGAGCTTACTCTTCTTTAAAAAAGGATAGGAAGAAAAAAAAAATAGAGGTGTTTTAAGTGTAGCAATTAATCTGAAGCTTTCAGATGTTATTCTATACCACACACACATTACATCATGCTAATTATTTGGGGAATGGGAGCGTAAGGCGAGCTGAGGAGAGAAAGGAATAAAAATATATGAAGTCTAAATGGAATGTAGTGGTCCGTTGCCTAAAGCAATACAGCCATTTCAGATATGAAGCGCAAGCTAAACTTATTGCAGTGCTGGTTTACCCATATATTCGCACTTGTGGGACTGAACAGCAGTAAATGAAAGCAGAAGTGGGTGCAGGACTGCAAAAACATGCTAACTGCAGGATTAAATTACTGAAACTGCTATACGATAAATTTTACAAAACAAATCATTTTGTACCACCGGAAGAGTTAATTCTCAAAAAAAAAGATATATTGCACATTGCAAAAGGTAACTTATTCCAATATATTGTTAAATAGGAACAGCTTTAATTGAGCAGAAAAGTTATTAAATCTGCATGTCTTCGATGGGATTTTAAAATTCAAAATACAAAACTATTTGACTTTGTGTTAGGAATGGAAATCTGGGACTTCTATGGACTCCAAGAATACGGAGATGTAAAAGACACATTTAGTAATACATTACATGCCTCTGCTGGTTTGTATGTGTTACCTACAAAATATTGCTATCATTTATCTACCTTCTCTTGGAGAACTCCCCAAACCTTGTTGTTTGGAAAATCCAGCCTGCTCTCTGACTAACCCATCATGAATCACAGAAATTACCTATGGAAAACCTATTAGGTCAAGTAATCTATGCCTGCAGGGTCAATGCAGAGCTGCGTCTGGTAGTATATCTCTGCGTTTTTGGTCCAGATGGGCAGTAAATCACTCTGGAGAGTTCCTTGAGTCCCTGGCCCTCAATTTGACACATATTGGTTGGAATTCATCCAGAGTTTTGTCTTAGCATTTCTAGTTCCACCCTGCTGGACTTCTCACCAGTGATCTGCACCTTCCCCAAAGTATTGGCCCAGATTTGCTCAGGTAGCACCTTTCAGATGTCCAGCCTGAAGAAATGGTTTCAAAAAGACCTACTCCAAAACCTGGAAGTTGCTGCTTGTTGAATTTGCTTAGCACTATATTTTTACAGGTGCCAGAAATTAAAGCAGATGCCATTGCTTCCTTTACCCCCAAACCGGTGGATATTTATTTATTCATCATCATCCTTCCTGGCTCTTGGCTCTGAGAGCCGTGCATAGTTCCCCAGCAAGGAACCGTGCTGCAGAGCGAGGAAAGCGTCACCCCACAGGGTTTCTTGATGCTCTGTCCTAAAATATGCAATTCAAGTAGCTCCTGTTTGCGAGCACTAAGCCTGACCCTATTTATTTCTATCACATTCCTCTTTCACTGAAAGCAGGGTTCAGGCTGAGTTCCCCTTTGATTAGATTTTGGATTCGCCGCAACACAGAATTCACCTCTAACTTGGCATCTCTTTGGTCTTTAGGCGCATGGTCTAGTTCATCCTACCCTCTGCTAAACAAAGTCGTTAAGTTGGGAGACTGCTGTGCCTTGATCATATTTAGAGAGAATTTTTTAGACTCGCTGTGCGTCTTAACCACTTGGGTTGCTCTTTGGACATCCAGTAGCGGTCTCATTCTTAAAAGAGATGAATGGGGTGAGAAAGGGAAAGAACAAGTGGACGAGAGGCAGTGTGGCTTGTGGTTGTACGTCACTGTAAATGATGTAGCTGTGACCACAAGATCTGTGAAGTGGAGGCAGTGACTGTGGCGTGGTGGAGCTATGTCCTTGCTGTCTCCAGGAGCTGAGTTGGCTCAGGCCATTGGCGTGATGACAGAAGCGGACGATGCTGTGACCAGATATTTCCGGGAATTCAGATGAACTAGCTGAAAGCCTTGGCAGTGTGGATGTCTACACTGCAAGTCTGGCTCAGCTGCTGTAGCTCATTTCTCGAGTTAGCGATGCCTCATGAGCAAGCAGAGCCGCATCGCTTTCCTAAATGCCACCAGCGCAGAAGGGCCAGGAAGACGCGATTGTTGGCCCGAATCTCTTCTCCTCCCTTCCCACATCATGCGACTGAGACTCGTCTCACTGCAGGGAGGTTGCCGCAGTGTCGGCGAGCAGGATGGAAACCCTGGGCTTTTGCCACGCACTCTATCTGTGCCAGTCTGTGGGTCAGCTTTTGTAACACGTGGCAAGGTGATGTCTGTACTCGTTTAGATGTGCCCGCGTTCCCCTGTATCGCTTTATCCTGGCAGTGGCTTGTACTGGCTGCCTCTCCCAGTGGGCACGGGGAGGTTGGCACTTCTGGGTAGGCTTTTGCATTTTTGGTGGGTTCTCATGACCTTGGGGCTAGGCTTTTGCTGGGGAGAAGTTTGTGGGAAAGGGTTCTCCTGGGAGGCCCTCATCAGGCTGTGGAAGGCAGAGGAGGAGGAGGATGGGCTGTGTGGCCTATGCAGAATACGTGGGCAGCTGTTAGGAGCAAGGCAAGGAGAGGGAAAGCGGCTAAACCAACTTGCCTGGTGGGATCTGAGCCTTATTTTACATTGCCATAGTCAGGAGGCAGTACCATTGCCAGCAGGCTTCAGGTGGGCTTGCACTTAGCCGTGAAGAAGTGCGGCCAGGCCAGAGCAGAAATCCCCTCCTGGTATCAGGGATGGGAAAAAGGGCAGAGGGAGTCCGCGTTGCCCTGGACGGCTGCAAGTCCGAGGAGCAGCACAAGCAACGCGCAGGAGTTTAAATCTGTCCCACTTGGGTCCGTGCCCAAGCCAGCACACTGCCAGCTCCCGCTGGGCACCGAGCGGTCATATTTGAGCGAGTCGATGACACTGTGTTTTTATTTACTGCTTGTTATTCCTCCACCCCCAACCATATTACTGTTGCCTTTCCTAAAGGGAGAGATTAGCCAGAGGAATGTGTCCTTTGCTGCTGGCAGCTCTGTTTGGCTGCTGTTTTCTTCTACTGATGTTTTTAATAAGGGAGGAAATGGCTGTTCATCTTGGGGAGAGTCATTCTGTCATAATCTGACATTCCCTGGGATTTGTTTTTATTAGCTCAGCTCTGGTGTGCAGGCGCTGCCAGAGCTGCTCATTGATTTCCAGTACGTTTTGCAGCCCAGATAATATCTCGGCTGCCTGCTCACCCCGTTGTGGTTGCTACCAGAGCTCCTGTAACTCACACCGCACAGGTTTCCATCAGCGCGCTCTGCTAACCTGTCTTGGCCTCGCCGAAGCAAAGACAGGGATTTATTCCAAAGCCGGGCAAGGTCAAGGAAGTCTTCTTTCAGTGCGCTTGGGAGTCAGGCTCATGCCCAAATCCCAAGTGTAAAACTTAATGTAGAAACACTTTCACTGAAGTTGATTGTATTATTTATTTCAATTTTTAAAATGTTAGTCCTGCTTTCGTTGCTTTCTTCTAAGTCTGTCCTGCAGTTTTGGGATCCAAAGGAGCGAAACCATCAGTGGTGTTTTGCACAGTTTACTTAATAAGTTGTTTCTGACCTGAAAATAACCTGCACGGAAACTTCCCTACAAAGCTAGTATAGATTTAGTAGTAGCAAAACTCAGTGGCTTGCCCAATCCTGACGTTCTTACACCAGTCTTGACTGCCATGGTTCATTTGGGAAAGGCGATGTGTATTACCTGCTCTCTGAGAAATGGTTTCTTTAAGGTTGCAGGTCAAACTCCCTGGTCTGTGGAAGATGAGATGATAGTAGCTTCAGTTCAAGGGTCTGCTAATTCCAGTGAAGCCCTGGGTACGTGTCGTTTTGGCTTTAGCCACCTTATGTTGTCAGGACCATAAATGACCTTCAGCATATATTAGATGAGAAGTGGTTATATCAGACTTTTCATCATCTCCTGATACAGGTCATGGTTCCATACTTAATGGAAGGGGAGATATCCACTCCTCGGCTGTGATTATCCTGCCAGGAAAGCTGGAGTCCCCTGATACTGTCAGGAAATTGTTCCTTGTCCTATTATCTGGTATCTCCCAAGGACTGTTCCAGATGTCCAGGCCTTTAGGGAGATTATGGAGAAGCATGAGTTGAGTGTTATTGATATGCTGATGGTTTCAGATGTATTTTACATGCTRTAGGGACCTGGAACTTGCGGGAAGCTGGAATGATATCATTAGCAGGTATGTCAAAGCTATTTTTTCCTAAGTCAGGGAACACTTGAACAGTGCTGGACAGGGCGGGGTAAGGAGAAGACTTGTTCTTCTTAAATATCTCCTTGGGTCAAGGGTATGTTGCTCAGACATTGAGACCCAGGTACAAGGTCTGGATGTCATATTTATCATATGTAACCCTGGAAAACCAATTGCCAGCTGTGCAAATCGGGTACATTGCTCCCTCATTTGTCACGTGATGATCTGCTGATGGCAAGGATAATCTCATGGTATTGAGGACTGATTATTGCAATTCCTCTTTTTTCCATATTACTGAGGCCAGYGCACCCCTTGTAGCAGCACAGTGTTTTACAGGTTTGGGTCCCCAGCAAGAGGCAGATTCCTTCTTGTCGGACTTGCTGATTTATATAGCTCTGGAGGCATTTGGCATAATTTACAGTAGACCCTGCCATAGGAAGGACTCCAGCACATACTTACTCCTCAGTGCCTGGGGGGTCTGCCACGGCACTTGAAATTTGGAGGCGCTCATTCTGTTGTGGGATATCCCAAAAAGGACAGAGCGCACCCAGCCTTTGAAATCCGGCTCGTTTCTTCTCCTGGACTTTCAGAGGAAAGCTACAAATTCATATTTTTTCCCCGAGATGTTTTTTAAATTGCTCTTGTTCCCTGTTTATGGTTATTATTCCTACTTGTTTGCTCTTTTGCAAGTTTGCTGAGGATGAGGGAGAGGTTGTAATTACGGAGAAGTTGTTTTTATGATTGTTTTCYGGCACTCCAGGGATGGGTGTTATGTACATAAAATCAGTATTATCATTGCGATTAATATTAAGAAGAACAGTAGTAAGAGTGATGATAATAATATGACAACAAAGTCTGCGTTGTTTGCTAGCAGGGCTAGCCGAGCCTCTCAGGCAAGAGGTTCATGAGTTCATGCGTTGTCAGCCCCTCTTCTGGGCCTTGAAGTCAGCATGATGATGAATTTGTGATAGAGGGAGGGAAGCTGAGACCTGTGAGGTTCATCTCGCATAGGGGCCACCTGTCTTGTATTGAGGAAGAGCATGCTGGAGTCTACACCTTAGCAGACACTCCGGCAAAGCACAATGGACCAAACGCAGGCTCTCCTGGCACGCTGTCCTGCAAACTCTGCCGCTGTCCTCTCAGACACCTCCCACTAACCAGCATAATAAAACCAGTGCTAAGCCAGTCTCCTAGCAAGCTGCAGAAAAGCTGGTGCTGACCTGGTTTGACTGCCACTCCCTTCCCTCTCAGTCTACGTAGAGGGTAGCCCTTGCACAGCCCACGTGTTGAATTTAGCTCCCATACCCCATTACCAAAGCAGGAAGAAGCCCTCAGAGACTTCCCGGTGCAGGGCCAACTTTGTCTTGGGATGTATGAATTTGTGCCCTTGGCCTCATATCATCCACCCTTCCAAAGTCCGCCTGGTTGTTCCTTGCTTGCATCTGCCTGCGTTAGGTCCCCGAGCCCCAAAGCTCCCCATCACTTCTGCCTGGTGGTACCGTCTAATCAGGTGAGCTGGGGGTTGTGCAGGGAGATGTTATCCTGCTGCTCTCCAGCAGCCGCAGATGAAATAAAGAATGATTTGCAAGGATCGGGGTTTGCATTAAYGTTTTTTTACACTGAGTTAAGAGGGATGGATGAGCTGGAATGACACTGAGATAAAGCAATGTGCTGCCACCAGGAAAGCCATGTGCACTTCATCTTCTTGGCTTTCTGGGTGCTGTTGGAGAAGCTGGACAGAATAGGCATTTCTATCATGATCCATAGCAAGGACGTAATGATTTCTAGCCTCTTTGTAGTGCTTGCACTCCTTAGTTCCTTACCTATCACAAATACTCAAGAAGAGCTGCAAGAGCATTTGGGGAAAGGAGCCCTCGTCCTCTCCACCTCCTCCTGGGAATCTCCCTGGAGAGAAAACYGCCAAGAGGGAAGAGATGAGGGGGAGCCGCTCACCGTCTTTCGTTTTCATTTGATGCCTATCACTCATGCTGATAAAGCCAAAGTGCTGAAAGGTTTGAGYGGTTTCTCATGGGTGCTGACATAGCAGAGCGTATATCAGGAAATGCCTGACATTTGATGTGGCTTTATCATTGGCAGGCAGGCAAAGAAAATGGATAAATTAATCACCTTTTCCCTCCGTCTGTCGTAGAGTTTTATCCCACAGGGAGGGGAAATGTTTCCAGCTTGTCCTGGCTTTTTGAAGTGTGACGCTATTGTGTTTGCCAGCCTGCATAATGCCTAAGTCATCAAAATACCAGCAACGGAGGGGAACGTGAATACCGCTTATAACGCAGCTTGGTGGACCACAAAGCTGGGTTTCGTGGCTCTCGGGGCTGTTTGAAAAGGCCCTAGAGATTTCCAGGCAATCTTTCCCTCGGCTCATTGACTCTAACCACTTAGCCTTGAGCAGCGGTCTTGTGACTGGCCATATATTTCTCATTTCTTTATTTACATTTTACTAAGTAATGATATCTCTAATTTCACCGCATCTGGTGGAAAGCTGTGGAGTTAGAGGGGAGTTTCGCAGTTGGAATAAGGCAGTGGAATACCCTCAGTGCAGGATTCTCAGCACCCCCATCCTTTTGGGGGGGAAGTAAGTGCAGCGCAAGCATAGAAGCAACCCAGCGATGTTTTATCAGCACAGCTTAGGCATGCATATACTGCCTCGCATAAGATTTTGTCCCTGGATTGCCTAACTTTGCCACTGGCCTCATGGTTTTTGGAAAAGTCTGTGATACAAGTTCACTGGAACCACCCACTTTCCAGACCTGCTTAAAATTTGTGTTCTGCTACAATTTAAAAGCAAATACACCTAAAAAGGTCTGTCTTTATTCTGGTAGTCTTGCAAGTGTTCAATCTGCCTTCCCAGCAGTTTTAAAGTATAGCTCCAAAGTTTGAAAAAGAAAAATCAGGATTTCTTTTTCCTTCCCCAGTGAAAAAAAAAAAGAAAAGATGTTTAAGTGATCTCTTTTCTGTCCAAAAATGCCAACCTCRTAGTTCTCTGTGAACTTTTAAAGGGTGTCTTCTTTATTGTTGGTAAATGTTGTAATGAACTTGGACTTGTAATCTCCATGACTTTGTTAGTATCAAACGTTTTTACGCTTGAGTTGCGGTGTTTGATGGTTCTCCATAGAGTGTGTCCGCTCCTTTGCCATGTTTGCGAGAGGTGGAGCTGCACACAAGACAAGCTATGCCTTCTCGGTGTTTTCAGCAACGTCATTATTTCTGGGATTTCTTGGGGTCTGCGTCTGTTCACGGCACCCGCAGCCTGTTAGATGCTGACCGATGGCTTTTTGGTCTCTCTTCAGCACAGCGATGCAGTCCATGACCTGCTCCTGGACTTCATCACGTGGGTTGGCATCCTGCTGTCGCTCGTCTGCCTCCTGATCTGCATCTTCACCTTCTGCTTCTTCCGYGGGCTCCAGAGCGACCGCAACACGATTCACAAGAACTTGTGCATCAGCCTCTTCGTGGCAGAGCTCCTCTTCCTCATCGGCATCAACCGGACTGACCAGCCGGTAAGAGGCAAAGYGCTTTCTGCTCTCCCTGCGTGCTTTCGCCTCAGTGGGTATCGGTGGTTTAACCTTAATTCCACATATAACTCCTTGCATGGTCGAAAACCTGCGTATTGTGAGACAGTGGCTTGTATTGCAGCCCAGTTCGGGGTCGCAGGGAATCACTGCGGTGACTTCGGTGGGCTCTGGTTCAAGTCCTTTCTCARCGAGTGGAAATGAAATTCCCCGTCCGTTCTTCTCAGTTGAGGCAAATGTTTCTGGAAAGCAAGCTGACTTACTTCTTGCTTCGTTTTGTTAAAGGGCTCAACCTGAGCAAGTAGAAAATGGCATTTTTGCTTCTGCTTCTCACCGAAACAGACCTGCTTCAGGTCTGTGTTATCTACTCACAGCTAAAATATGCTGCGAGCATTTACTTAACTCTAGGAGGCTTGTTGGTGTTCTGATCTGAAAAAGAAAAGGCCTTTTGCTTTGCACTGGAACAGCTTCTGCATTTTCCCATCCTTCCCTGCCTTGTGGGTCCCTTTGCCTTGTCCCCTCGCTCTCACGATAAGTGCTGCGCTGTGAAGCCCCCAGCACGTGTCCAACGGTGCCAGCGGCACCCAAGGGTATCCACAAGGCACTCCAAGGTTCGGAAACTTGCCCAGGCAGATGGAGTCAAYGGGGTCCTTTGGAGATGGGAGGCTTCCCCCAGAATTCCCCCTTTTTTATTAAACCTACCAGCGAGAGCACGTTTGCATGTAATCCTGACTCGCGTTGATTTAGTGTGGCACAAACACCTCCCCTTGCTCTTTCCCCTCCGCCCGCAGATCGCCTGTGCCGTGTTCGCCGCCCTCCTGCACTTCTTCTTCCTGGCGGCCTTCACGTGGATGTTCCTGGAAGGGGTGCAGCTCTACATCATGCTGGTGGAGGTGTTCGAGAGCGAGCACTCCCGCAGGAAATACTTCTACTTGGTGGGCTACGGCATGCCGGCGCTCATCGTGGCCGTGTCGGCGGCGGTGGACTACCGGAGCTACGGCACGGACAAAGTGTGAGTGGGGCTCGGCGGCGGGCGCGCGCGTGCCGGGGCGGGAGGGATGGCCGCATCAGCGAGGTCTTCTCTCGCCAAAGGGCGTTTCTCGTTGAGGTGAGGAAACACGACTTGCTTCTTCCCCCTTTTTTAACTGTTTTATCAAATTAGCAGGGCCTGCAAGCAGAGTAGGTAGTGACTGGAGAGCGCATTAGACTCCCCGCAAATCACAACAGCTCCATCGTTTATCGTTATGAATATAGGCAGAGGTTGATGCTCTGTTAAATCCAATGAATTGGGGTTCAGCCGAATCTTTGCCTGAAAGCGCGTACGATCCCGGCTGGCTCTGCACGTCCCGTTCGTTGCAGGAATGGGAGAACAGCACACTGCGTCTGTATAAATGTCATGTTTTGTGGCCAAGAAATGGCACACGCAGCTATGGGTAGGAGGGAGCCCATTTTTGAGGCGCTCTACCAATTCCTTCGGAGTAGCCTGACCTACCTCAACAGGCCAAAGGGGCAAAGGAAAAGTAACRCAACATCCGATTACCGCTTCCAGAGTTGCCTTTTTAGAGGACGGGAGCGTATGGCGACTAAACCGYGGCTCCCATGAAGTGCTGCGGCAGCTCTGCATTACAGAAACGTTTCCGCTTCCATTAAATGTTTATATATTCCTTTCCGCAGCACAGCAAAATAAACACTTCCCATGGAAGAAAGTGCCTTTTCCCAACAGGCCTGATATACATCCCACTATTTCCGTGGCACAGGCAGAAAGTTTGGCTGAAATTCATGGGAGGTGAACAGCAAAACTTTGCTCTCTTTGCGTTGACTAGGCAGCACTCGCGTGCCTGTGCCAGTAAAACCTCCTTCCCTCCCCATGCCGTAAAGGAGTATCCTTAATGATCAAACATGTAGATAAAATATTTTGCAAATAAATATTTACAGAGATTTATAGAGCCTAAAATATTTATTTACAATCTCTAATTCCAGAGTGCACAATTTTATCACGTTCTCATAGTGGAAAATAAAAACATACAGTATGTTTTGTATAACTATCATGCTCCATCTGCTTGATGGATGATGATGTATTTTTCTGTATAATGTTATTAGAAGGGTAGAACTGATTAGAATTTGTAGGGAACTATATGCCAGGCATACATAATTCGATTGTAAGAAGTTGCTCGGTTTTGCCAGTTTTTGTAAGGCGCCCTCTGGAATATATTACTTGCCTCCCTCCATTATTTATTGCATTTGTTTACGCAGGACTTATGGAGCTGTTAGTGTTATTTGTTTTTTGCCTGGCATTTGGTGCCACCGTTCATATATCTCAGAATGATTTGCTTAGACACCCCCGTGTCGGGTTTCTTGATTTCGTTTTGCTTTCTGAATCCAGCCCTAACGGAGCACGYGCCCGAGTTGGGCCGGCAGAAGCAGGCGGTCGTTCCTCTCTCCGTTTGCACGCTCATCGCACGGCGTTTATGGCTTTCCGAGGCCTCCCGTGTCCTGGMGTTCGTACCGATGTTTTGCACTAGCTGCCCAGTAGCCACATGCTCTTAAGCTTAATTATTCCGAGGGTTGGCATTGGTTCTTTTCCTTTTATTATTTTTTGCTTAAGAGCAGTGCAAACCACCCATGTTAGGAGACTTAAGGCCGATGAGTTTGATTTTATAATCTGTAGTTAGGCAGCAGTGATTGCTTTGAAAGACACTGTTTGTGCAAACAGGCTGAGCCGCGTTTGGCCCTTTCCCCCCGAATTAATTGGAAATGTTGCATCCCGCCTCGTATGACTGCGACTATCAACGCATCCTCGAGGCCRTTGAGACCTGAAATTCATACGGCCAGCGAGGGCAGTGGGAGGCTTTTGTCTGCATTTTTGAATTTATGCGTATTTTGGCTTTTCCRCATCCGAGAGGTTCAGGGCAGGGTGTATTTTCTCGGCAGCAGATTTCTTTTCCGGGTCTGCTGCCAGAGACCCTTGTGCTCGCTGCGAAATCCACTGGAAGGGGAAAAAAACCTTCAGCCTGTACATTACAACTATCATTTGCAAGAATGGCTGGTTTTTCCAGCATGATAAATTCATGTCTACAGTTCCTGGCACTTATCRAATTATGCAATTCCGTCGGACATTTAGTTTTTTTACGCTTTCTTAGCCCTCTCTGTGTAAACAGAGCTGTAATTTGCAGTGTTGCAAACAAGAGATTATTATTTTAAACATCATGCGAAACTTTCTGAGAATTTATATTCATCTGTCTTGTTCCCTGTCACGTCTATTTTATCTTCCTGTCGCCCAGAATGAACCGGGAATGGAAATGTAATTTCCCAGGGGCCTTAAAAATTGGGGGAGTATTAAATGCAGTTGAAATTAAGCGATTAATAATTTAATGTTAGGCCATGAATCAACTTCATGCGATACCGAAGACCAAACGCAACCCTCGAAACGCTAGTGGAAACAAAACACTCCGGAGGTTCGGGGCCTGCGACGCTCAAAAGAGCAAGTTGCCCAAGTTAATTAAACCGCAGCCTTCCGGTAACAAAAATATAATTCTGATTTGCACCGAATTGGCCCAGAGCTTCTTGACCAAAAAATGTCATCCTGCTCGCCAGCTGATAGACAGCTTGTGTTGTATCGTAGCTGGGGCGAAAAGGGGAGCGTAAAGCTAAGACGCTTCATGGCTGCTCATCAGACCCCCCCATCAAAAAATAAATATATACACACGCATATATATATATAGATATGTATTATATATGCATATATAGATATATATAAAATCAGGTTTTCTCTGGTAGACATAGGAGATGGTAGTGGCCAGGCCTTGTGCCATCTCCCCCTGCTTCTTCCCGAGGTGATGACCGTACTCCATCACCAGCGCCGGCCAAAACCGGACCCATAATTCAGCATTTTGGTGAAGCGGCAGCGTGATATTTTCCGTGCCCAGCTAGGACGTGTTGCCGCACGCGTCCGTCTCTGCTGGGCGCCGGCCTTGAACACCTCCTGTCCCCTGTGTTTTGTTGCAGATGTTGGCTCCGGCTTGACACCTACTTCATCTGGAGCTTTATAGGACCGGCCACCTTGATAATTATGGTAAGCGCTCCTAATTAACTACGCCATCGCCCGTCAAGGAAGAARACTTTGGCTCTCCCTTTCCCCTTTTAGCTTTAATTAACCCAGATTAATTTGCGGAAGGCATGTTCTTCTGTGACCCCACTGGCACAAGCAATTAGGCACTTGTCAGGAGAGGCACCAGGATGGGACGGGAGGGCCCAGCAGGCGGCCAGCTCGCCTGCTGCGGCCCTTGGACCTGCCAAACACTATTTTGGCACCGTCCCTCCTCTGGAAGCCAAAGCGAAGCTTTGTATTGATCATACAGAAAGGGAAAACTGGGGGAGAAAAGGGAAATCACGTCAAAACTGGAAGAGGGGTTTTCATGGGGTGGGTATCTTCCCCTTTTGATTACGCCTCAAACCCCGGCCAGGGCTTTTGGGGACTCGTTTCTGGGAATTGGGGGCCTTGTTGGCCCTGAGATGTTGAAACACAACCAAATCTTTTACAGAGCAAATCAAACTCCTTTTTTTTTTATCCAACTTTGCATTATAACAAGCATCTTCAGCAGTAGTGGACTTGCTGCCCATTTCCCCCGTTACACCGTATTTAAAAGATATATTCACCAAGAAAGCGAGGGTGCTTTTTCAGTTCATGTCAATGGGGCCAGCTAAACAGGACACTTGGGATGACTTTTCACAAAATGCACCGCTCGGACACGGAAGAGCGGTTGCAGCAAATGTTTCTAATCTTCCACGGTGTCATTTGAAGCGCTGATGCTGGCACCAGCCCTCTGCGGCTTACGTACGCAGCACCACGGCTTTGGTAACGCCGTGGCATTGCCRTTCCTGCGCTCTGCAAGCCAGCTCGCCCCTATAAAACACTCGGCAATTTTCTGTGATTCAGGCTCTATAAAACTGTAGGGAGAGCTGATTTCCCGGAGCAACTCATCCGTTTCAGAGAAGAGCCTGACTTTCTCCCCCTTGCGTTGTGCCGTGTCACGTAACCTTTCTTTTTTTCTTTTCCTCTCTCCCCTCCCATTGCAGCTTAACGTGATCTTCCTTGGGATCGCTCTCTATAAAATGTTCCATCATACTGCCATACTGAAACCTGAATCCGGATGTCTTGACAACATCAAGTAAGTGGTTATCCTTTTTGCTTTCTCCTCTGTCCCTTTCTGTCTTGCTGTTCGTGCCCCTGTTACTCCCTGAGGAGCGTTTGGGGTAACCACACTGGCTCTTGCTAGAGTTCATGCAATGCCGTGGCGGTATTTTCCRTCCAATTTTGCGTGAAGGAAAGTGAAGTTATGTTTGCCGTCCTTGAAGCAGGCGTCCCCTACGTAAGGGGAAATTGCGCCCGCTAATTACCGGGCAATTACTGCAGTCCCGACGGGGAAGGTGTCGAAATTGTTGATCGTTACTACCGCTCCGCGCGCTGCCRCCCGGACTTCGTTTCTGCTCGTTTGCATCCCCGCCCGATTTAATGACCAGTGTTTTAATGGAAGCTGATTAGTTTTAGCACGGTTCCCAGGGGCTGGCCACATCAGAGGACGCTCTCCCAGCAAGGCAYGTTTTGCCCTCGGGCTCGGTTAGGGTCCGAGCTGGGGCATCTTGCTGCCTCATTATATTGATGGAGCGTTAGCCTCCGTCGGCGCCTGTTTACTCRAGTACCTCTGGCTTTAATTACTCGCTCCGAAAAAGCAAGGGGGATTTCAGGTGCGGTGCATGATAAGATGCACAGCCAGCTAATTAATAAAACCATCTAATGAACGCRGAGAGAAGGAGGTTGTCGGTGTCGGCGCTTTGCACGATGGTCTTGCGGTCATCTCGTACGGTCTTGGGCCAGGCGTTAAAGGAATGGGACACTTGATAACACTTGGTGCTTGGCAATATGACTTCTCGTGGTGCGTTAGTGCGAGAGGGTTGCTCTGAGAACAGTCTGGCTAAGGTTCCTCGCAAAAAAAACCTGTCTAGAAAGCCCTGCAGTATGACATTTAAAAAAGAAAAACTTCATAATTAAAGCAGAGATAATAATTACTTGCAAAATAAACTTGCTTGTAATAATCTCTAGTATCTTTGTTTAAAATGCCAGGAATTTATACAACCAGTTAGTGTCATTGTAAAATTTTTTTTTAGGTTCTTTGGCAGATGAGTGTCTATTCTGGATTTGACTTCATTAAARTTTTTGAAAACACAAGCAATTGAGTTGCTTTCAAAAACACTGCTGAAAGCTTTCCAAGCCTGTTGCTTTGTTACAAGTGATTTTTTATGTTTAAGAAAATGAAGCAAGCATAACGTGAACTCAGGAGGACCTGAGCTCCATCTACGAAGTCCATCAGGAAAAAAAAACAAAAGTGGCTTGATTGTAATTTATAAATAMCTAGCCAGAAACAAGTTCTGTAAGTTTCTAAATCAAAGGCACATGTTGTTTCAATATCACATATGCTCAAGTTAGGAGAAGGTGCAGATCTTTGGCAGAAGAGGGAACTCGCCTTTGAGTGACCACCTTAGCTGGGGATATGAGGGATCATTCACCTCTGGAAACCTTTTAGTTAAGGTCATAGTCTTCTTCCTAAGTCATTTGCTCTTGCTCAGTTGCAAACTGTGGAGGTGATAGAGCAGTTCTGGAATAAAAAGCCACAGACCAGGTTATTTCAGGGGTGACCAGGAAGATCCTTTCTGTGCTGACCTCTGTGGGTTTACAGGGTTGGGGGAAACGGACCCCAAAGTCTCTTTCTCAAGATGCACATTGACTTTGGTGGCTCTCGACACGGCTCCCAAGTGTTGCATCCCATCTTATCGTCTTCTATTTAAAAAAATGAACCAAACCCAAGGCCTGCGTTGGAGGGCCCCTTGCTGTGATGTGTGCGTGACAGCTTTACGGCACGCGGGGAGCTGAATGGGAGTTTGTTCTCCCAGTTCATTTCCGAGCGCCGTTCCGCGTTCGGCTGTGGTGAGGCTCTCGCAACATAAATCCTGAGCCAGCTCACCAACAGCAAAATACTTGATTCCCTATGGCAACGTAAAAATAAAGGCCATAAAATATTTTAATAGGCTGTTAATAAGCGCCCCTGCAATCTGCTGCTTGCCTATGTCACTTTAAAGGTTAGAAATACATTATGAACCGTAGAAAATAGAGAGCCAAATAACTCCACTTAAATTAATGAACTTGATAAGGGATCAGGTGTCACCTGGGGATACCTTTAATTACTGCACCAACAGAAAAGCCATTCAAAGGGCAGTGGCTGCACCAGATGCCGTGCGGCTGGAAGATTTGTAGGCGCTGTGCAAAGTTGTAAAAATAAACTTCCCAAGGCCTTCAGGAACAGTCCCGGCATTATTGCGCTGGCACGGGAGGACTTGACATCCCTGCACGGGAGCGTCTGGTACCCGAGGGCTACCCAGCGAGAGATTAGACGGCTAAGTAGCTGTTTTGCTGTCACCCACGCTARCTTCTCCGGCTTAGCCCGGCGCTTTTCCGAAGGATGAATCTGTGCCTGCTGTTGGGTAGCCGCGATACATTTGTGGATGCTTCCCCAAGCCCRCGGGGCTGCGGGCATCCTCCCTGTATGTCAGGTTGGTATTGAGCCGGTTCAGCAGGATGCACCCGCTAACTAGTGAGATTTGTGCTCTAATCCTGCTTTTGGGGAGGCTGTGCCTCCTGCATCTATAGCCTGCGAGGTGGAGACGGTAGGACGATCGGTGGGGCGCGGGTGCACCCTTGCTGGCAGGCGGCTCCTTGCAAAGACGTGTCAGCAGCTGGAACAGTTTGGGGCAGCTGCGAGGCTGCTTTGAGCGGAGGTTGCTGCCGTGCGGAGCGATTGCAGGAGCCGCGCGGCTCCGAGCCTCTCCTTTGCGCTTCGCCGTTGTGCTCAGGAGACGTTAGATGTGTGAAACGGCTTTGGCTGTTGGAGGCAGGAGTACACTGAGTCTTTTTATATTCATGTTCCTGCGAGAAGCTTTATGAGACGAAGGAGGATGAATCAGTATATGAACGGGTCCAGTGTGGTTCTTAAGATTTCCAACAGCTGGAGGGGAGGGAGTGAAACCTGGATTCTCCTACCAGAGACCAGAAGTCATCTTTTTTTTGTTCCTTAAAGATATAACCTTTTCTTTGAAGTTCCCACATGTGCTTTTTGCTCTTGGCTGTTGCTCTCACTGCCTTGCTGTGACGAGGCTTGCTAGTGTCGCGCGTAGCCAAACCAGACGTCCTGACATTCTTCTGCGGTGCAGTATGTGGCAACAAGGTTTTATTTTATTTGCTTTGGAAGGGCGACACACTGGCCTTTGCTGCCGAGCGCATTTACAGACCCTTTGAAGAGAAGGCAGGAGACGGAGGGCTTTGTCAGCTCGCTTCTCTTTTGTCCGATTTTGCTGCGTTATTGTGTTAGCCGCGGTAGAGTTTGGTTTGTGTCGGTGCCACCTGGATGCCCTTTAGAAGGCACAACTCATGGGGACCTTCTCAAAGAGGAGCAAGCCGGGCCATAGTCCTGGGTTTGTTGGAAGCACTCGTCCACTGCAGAAGAAACCTACACAAAAGTCCCCTTAGGAATTTCATTTTTCTTTCTTTTAGATAGGAACATCCAGACTCTTAGCTGGGAGTTCCTTTAGCTTCTAAAGAGGCACTATTAATTAAGGGCCTTAAGACAGTTTAATCCCGACATTAATCATTGTATTTTTGTTGCAGCTTTCTTTCCTTTTGTGTAAACCTGCCACCATCCCTTCTTCTTAAACAATAGAGTAAACACTATATCAAAGAACTGAAATTCCCTTGAAAATGTGTTTATTCTAAACACGCAGGAGGGAACATTTTCAGTTATTGTGGCCAGATTCGCAAAAACACTTGCTGAGATCCCATTAACATGAGTGATCCAGAAATGTCCTGCCCTGTGGCCCCCAGAAATCCATCCCGCCCCGGAGGGTGAACCCTGCCAATGGCAAAATGAACACCCGCCATCTCCATGCCTGCTGGTTACGGAGGTGGCTCCAAGTGGTCCGAGCCTCAAGGCACACAGCACTGATTTTATGCCTGAGTAAAAAGGTATATGTTCTCAATTTTTGGTGTAAAGGAAGCTGATACCTCTCAGCTGACTTCAGTAATTAATTTCTCTCTCTTGAATTCATTCTGCAATGAAAAGCCGCATTTCTCATGTTATAATTGTCCTCTAAAGAAATATATCCAGTAGCCTTCTAGGCCGTGGTAGGGTCAATCAGAGAAAACCAAGCTCAGGAAGAGATGGTGGGAGTGGGGAAATACCCATTTATCTGTGTCCACAAGACTAGGGAGGGCCACGTCAACCTGAGGCACTGCCCTGCATGAGGATGCTCATTTTTCAGAGAGGAAAGCACYGGTTCTCGGTGGGGTTTTGGTGCTGGTGGCTCACAGGGCAGGAAATTCAGGTCAGGTTTGCAGAAGCACCGAGCCCTAGTGAGACCTAACGACACTGAAAAGGCTACACAACTTCACCATTGCCACCACTTGAGGTTTAGCGCAAGCCTCACGTTGTTAGGGCTTTTTTCTTGGAGCCTCAGCTGCCCCATTAACCTAGACTCAGGCCTTCCTCCTCTTATTTTTTCCCAAGAGTGTCTCACTCACATGCTTACAGAAACAAACTTGAGAATGTGCAACCTAAAAGCGAGAAGCAAGGAGCCAAACGCAAAGACACAGCAGTTGGTGTCGCTATCTAAAACCTCGTAAAGCCGAATCTGTGTTTCTCCAGGGAACCCGGCCCAGTCTGGAGGAGGCGCGGGGTGAGGGAAGTTACACGCTGGGGACAAATTTTGGCATTCTGGAAGTTGTGATCAGGTGAACCACGACATGAGCCACCAAACCGAGAAGCCCTTTTGGAAAACGTGCCTCCTTTTAAACTTCCCGAACCACTTCCGTAGCCTGCTCTCCCCATATGTTGTATGGGTGTAGGTGACTATCTGCTCATTTTCTTGCTTTAACATATGTATTTTATTTAAAGAGACATGACTAATTCCAGCCCCCAGATTAGCTTGTTGTTTCAGTCCTGTGGGTTTTCTTAAGTCTCAGAAAACGCCGAAAAGTTAGCTATAAAGCTGCAAGTAAAGGTTAAATAGAACTTCCAAAAAATCATCTGCAGAACAGTTTAAATAAAATCCTTTGTTTAACGCAGCCGTATTGCGCTGGCAGGAGCAGAGCTTTACCAATCTAGTTTTATTTACCCAGATGATTGAAATGCAGAAAAAGCAAACATAGTGGTTTTGGTGCGGTGAAGAATGAGGCAGATTTCTGAGGAAGCAAGATTTCTTCCCCTTCGCAGCAAGCGCTTCCATTACTGGCACAGACAAATACATTGTAGCGGGTATGCTTTTACTAAAGGGAGATTAATTTGTGCTTTATTCTAGCTGTTTTAAGAATGAATAGAAGTAGGGAGACGGTAAGGATTATATTTTGCTATTGAGATTTAGTCAACTCTATTCTTTCAGCTCCTTCAACTCTATTCTTTTTTTTTTTTTTAATCTTGAGATACTGTGATTGGAAACGATTTGCGATGCCAAAGGGTCTGGAACTGAGCGTTGCGTTGGGTTCACACCAGCGACGTGGCGTGCTGAATAGAAACACTTTAATCCTTTCTTTATGGCCATGGCTGTAGTTGCCTCGGAAGGCTCGGCGATGATGCTGTACGACTCGGGGGTCCCGCCAGCCGAGCACCCGCGTTGGGTGGGCACCTCTGGGCAGCACCGCGACTACAGGAGGTCCAATGCTGCGCGTTCAGCATCCTCAATTCATGTCAAAGCCAGGGAGAGCTGAGGGTCCTTGAGAACTTGCAAGAATAAAATGAATGAATAAATAAATCTAAATAAATAAAATAGCAGTGCACCTAAAGAATTTTTTGTTGATGTTAAGATTTTCATGTGACCCACTAAGGAAGCAGCAAGACCACCTGAGGGGGCTATTCAAGAGCAGGGTTTGAAAGTCCCTCCTTGCCGGCCAGCTGTTCTGCACGCAGCGATTTGGGACTCCTCCGACTTCTGGGGATGGCAGCTCCGAGCCCGGTGGCCCCAAGGCCGCCTTTCAAGTAGGCATCAACCCTTGGCGCCAGCTCCGGGAAAGCATAATCTGATACCAGGGAACGAACGCGGCCCGTGAGCCGGCGCTTGGGCCTGACATCTCAGTAAGCTCAGCTGCGAAATGAAATGTGTGTTTTTAGCGGTGCTGTTTGAGTTTTTCAAAGAGCAGTTTTGTTAATATCTTAGCATTTGGGTTTGGATTTTTGCCTGTTTATCTACCGTTTTTGTGATGGCTGCATTAGCGTTGAAGGGTGATCGTAAGGCACTAATCTCTCCGCTGACAGGTGTCTTCTTTTCAGAACTTAAAAAAAAAAAAATCAGTCAATAATTATTGATTTGAGAGAGTGTCCTGGAAGATATTAAATGCCTACAGTCTTTCTGTGAAACCATAAATCATGATTATTGTTTTAAAAGGCCATACATTTTAAATATTTTGTCAGCATTTGTAAAATACAAATGTGTCCAAAGGCTTTGCTGAATCTAGATCATGCGGAAACAATCAGATATGTGGTTACACATTAGTGTGTGTTGAATAATCGTGGCATTGCCTTTGCAAAGTTAGGAGGAAAGAAATAAACAGGGTAAGCAATTCTGTGGGTAATTAATTACTTACAGAAAATTAGATGAGCTTAACAGAATTGTGCTTTCCAATTGCAGTAATTAAGAACCAATCTCCAAAAGCAGGCCAGAGCTTTCCAGGCACCTCCTGTTGAGGTGGAAAGGAGCGGTGGTTTGGGCTTTGGCAGACCCAACCAGGCACAAGTCACCCCAAATCCTGGGCTCGGGCTTCACACAGGGCCAAGGGAAATTGAGCCTCATTTTGTAAAATTTTCAGWACTGCCGGTGGAAGTCTGAAGCCTCCAATGGAATTGCAAAGCCACAGAAATGCAGCATCTGATGCTTGTAGGCACTTCTGAGGATCCATCTCAGATGATGTAGCCCCGGCTGAGGCCCTGTAGTCTCCCCTCTGCTTCCCTAGGAAAGGTGAAATGAATAACAGCACCCAGAAGTTGCCCGTGGTCTCCTATATCTTTATCTAACATAAACATTTTTGGTCCTTCTTTTAGGAACGTCCCTCTAGCTTCCCCTTGCAGGGCCCTTAACTTTGTCTTTCACCTGATGGCACAAGTCCCACAGCTTTCAACCTGTATAAAATCTCCCTTACAGATCCTCTGACCTTCCCAGATCTTCAAGGGATGCAAAGCCTGGTGGTTTTTCTGGAAATAAGGCTTATTAACTCATGAGATGATTGCAGAGGTCTTCAGGTGACCAGCCACCTCCTGCCTCCCCGTTTCAGATGCAGTTGGGCCCCGAGCGGCCCTGCCTGCTGGTGATGGCCATGCAAGTCTGTTGAGGTTGCTTGCCAAGGCACGCAACGCTTTGAGGTTGGGCCAGGGGAAGTCGGTCTTTCTTTAAAATGAGAGCCCAAAAAAGAGCACCAGTAGCCTGGGGAGAAATCGAGAATGCAGGCTTGCTGTCAAGGATGGTGTGGCGGCCAAATAGCCAAAAAAATGAGATCTTGGGAATTATTGCGTGGAAACCCGTGTGATGAACATTAAYGGCCTAAGGAATGCGATTAGGAAGGGATTTGGCTCCACGCCATTTGCGTGGTAACTTTGTCGCAAAATGTGAAGACAAATCCTTTAAGCAGCCTTTTATTGCTTGCTATTGATTTTTCTCAGCACGGAGATGCTCCTTCATTAATTAGCGATGAACCCGTTTGCTTTACGAAGGGAGCTCTGGACTTTCCAACTACTTACTGTAGATTTTCAGAAGTTCGATAAATCAATCTTTTCTAATCCTAGAAATAAAAAAAAAAGAAGAAGGAAGAGAAAACAAACATCCCTACTGCCTCATATTGGCAGACAGCAGCGAGACACAATAGCAAACTTTATTTTTTGTGCGTCTCTAGTACTTGCCTGCAGGAAATGTCTGTCTCTGTATGTTATTTGCTGCATATTAAAATGAATTCCTTGGGTTTCTCCAAATGTTTTAGAGGGTGCGCTTCATCCATCTATTTTTATTTGGGTTTCATCACCCGTAGCAGCTTCTGAAAGTCCTGTGCACCATGCACTCATTTTGGCATTTTTGCTCCCTAGCCAACCCATATTTTGGGGCCAGAACACCGAGTCCATGTGCTTGCTAAAGCCCCGGGCTTTCTGTGATGTCAGGAATATGGGAAAATACTTTGCATTGTCAAAAGAGTGATAAATTTAACAAATTAAACCATCAAAGGTTGTGCAAAATGATAACCTCGGAAGTCGGTAAGTTATGTAGCTTTTTATTAAAAGGGGTAGCTAAATGTGGCTCAAAAACTACTCTTTGTTAAATATCAAAGAGAACCAAATCCTTTTCACACTGTAGGAAGACCAGAAATGATTATTTTTAAATGACAGTTGAATAGCTGCTTTTTGATAGGAGGCATCGTCTGTCCAGCAGCGTTTTAACATTGATGTATGTGTGAAAGTAAATTCTTGCCTTATTTTTGATATTACAAAAAGCGAAGGCGTTAATAATCCAGGGTGTTGCTAATCTGCATACACGTGGGAAGTGGTCTGCGCCACAAAACATGACTTGCGGGTTGTCTGTGTCCCCGTATGGGGCTGGCAGTGTATATTCTGGCATTTTTGGTCACCTTGTGTCAGAAAGGGACGCACTGGGGTTTTAAAAAGGTACAAAGTGCCCAAGCGATTTCAGAACCTCTGTCTTTTCGGTATGCTGAAAGCAACATGGATGGATTGGTTCTGAAATTCTTTAAGCACCTAAACAAGGGTATAAGTAACTAATTTTAGCAACTTTAACCAAATGAATGGGTCTAGAAATATCGCAGGAATATAGAAGGTAATATGAACAGTCCTTGCTCATAATTTAAGAAGAAAGTACTTTGGGAAATTGAAAGACATCTAACTCAAATAAGGTTTTGAACGAGTTTTGCATGATGTGTAATTAACCTTAAGAAGTCTTTGCCCCAAGGTAAAGTCGGGGCTTTTTTAAGATTAGAAAATGAATTGGGTATTTATACGGAATGGAAGACCATCCGCTATCCGTCATCTGGGCGGCGAAGAAACATACGGGCATAGGGGAAGATTTCCCAGCTTAAAGGAATAAAGCAGCCGCTAAAGATGGGCTTTTAGACTTCATGCATTTGAAAGCAAAGCCGCCGCTCAGGTTTCCTCTGTAGTCAGTAGAGAAAGCAATTTTTGGGGGTAGTGACGAAGCTCACTTGCCTTATATATCTATTCTAGGATGGGACAAATTGCTCTTTGGAGGTGCCAGTCTCTTGCTGACTACGGAGAGATCAGAGTTGCCTAGTTAAAATTAAATGGGCTGAATTCCACCCTTACTGCCAGGGATTAGGAAGAAATTATTTCTGCAGAGAGCATTTTAAACCTGGCCTCTCAGGCTGTCTTATGCTTTGTTTTCCAACAATTTCTACTCATCTAAGCGTTGTGTTTGATAATGGTTTCCTAGTAAATATAATCTCAGTTTTCCAGTTAGCAGCTACGTTTTCCTGTGAGTTAAGGCTGATTGTATATACAGTCCCAAGGCTTTTCTCCTGTCTAGGTGATGACTTTTATGTATTGCAGACAGCGACRCAGTATTAATGCAGCACTGATGGTTTTCCCACGCTTTCCCAGGGAAAAAAACTTTCCGGAGTAATTTTTCTCAGACCAGAATTGTTGCCAGCACAAGAGTTAAGCTTCTTGCAACACCTGAGTTGGCAAAATGAAAAGCAAGGATCCGTATTTCATGTGCGATATAGAAGGCTAAGTTTTATTGGCCAAATGTGTAGAGCTTTGAAGTGTTTAGGAATTAGAGGTGTATGTGTCTTTGAAATTTTCCTTTCTTTAGGTTCCTAATTTCTTTAGGCAGTGGGGCCTAGGTGCATCTGTGTCCAAACAGGTTGAAAATGGGACAGAAATTCCTCTGGTGTTTTTGACAATGCTTTCCTGAGCTGCTGTAAAATGATATCCTTAAGCTAGAAGGCAATCCAAGTTTACTGATTTCACATTTTGTCTGCCCAAAGAGAAAACAGAGCCTTTGTTGGCCTTGAAGAAAGGCTATTGCAGATCACCGAAAAGCTTTGAGAAGGTCTAGGTAGCAGAAATGAAGTAAAAAATTTCCCTAATTCTCTCTTTTTATAAGAAATAACAACCGACATTTCAGTAGTAAAATCTTCGCCATAAAACCAGAGTGCCTGCGAGCACAGTAATTGGATTTCATGCCCTGCTCACATCCATGTTGCTGGGCAGAAGTGTTACAGATTGCAGGTGGGAGCACCGGACTGTCTTATGTCTACCTTTAATTGCTCTGCGGTGGGGTTGCACGTCCTGGGGTGCCAGCCGGGCATGGTGTTGGAGGTGACCTTTCCCCAGGATCTGAGATCATGGCATCCATACTTGCCTGTTGCTAGAGGACCATCAAGTTGGATGCGCTTTGTGCTTTCCCCGCACAATGTTAGATGCTGTCTTTGAGTGTCAAGTTGCACTGGCGTGTCCGTTTTGCCATGCCCTTTGCCAGCAAGGAGACGAGTCCCTCCAGCAGCGTAGGGCAGAGGAATGATATGAGGGTTATCCCGCACGGATAGGGGTCATGGTGGAGCTGTGTGAGTCCTGCCCCGCTCTTGCCCTGCATGGTGGGAACCATCCCTCCGTCCTTTCCTGGTGCGGAGGAGCTAAGCTGTGGGGAGCTGCCGATGGCAGGGGAGATGGAGAAGGGGAGGGCTCAGCCCCAGGATGCTGCGGCGGGAGGTGCTTGCGGTGGTGTAGGGCTGCCGAGGTGGGAGATGACAGCGGTGGCTCCTGGCAGGTGCTGGTGGCTTGGCCAGTGATCCAGTGATGTGGATGGTGCACACTGGCTTTACTGCCAGCCTCATCCTGCTCTTGCCCTGAGTGCTCCCACTGGCTTTAAGGGGGTATCCCTAAAATACCCCCAGTGCATGCTGCCTACACATCCATGAGATGGGTCCTCTGCCCGTGTCTCACTGCTCGGAGGGGGGGGTTGAGCAGATGTGGCGCCACATCCATCCATTTGGCTGCTTCTCCCTCCCTTCCCCAAGCGCTCGTGGAGACCACACCAGGGCAAAGCTGGGACTGGCGCCCTCACTGCCTGTTCTGGCTCAACCCAGGGCAATGTGTGAGCAAAACGGAAAATTTTTGTACGATACACTGTGTGAAACCATCTTCGTACAATAAGGGCTGAGTCCTGCTCCCGTTGATCCGCAAGCAGCCCTCTGTGGCTTCAGGCACATGCAGACAGAGACAGAAATTGCCCCTATGTGGCTTTAGCTGTTGGGAGGACATAAACCAAAGCCTCATCTTGGACATGCTTAGTGTTCCTCTCGATCAAAAGTTACCTTTGCACTTAACCCATCCTYGATGTTGCGGCTGTGCTGGTGCTTCTTTCTAGCCCAGGCTGCAAWGGGTCCCCACCAAGAGGAGAGGATTGTGTAACAGCGTGGAGAGCTTGCCAGTTTGCCAGTATGGACCGAAGGAGGTCTCAGCAGGTTGGACCGCCCCTGACCGCATTGCCGGGGTAGTGAGATGAGCATATTGAACTGGCCTCCATCTCGTTGGGTTGGAAGAGCAAGGAGAGCGATGCAGGGAGAGGAGAGGGAGGCTGGAGGTGGCCTCCTCTCCCCGTGCGTGGCACGTCACTCGGGCTCACGGGCAGGATTGAGGACAGAGCCGGTCCCCGAAGGTCTGGGTGATTCCCCTGGGAAAACTGACTGCAAATGATCTTGGGTCGCCCCAGCTGCCAAAATTTGAGTGGGCCATCGTAGCATGTTCTTAAGTGACTACAGCAGGCTGCTTTTCACTCTTGCTTGGACAAGTCCTTTCTTTGTCCTTTCCTAGGAAACGGGAGGAAACGGGCCAATGATTTGGATGAACCAGGGTTTTAGAAGGTCCTAATGCCGTTATCTTCGAAAGAAGATAATGCTGCAGCCCAACTCATAAGTAGGCAACTCGGGAGTTACAATTTTGAAAAAGTAAACAGCACTGGAGAGTTTCCTGTAATACTCTACAGCAGACAAAGAACAGCAAAGTTTTGCCGTCTTAACACACGAAGGTGGCTACGTTGGAGTTTCAAAATCAGAGTCCTCCAAAGATAGCGCTGTTTTTTTTGTTGTTGTTTTTAAAGCAGATTTCAAAGTCAACGGCCATTTGCACAATGGGCATCAGAGCCAGCTTGAGGGGTGGCTGGAGATTTCGGCTAACGATGCTTGCTTCTGTGGGTGAAGCCAGCATCTGCGGTGGTGGTTCAATTCGTGGTGCAGCGAGCCAGCCTGGCTGGGGTGCACCGGGGGCGCCGGATGTGGGCTGTGGGTCTGCCTTTGGTTTGGGTGACGGCGGGTGGGAGAAGGGAGGGGGCCTAGCCGCGAGCGATATTCRCTCTGTCGTTATATTTCTAATGTTGGTGTTCTTGTCTTTATGTCTACGCATTCTTTAGCTATGAGGATAACAGACCCTTCATCAAGTAAGAATGACCTGAATGGCTGATAAATTGCATTTATCAGTGTGGTCCCATGAACCGGCTGTCAGATCAATATTGAAAAATCATTAAAGCTTCTGTCATTCGCATTTGAGGCAGAAGAGCAAACTGTGCAGGAAAATGGCCAGGCATACAGCTAACGTGCAGCGTAAATGTGCTGCCTATGTATTGCCAACCAATTTTGTCACCGTATCTGCTTTGAATTCCTTGATTGGACATTACTTGAATTCAAGGTGAACATTACCTAAGTAATCGTGCGTGGTACAGACTTGTTTTACCAATAGCAACCCTCTGGTCCACTACGCTCTGTCCACGGAGCGTGCTTTGGAGCTAATGCAATAGAGAAGTAAACTTTCAGAAGGGTGCACGTGTGGTGACTCCCATTCCGGTTAATGGGAGCAGCCCAAGCAAAGCCCTCCTCGGTGCCTAGGAAACGTACCCATTGGAGTACCCGATTGTCCCGCATTTCAAGTTCTCCGTTGTGCCGACAGACGATGGTTTTGTTTCTTTATTGCTGTCAAATTGCAGTCGAAAGAAAGACTATGAAAAAAAAAACAACAGCAAGTCTGTACAAAGAGCAAAGCAAAAACCACAAACCAAACCAAAAACAAAACAAAACAAAAAAAACCTGAAGAAAGCCAAAAATGCCTAGAAATGACATGCCTCAGYGCATCCGTGCTTTTTGTCCTGCAACCAAAAAATAAAGCGCAGCAGCACAAAACGGGAGCGAATCAGCTTCGCCGTAGACTTTCAGTTTGTTCTTCTGGTGAAGAGTCCTTTGTGTTCGTTCTTCCAGTCTCATCCCCATCTTCTCTTTCACACTTTGGTTCCTTTTCTCCTGCGGGTAGGGAAGGGAGCTGTGTGAAGGAAGCTCCACTCCCTCTTTATCTCCAGGTCTGTTTTCTGCAGCTCAACATTGTATCGCGCACAGTTTGCACGGTGAGGGTCTTCTCCCCCAAAGATCCCTTTCCATCAGTGAAGGTAGCACATTTCCCTTGTTGTTGAAACAACCCTTGGACTCCTGTGCACCTCTGCAGCCAAAGGCTCGGTAATCGGGTTCAAGAATTGGCTGCAATTCAGAACGAAGTAGTTTTCCAATATCCTGTGGGCCATTTTCAAGAGACTCTTTGAATGCAGGAACCTTTCAACCATAGAGAAAAAGAGGATGAGGGAGGAAAGTGGTTTCCACTTTATATATTGGATTTTTTTAAGGAAAAAAACATTGATTTGTTTTTTCAAAACTGGCAGGCAATTAAGACCATAATGTGCTCTCACTGATGGTGGAATCTCGGRGAGAAAAACATACCAAGCAACTAAAGCTGTCAACTTTATCTGGTGGCTACCTTTCARAAGGATTTTGAGAGTGCAATTTCGATTTGCGTAGTGCTAAATATTTATTAGTAGGATTGACTGGAAATGCTTCAAAGGAGCTGTTCTGGTCTGCTAGATACATAATAGTGATTTTTAAAGAAGTGCCTAAATAAGTGGTTACCTTAGGGAGCTCTTTCAGTCGCGTGGTTAAATAATACCTATCTTATAAGCTTCAGTGGAGGGCGTAACGCTGTATTTTCTCTCTAATATTTAAAGGAAAAGAAAACAATGCAAAACATAAATATGACAACGGTGTGCTTCTGTTTGTGACAAGCCCCGTTGCAAGCAAAAGGAGTCAGAGGTGCCGCGGAGCCTCGATAGCGGAGGCTGCCAGCCTGAGCCGTGCACGGCTGGGGTCCCCCCGCGCGCCTTCCTCATCATCTTCCTCTCCACTGCCCCGTGCTCTGCTCGGCAGGTGGAAGCCCCAATCCAGGCCAAGTTTCTTCAAGGCTGAAGCCACCTTGCGCTGCACAGTGGTGGGGAGCAGCACTCCCGGGTGCTTCGGGGGGCAGCAAGGAAGACGCGGGGCTTTGGGGAGCTGAAGGGTCAAAGGGATGAGGAAGAGGAGCAAAGACAGGGGTGACTGATGGCTACGCTGGCATCGTTGCATTCATTTCTATGGTGTTAGGGCTGATTTATGCTAGGGGAAGACAGAAGAAAACCAAGGTCTTTGGTGACCAGGGGGAACTTGCCCCTCTCCCCTGTGCAGCAGCAATTCCTTGAATGTTGTAGGTGATCTGGCAACTGGGAAGCTAGTGGGATGGTTCGGAGCAGGACCCCGTCCCCCCTCCCTTGCCATCCTGCTCGGCACGCTTTATCCCGTGCTGGAATAACACCTGGGAGCAAGCGCTGGCTGCACCCCGGCTCCTGCCTCCCTCCGGGGCTGGAGCRAGCAGCAGTCGTAGCTTGATGACAGCTGTGAAGCAGGATCACACCTCAGTTTCCCAGGGCAAAAGTGTGGCGGCAGCTATAGTTTGAGCAAATCTGGTGTGCRAGCGCATTATATATATATATTTTCCCCCCTCGCCGGGTGGAAGAAGCGCAAAGCAGCGCTGCAGGGAGCCTCCTTGTGCCGAGCTGAGCCTATGGGCCTATGGGCGACTAGCTAAAATGCAGCAATAGATGTGTCTCGGTGTTAAGCTCAAAGAAGCTAATCCAGCCGGCACTTCTGCCCCAGTGAAAGCAGTGGACGCTAGCAAAGTGGCATTTAGCTCTGTCGTTTTGGCTGGTTTGTTTTCTTTCTCCTGCCATTTGAGAAACGGCATCTCCATGTCATTTACGTGCGCGCTGCTTTTGCGTTAAAGAAAGAAACAGAAATATTGTGGGGACAGCTACGCTTTGGTTATGATAAATTTCCATGCTCATAACATTTCCCTGTCCGTGTATTTCCTCAAGCTCGAAGACTTGCAAACTGCATCCAATTCAAGGCAAAAATCCCAACAGCTCAATTCGGGGTGTTAGCTGCTGTTCGCTAAAGCAACGGCCCGAGTCGCCCCCGTTGTAGACACCTGCGTGCTGCTGTAGATGAAGGACCAACGCCTTTCTCTCTCTGTTTTGTTTCTCCTAACAGGTCCTGGGTTATAGGTGCAATAGCCCTACTCTGCCTACTAGGACTGACCTGGGCCTTTGGACTCATGTATATTAATGAAAGCACAGTCATCATGGCCTATCTCTTCACCATATTCAATTCTCTGCAGGGAATGTTTATATTCATTTTCCATTGTGTCCTCCAGAAAAAGGTAAGACAGACGGTTCCCGGCGGCCAGAGCGGCGGTAACGGGGTGTTTTGTTGCCTAAAAACCGCAGCGTCATGTTATCGGTACGCGCTGAGTCCCTACCGAGCGGATTTGTCTCCGTGCACCTCGTAAGGGTGGTGTTTAGGAGGAAAGCGGAGGGATGGTGGGCAACGAGGGGATGACGGAGCTGTGCGGCGGCGGTGGCGTTTGAGCAGCCGGGCTCCTGGCGATGAGCACGTCGGAGGCTGTGCAAAAAGCAGCGCGCGGTCCGCAGGGGAGCGGGAACCCCCTAATAAAAGGGCTTCATCTGCTGCCGGCTGGGTCCTCCTTTCCCTTACGCCAGCCTGACACCGGAGCAATTCCACGAGCATCACGGAGGCTGTTCGCATGGCTGAGCATTCAGGGCAAGATAGGGCTTCACATCCTCATTTGCCCTCCAGGAAATCCGGCTGGGAATTGCCCCTTTCTATGGCAGTACGTGCTGGGGATGGTATGTAACAGGGGACCGCTTTCCTCCCTTTTCTAAGACCTGAAGGACCGAAGTTTTGCAACAGTTCATTGGCCTTTGCATCTTTTACTCCCAATTTGTGCTTTTGGAAATCTTCCTCAAAACGAGCACAATAAATGTTTTGTGGTGCAACTTGAAGTATGACCCAATTAACATTTGCAAGGTAACAGCAGCGTAACTCGGCGAAACTCTGATTAAGAAAAGAAAAAAATTCTCTGTGTGTCTGTGTGGATCAAACTTACAGCTGCTGACAATCAGTAATAAATATTTTTAAGAACCATTTTATTCTCCACTAAAACTCAGGGGTGCAGCAGTCTCCAGCTCCGTGCATGTCTGCTGCTGGCTTTTGGTGTACATCTTGGTTTTGAAGGCCAGTCTCCTTACCCAAGATAAGCGTAGGGAAGAGTTTACACATGGACAACTGGATCCCAGTCCCCGTGTGACCAGTGKTTTTTGGTGAAATGGCCCACTGGGCAAAGTTAGGGTCTTGCTGAGGTCTGTTCTCCATTGAAAAGCCCAGGGCTTTCTCCAGTGCTACTCACATTAGTGGGAATTTTCCTATGGGCTCAACTGGAAAGTGAGATCTGGCCTAAAAGGACATAAGTAAAATATATCGTAGCAAGACACTCTTGAGCCTGAAGGGAGACTTTCTGGGGTCAGAGCTTTGCTCCTTCTCATTTTGTCATAAATTCGTTCATCCTAATAGACCAAAAAGCTTTAGTTTTAGCTGAACATGCTCCAAATGTCCATTAGGCGTCRAGGTGCCCCCTTTCACGAGCAGGCTGAATTTTGGGACTGCCCTCCCTACCTCCTGCACAGCCTGGTCCAATCCATCTCGCACACGGTCGGCTCCTAGCGCAGCATGCCGGAGCGGCACCGTATCCTTGCTGGATCTCGGAGGGCTCATTTTGCACGGAAAGACCACGCATTCGTCTGCCTCGAGACAGTTTCTACCCTTAAACCATCGCTGTTTACTCCGAAATTGCTCCTGATTGATGGCGGTGTAGAGGAAAGGAGACGACAGGCCGGTACCTGGCCGTGGGGGTGGACGTAGCTTCTGACCCGAGAGCTGAGGGAGGAATTATTTGAGGGAGAGGGGAAAAAAAAAATCCTTTCCCATCCTATCTATCACGGACTAGAAAATCAGCAAAAAAGCTGCAGAGAGGAAGCAGTGGGTGGCTAATTAAAGCAATTGAATTATTTTCTCTCAGCAAAGGATTGATTAGGCATTCGAGCATATTGGGCACTCGTGGTATTGTGGTTGTCTCAAGTGCTTAAGGAAAAGCCTAATGAAAAAGCTGTAATTTGCTATTTAAACGGTTGTTTCACCGAGTTTTGAATTGCTCCTAGTCAGTCCAGGGAGATTTCACAGCTAACTGAGCACCGTGTGCTCTGAGTAACCTCTCTGCGGGGCTGGGGCGTGCATGTAGCTATTATTTTTCCCTTTTTTCCCATGGGGTGGGCGATGTGACCTGCGTTCACCTTTTCCATACGGGCCGTGCATTTTCCCATCTGGTTTCCGGGTATTATTGTCCAAAATCTGACCTGCTCAGACCTCGGACTTGGCCAAAGCTTCACCCGGCGCCAAGGGCGCGCGGTTCCCGCAACACCGGCGCGGTGGCACAGCTTTAATCCAGGCGAGGAGCTGGCCCAGGTTGGCGGCAATGCCCGTGTGAAACGTGACCGTCGGAGGAGGACCTGCCGGCTAACAGCCGTTCCCGTTTCGTTGGCTCAGGTCCGTAAGGAGTACGGGAAATGCCTGCGCACGCATTGCTGTAGCGGGAAAAGTACAGAGAGCTCCATCGGCTCGGGAAAGACCTCGGGGTCGCGGACACCTGGAAGATACTCCACAGGCTCACAGGTAACTCGCGTCTTTGGTGGCCTCTCCGTGCCTCACCCTCAAAGGCGCAGCGAGGCCGGCGGGAGCCGAAGGAGCTGCCACCGCGAGGGCTTCCCGCCCTCCCCAAAGTGAAGCCACCGTGGTTCCTTCCCTTGGGTGGGCATGGCAATGAGTGTCCCTCCAAGAACCTCAGATAGAATTGTGGCAGGAATACACAGCCCAAATTTTGCCTTCACGAGGCGGGAGGGCGCTCATGACCTGAGCAGTCCCCAGGGGGGATCGGGGGCATTTTGTCAGCTCTGTTACGTGCCCTGCAAAAGCCGCCCGGCGTGTCCTTGRCACGCGCTGAAGGTTGTTGTCACCACTCTTGCCATGTATAGTAATGATACTGAAACAACCGAGTATTTTTCTTGCTAAAAAAAAGACTCCAGAGTCTTGCAGTCGCCTCTGCCAAGGAAGGGCTCGCTTTCTGACATTCACTGGTTTGATCAATTCCTTGCTTCRCTCGATTTTCCTCACTTTATACATCTCTTAAGAGAAGCCAGTGGGGGTCAGGTTATCTTAGGGAGTTACTGAATTTTTATGCTTTGGTCATCCAAAAACTCAATTTTTGTTTAGTTTGTGCACTTTGCAATTTTCAAGCTGACTTGTATGTACAGATACAGATTTATGGAAGAGCAGTTCATATAAAATGAAGAAGCTTACTACTTAATCAATAGGAACCAAACACAAATTTATTCAGTATTACTAATGGAAGTAATTATACTTGACAGTTCGACTATTAAATTATGAAAGACACACAGCGAATAACAGTTTATAACCTCCCAGGAAAACATAATTTGCGATTTATGTCTCRGAGCAAATTGTTATTTATTTTGTACGGTTTCCCAGATGTCATCCAAGATCTCCACTTTGGCATTTACTGAGGTCTGGATGTTATGCAGGGCAAATAGGTACAGAATAGGGAGCTTCTCCCCAGTAGGCCATCAAATGCCACATCAATCCCAAAATCCCATCTGTCCCAAACTTACTATATCCAGCAACATTTGGGTGGCTGGTTTGAAATCCATTGGATTTGTGTCCCTCAGCTAGCGGGTAGGTGCCCTCCCTGCCAAGAAGAGGTGGCTTTAATGGGTCCTCCCTCTCAGCAGCCTCAATCCGAGAAAACATGCCCTTTTGAGGGTCAACTGCTTGTCCCAGCAGCAGTCCCATCACAGCAGGCTGAGGTTTGAGGTACCGAGGCAGGTCACGTTGCCACGGGCGGCTTGTCCTTGGAAGGGCCTGGGACCTGGTGTAGGCAGGAGAAGCCTCACGTGTGATGGAGAATGGGTGGAGACCTGAGGTGGTGAGAACATCTGACCCCAAACTTTTTAATAGCAAAGTCCAAGAGGAGGGAAACTCATCAGATCCCTTTTTGCCTGAAAAAGCACTTAATGATTAAACCACACTGGCTCAYGTCAGAGAAATGCAATGGATGAAATGCCCAGGCACAAAATAATTGCTATAGAAGTGCGTGGGTCACATGTTACACCGTGGTTCCACTTTTAAAGGGCTAATGAATGATTAGGAGATGCCATTAATATATAATTAACGAGGAGAGCAGGAGGACTTGGGGTTCCCCAGGATTTGGGTTCCCAGCYGTGTCGGCAGGGGGACTGCAGCTGAGCTGCTCACAAGACGGGTACAGCCGTCGGTTTTTTGCAAGGTGGAGCTGGGGAGGAGAGAGAGGTAGCGGTGCAAAAGCCGCCGAGATAAATACTCCGCAGCATCTCTGAGAAACAAAAGAGAAGGCCAACACCTTCGGGACACTGTTTCCCTAGCAGCGAAAGCTGTACGCAGATGGCAAAATCATCGCACATTTTTCAGGAGGGGAATAGAAGTCATTTATTTGCGGTTGTGGGTTTTTTTTTCCTGAGATTCCCCAAGATGGATAGTAGCTATAGAAAACTCCCRTTCATCCAGGGACACCAAGACACAGATCAGCTCTGCTATTCCACTCTACAAAAATAGACGCAAGCTATCCGAGGGGATAGGGGAAGCGTGCACGCTTCCGCGCGTAGGTTATTTTTCCATTATTTGCTGCYGTATTGGTGAATGTGTAGCTTGCACGGGCCTGGGGTTGTCTCGTATGTAATTCCCACTGCTTTTTTTTTTTTTAATTAAGATGTAAGCAATCCGAACAATCCTGTTACGCACCTCTTACTTGCGGCAGGCACTCGCCTTGACGAAGTTAGGCAGGCAGCGTCTGGTCGGCACGAGGCGGCTTGTAACGAAACGGCAACTGCTCGCTTACAGCTGGGCAGAAGCAAGTCTCGTGGTGAGCTAGACGTGCCRATAGCCGTCTTTAGTGAGGCGGAAAGAAACCTCTCTGCCGCTGCTGAAAATTCATTACCTGCTGTGGTTCAATCCCTCTTCAGAGCCGGATTCGTAGGATGTGGAATGACACAGTTCGAAAGCAGTCCGAGTCTTCCTTTATTACTGGAGATATAAACAGTTCAGCTTCACTCAACAGAGGTAATTATAAACTGTTTTTCCTATCTCTAACTCTCGTGGTGGCTTTAAGGAGTTTAAAATGTATTGCCCCCCCCCCCCCCCGCTCCCCACCTCAAACGGCACTGGACTTTTTATTCTCTCACTTGCAAAAATGTTACRGTATTAACTGGGAGGAGGTTTTGTGGCGGTCGTTTCCTTTTTTCTTTTCTTTATTTTTACACATGCATTTTCAAGACTTGTCATCCCTGGAAGGAAGTTAGGACAACCCTCCCCGCCCCCCTGAAAAAAAAATAAAAATAAAAAGCTGGAAAGAAACCTCCACCTTCCCACCGCGAACCGCTAGTGCCGTAAGCTCGCGAGGCGGCAGGCCTCATTGCTGCCAGCGAAAATGGGCCATGTCGGCACTGTGCGGTCTGCGTTAAGCCTCACAGAATTTGTCCTTGTCCTGGGCATATAGCAATTCTAGCCGCTTTGCGGAAGCGGGAAACGGCCGGCCGAACGTAGCCGTGAGAAAGCCTGTGTACTGGGAGCAAAATTGCCTCCGCTGATGGTAGTATCTAGTTGGCGGYGCCTGGCTAACGTGAACTCGGTAGACATCTGCAGAGGAGAGGCTCTCAGAAATGTGCRGAGATAGAGTCGTGCCAAGCAAAACGTGGTGCCTGGCACAGGGTGAAAGCTCAACGGCTTAAAAAAGAAAAAAAATCCTTTTGAACGGTTTGGGGGAAGGTGACTGTGAGGGAAGAGCAGAAAAAAAATGTAGCCTCAAAAACTGGTTTCTTTCCCCTCTAGCACAATTACTTTATGGCTTATCTTGAGAAACTAGGTGCCAAGTCCTGCTTTCACGTTGGTGGAAGTCAAAGGTGTTTCCCGTCTTGGGGGTCTGACTGCAAAACTCAACCGAGAGGTGAATTGGGACTTTGGTTCTTATCCAGCCTTTACTCGGACAGATTTCACACCGATTTTATGGGGTCTTTTGCCTGCATAACAGTCTGAGGGTAGGCTGGAAGGACTTTGAACCTGCGGTTAGCGATACCGAGAGYTGGGGAACTAAGGGCTTTGGGTTCAGTTCTCCAAGTCAGTATACGTGTTGCTCAAATCAGCGCAAAGGGGAACGCAGGGTAGTTAAGGTGGAGGTGTACCCTTATCTCACAACCCGCTCCGATGGCTTTCGCGCGTTGATAATTTCATTTTGCCCTGAGGGTTCTTTGATAACGAAGGCTATAGGATGCCGTTAACTGCAAATGCCTCCGTTCAAATTGATTTATCCACCTGCGTTGCCCTTTGCATCTCTCTCCATGTTTGCATCAAAACCGGAGAGGTACGACCCGGCTTTTCCAGGGCTAGGTTGCAGGGGGATTGCTTATGGCACAGAGGTTGCAGCAAGGGCTGCCGTTCCCCTCCGCCATCCAGCRCGCGGGCAAACGAAAGTGAACTGCGTGCCATACGTGCCATGCGGGTCAGGAAATGTCATGCATGTATCTCCTTTAGTTAGCCCGGACGTTGCCTCGCTCCCCAGCRCGGCCCAGGATACAAAGGGCTTCAGCAAACGGTGTCTTCCGGGCTCGTCGGTGGACGAAAGGCTGCGCCAGCGCTTTTAGGTGGGACGCTTCGGTGGCTTGAATAACCGGAGCCGTCGTAGTCCACCCCCACCCCTTTCACGCCGGCAGGCACAATATTTGTTATTTGCTTTTCYGGTGGGCGGAAGCGTCTGCAAAATGGAGGCTCAAACATTTCTTCAGGAGTTAGCGGCTCCGAAGCGGCAGGTGGTCACTTAGGCTGGGAAAATATAGTGGGCGTCAACAGGGATCCAACTGCACGGGGCTCCAGGTATTTCACACTTTATCCTCTTTATTCCAGCTGAAAAGAAACAATCTTGGTCTTAGGGCTTTGCATAAAGCCTACGTTGTTTCTTCAGTCTCTCCAGAGATAGTTGCAGTCTGAATAGACCAGTGGGGCAATGCAATTTTCACAGTTCTTGTCTTCCCCTTAATATTTTACTATCTATCAAGCTTTAAAGGAGCCATTTCATTAATGTTTTATTTACAAATGCACAGTGAAAGCTCAGAGGAGTAAACTACAAGCCTGGAATTGTAGGTTTAGCATCTTCCCCTGCCCGRGGTTGACACAAGAGACTCGCGTACCCTTTCAGAAGTCCCTCTTCAGCCCTCCCAGCCGCTTTGTAAACTCGTTAATGGTTGCCCACTTACCAGAGACACTTATCGACTGACRCATCAATCCGGTGGTTAAGGAAATGACTTCCATTCTGGCAACACTTCAGCTGRATACTAGACACCTTTTATATAAAAGTATTTGTGTTGAGCATTACTTTGTGCGCTGATGTTTTTCCCCGAGCCTTCAGGCAGCAGCTACCTTTTGGAAACAGTAAGAAGGCGATCTCCTCTCCCCACATCTCCCATCTTCCGGCTCCTGGCTGGACGCCACCTCTCCATGTCCTGACTCACCACGCTGCTTTTGTGGAAGTGGAAAGAAGAGGGACATCCTCCACCAGACTCCTCCTTCATTTAAGCTGTTTTTTACCCCCCGATCACATTCACAGTTCTTGCAGGCCCCTGTTGGTTGCTACCATCCCAGGCAAATCTGTTCTTGTTATCCCTATTCCCGTATTATGATCGGCAGCAGTTATCCATCTGCTGTGCCATCCCATCCCCTTCTTCCATGAACCTCCTGGGCATCAGTCTGCAATATTGCGCTTGTATTAACRCATCCCTCTTTCAGACATGTAACTGTTTTCTTCTTCTGACTTGCAGATATGATGTTTCTTACGACTTTTTCAGCTCCAGCTCCTCTTTGATCCACTATTCTCCAGAGTAGCTGACCGTAACACTGTTTTTCCACCTCCTGCCTGATTGTATTCTCATTTATCCTACCGGGAATTTAAGGCATAACCCCACGCTTACCAGATGTAACGCGCTCTCTAATGAAAAGCACATCCTCTCTTCCCTCCCAAGACCTGCACGACCGTTTCAGATACTTCCTAATGTCCAAAACGTTTCCAGCCTCGTTGCTCATCACCGCTTAGTACCGATGTGGGTTTTGCGTTGTTATACCACTGTCCGTCAGGAGGAGGGGGACAGAAACAGGCCAAGTATTTCCCCATCTACCTTCAAATGAAGAGTACATCAGTCTACCGCCGTGAGCACGTACTGTTCCAGGTCCCACTGATTTCCTGCTCCTAGCACCCCAGCTCCACCAACGTGCCCCTGTTTTTCCCACGATAGGTCTGGCTGKATTTTCTGTCATCTGTTTCACATCTATCCTGCGCTTGATATTTCTTTTCCCAGCATTGAAAACTTGCACTTGACCTGCTGCTTTGAGGCCCCGATCTCAAAGGCCCTCCAGCTTGTCCGTAGCGCCCATCTCCACGTGAGAAGAAGTGCGGGCATTACTGCTGGAGCTTTCCACATCTCCCCATGCTCCTGATCTTCTTAATGTTGTCCGCTGTTTTTTCTGCATTCCTGCCCTGCTATAGCTCACACGTGACTCGGTGCCTTCTGGCCTTTTATTTAGGCACGACGAGGCTGTAATTCACTGTGGAATAGTGTGTTTGTGAAGTCCCCGAGCCTGCGTTTTATTCCAGCCCTTGCCTGGCTAGGAACTGATGCACCTGGGATGCGAGTGCCGGGCCGTCCAGCTGACTCGGGTTTCCCGTGTCTAAGCTGCTGCCTTCAGTGCAGAGTTCGCGACGCCTGAGCCAAGGCTGCGGCTCAAAGCGTCACCACGTTGCAAAAATCACGGTGGAGCCCTACAGGGGCCTTGAATTACTCGTTTCCTTGAGGGCTGAGAAGCAGAGGGTGCGGAGGGAGCGCAAGGCGCAGGGTTTCCTCGGCGTTAGGTTCACGAAGGGAGAACAGAGCGGGGAACTGCTGAGTTGTAACAGCAGATTTTTTGATTCCGGGATACAGAGAGTTTTTGCAAAGAGCTAGCAATTAAAAGCAATTAACATCCTTACCGTTCCTCCGATTCTGTCGCGCTTGCGCTTTGGAAATCTGATCGTGGACCTGCCCATCCCGAAGGGCTGTACGTGTGGACGGAGGCAGCAAAAGGCGTTGAGCATGGGAGGAGCAGAGCGCAGCGGAGCACTAAGAGCGACCAGTGCCGGGCTCCGAAGGCTCGGCCCGAGCCCGAGCTCTCGGTACACCCCGGCGGCCGCCGCCTGAGCGTCGGGCATGTTCGGGTTTTCAGGTTGGGGGATTTGAGGTTTTTTGGRAAGGGAAGGTGGAAGGTAGCTGCTAAAGAAGCAAGTGTCCCTTGTTCTGCTGAGGCTAGTAAGAAGCAGAGGAGAAATGCAGTTTATCACCGGTATCAAATGCTGTTTTGCTATAGGAAAATGCACAGATGGAGCTGTGTGTATCCATGCAAGTTAACAAATAAGGGGTAATACGTATTAATTGGTGGCCAATGTTTATCATATCTTAATGCAGCTCCTCTTTGGGGAAATAACGGGGACAGACACAGGGCTGGAGACCAGGCTGCAGCCCAAGCCCATCCGGGAGACGGGCAGATCTCCAACAACACACCCCAGGCAAGGACTGGGTGCCCCGCGCTGAGCTTAAAAGGGTGTCCTTGGACCATGGACAGGGGGGTGGGTGCAGGTCCCAGGTGAGGTTGCTCAGGGCTGGTGATGCCTCTCGGTGCCTTCAGGACCCTGACTGCCACGTTCGCCCCCTGTTTATTCCCATGCCAGCACACTGAAATGGGAAGAGTCGATGCGGATATCCTTTGTTCCTGCCCCTTGCTTTCGCTTCCCGAATGGATAAATGTCATTGCATGTCCCCGCTTCTGAGTAGCCCGCCAGAAAAAATACTTGATTTCCCCTTGCTTCATTATTTCTCCTCTGTGTCTTTATGCCAGCCACAAAGACATAATCTGAAACGTACACAGGAAAAAAGGGAAATTATTGCTACTGTTCTCGGAGATAATCAGTTTAATGTCAAATTCATGTGGATTTCTTCATAATGAACAGAACAAATTGAGCTCAAATTCAAACAGTGGGAATCTGAGTCAGAGAGGAAAATTAAAATGAAGAACATTAATATCCTGATTTCTAACCCAACTGAGACCTGATTGTTTCCTAAATGAAATCTCCCATCAAATTCCTCCCACCCACCCCAAAATATAATTAAGCCGTGATTTCCGCACTGAAACCGTATCTGGGCTGTTAACTCAGCAGGGACCACTGTGTGTGTTTTGGGGAGGGTGCATGAAGTTTTAAATTGTCTTCAGGTGGCCGTGTTATCCCGAATTTTTAGAAAGCAGCTTTTCGGAAACCGCAGTGAGCGTGAAATTCTCCATTTGGTAGAAGACCACCAGGGCCGTACCGCAGCCCCGGTGGCCAGGTGGTGCCCGAAGGCTGCTGGGTCCAAGCTGTCCTGGGGTTGCTCTTCCCAGCTGCAGTCCCCGTGGCATAGACTTGCCCACCGCAGCGGTCAAGGGCTTCATCGTGAAATCAGGTCTCCAACCCTCATGTCTGGGAGAGGCAAGATGAGAGCTTGCGTGCAACTGGGATGCACGTGTAACGGGGGGGGAATTGGGCCTTGCTGTGGGGCAGCTCCAAGAAAACGTGCCATGCTGTTCCCACCTTCATGTATCTCTGCTGCCAGTGGTGGCTGGACCTGCTGGACGCGTCGCTGCTGCTAGATGAAGACGTTTCACTGTAGATGTCTCCAGGGACRGTGGGTGGCCGAGCGCTCGTCGCCTGGGCATCCCTAGGCAGTGCAGCACTGAGTGAGGAATTTGGACCAGAGGAGCGTTGCTGTTGTGCTGCGCGGGTGTTTCTCGAGATGCTCGTTCTCTCCGCGATGTGTTTATGTGGCCGGCGCAGCAGTCAGATTTCTGCTGCGCTTATGTTGCATTTTAAAACAAATAGCAAACAGCAGAGCTCTGGGAGATGTGTGAACTTCTCTGCTCATCTCAATAGGATATTCAGAGGGTGCCATCAGCCGATGCGTCGCAGTCTCTCTAAAGAGCTCTTACCCGCACCGAGTAGCACCTACGGCTCTTCTTGTGGCTTAAAGATATTAGAGAATAACTATTTTCTCTGTTTTCTTTCCATTTGTCCCCACGGGCGCCAAAAGGGCACGTTCAGCTGCGTAACTCCTTAAAGGTTAGCTGCTTCGCGCTCAGCGATGCTCAGGGTTTTCTGGAGGGGAGCGACGGGTGCGGAGCGTTTCTGAAGAGGAGCCCGGCATGGCCCTCTGTGGCCGTGCGGAGACCCCCCCTCCGCCAGTGGGAAAAATCCCACCTCGTCAGCCACGGGTGGCTTGTTGAAGTCCACGGAAGGGCACTTTTCCCCCATAGCCGACCCCTTTTTTTTTTTTAAAGTGCCAAGAGGTCTCTGTGCTTAACGCCAGCCCTCGCCCCCCCCCCCCCATTGCTGACCTGGCCGGTGCACGGTGCTGCTCTTGCTTAGCCCCCAAAGGCACCAGCAGCGCAAACCTAGAAATGAACCACCCCAAAACGATCACCTACAGACCAGAGAGTAATTTCGGGTAAGTGAGAGCAGATGAAAATTACCTATTTATTTTTGTTGGGCAAGGAAACACAGCATCTTTTTGGACCAGCCTTTTTTTTTTTTTCCTCTCCTTTCTCCAATCAGCCATACATTTTATGCCAGGAAAATTATGACTTTTGGCATCAAGGATCAAAACTTAGGGAATTTAACTCTGACGACATGCGAAATGAATCCCGCTGTCGACCATCCTCTAGTTTATTTTGTTTCTCTGCTGCCTGGGACTGAGTTAGCTGAGATTTGTTGCCGTGATTTCGGTGAGTGACGTGGCATTCTTCCTTTGGGAGATATTATGAACTGGCTTTGATTTGCGGATTGACAGCCATATAATTGGAAGTTCAGTCATTAGGTGGATCAGATTTAAAGAGGAAGACGAAGGGCAAGGCAATTTCTGAAATCAGAGCAGGCTTTGGGGAGCGTTAGATCCAGCCGAGTATTGCTGCAGAGCAGTCTTATTATGACGACTGCGAAGGAGGAAGGAGGAAAGCACGACCGCTTTGCCGGGGGTCGCCACTCTGCAGCTCGTCGTGCTGGTTAACAGCTGGGTTTCGCAAGCTTACGGCGTCCCAATGAGCCGAGCTCTCCTGAAAGTCGAGCCTCGTGTTTCGGAGCTGGGAAATACGGACTCTGAGACGTAGGTCCCGAGCACGTTTGAAAGTCAGGCTCTGCGCATCTCGCTGTCAGAATTGCCAGGCGTTTATTTGAGCGAGTCCCCGAACCGGGGGCGCAACGATATAAATAACAGCAGCGGAGCCATAAAGCCTCAAACGGAGAAGCGGCCGCCATCCAGATCGCCGATAGCGGCTCAGGCGTTTAGCAGTCGCTGCAGGGCAGCTGTGCGTTTCGAATGGGGCCTGCAGATTATAATCCAGCAGAGGCTTGTCAGCTTAAATTATTGCATGAGAAAGGAAGGAAAAGGGAAAAAAAAAAAACAAAAAAACCCACTTTCCCTCCCCTGCATAAAAGCATGGGATGTTTCATTTCGAAGAAGATGGCCCAGAGCTTAACAGTCTCATTTGCTGGAATTCCCTTTTGCTGCAGTCAGTATTAATAGCTCCTCAATGAATAGATTAGATGCTGCGAGTGACAACAAACCTATTTGAGAGAAATTTAATAGGGAGGTTTATTGAAGTTTATTAACTGAATCCTGTTGGCTATTATACRAACACAGCTCGATAAATCTAAACGTCAGGGCATTGGTTGGAGGGCGCCAGGAAAACGCTGAAAATGCCTGTTGTCCTCCAGCAAGTGTGTCTGATTTCGTGATTGCGTTAATCGTTTGAATAAATCTCAAGAAAGCATGTGGAAAACCAGGATTCTTTAAATATTTGAAAAATCTGCGTGTAACCCACTAAATGGTACTACTGAGTGCCCGTAAAGGAAGGTACGAAGAAGACTGGAGCTTGGCTCAATACAAACCTGCGCCGTATGTATTTTCTTTTTCAGGGAATAAAATYGAGTAAATAAGTTAATGCTAAGCAATGTACAGAACTGGCCAGGACTTACAAACTGAAATCAGTGTTGCAAGGCTATTTCAGTAACATCAGGTTCAGGTTCAGAAGATGACTTATTTACTATGGTTAATGTAAGGCAATTTTGTGTGTGTGTGTGTGGACACTTAGGAAAGGAGTCATGTCTAGGTAGATAGTTCGGTGTTCAAGCAAAAGTGGTCACCTGTGCTCCCCAACAGCCCAGGCATCTCGGTACCTTCAGGGAACTGGTCCATAGTCTCTTCCGCTGTCACTTCTCCGTGAAGGCGAGCTGAGGTTGAATATATTAATTGTGAGAAGTTGAGATACTCAAGTAACGGTGGCCATGGACAGAAAGCTGAGCCAGAGGCGTCAGGAGGCAGAGCCAGCAGGAGCACAGCACTGACCTATCAGCGCAGGAAGGGAGTAGGAGGGAAAACCAAAGGAATATGGATCATTTTGCTCCCTGGCCAAGACAAGGAGAAAAGAGAAAGATTAAGGTTTGACCAAAAACGCAGCAATACGTGTTTTTTATTATTGTTTCTTTCTTCCTAAAACAAACAAACAAACCAAACAGAAAAATGACATTTTGGGACTGCTAGGTCAGAGGGAATGCAACATTTTATTACAACACAAATGCGCTCAATGCTTTCTCTGAGCTATTTCTTTTTCTCCTCTTACAAAAAGACGACGTCTTAAGAAGCAGTCAAAATCAGTTTTCATGCAAACCACTCTTTCAAACCTGGCAGTGAAAACATTTCGTCTGGCCAACACTGATCTTTGTTTGGGCGTTTTTTGAAATGTTTGTTGGCTCCCTAGTTGGTCGGATTGAATTTCTTAACTGCCCTGGTCTCCCTCCTGAGCCCGCCCTGCCCGTTTGGTGCATCTGCTGGGTGGGTGGGATCATCCTTCGCTCTCGGGGGCTGTCCGAAGCGTACCTGCGTTTAACGGGGTGCAGGTTTCCTTTACAATCATAACACCCATTCGGTGTTGTCCCGCACCAAAGACATCAATTTTCATCTAATGAAGGGAAGGCAAAGGTACAATTTATGCTGCATGCTGTCGTTAAAGTGATGCCTGCTTTTAATGTGCACACCAAGTAGATAAACTTAGCTATCCGAATCCTGTACGCGTGGGTATAGTCAGAGGAGTGATCGCAAAAAATGGGATTTTCCACTTGTTTGTCCCGGCTGGTTGCCATATCAGATTTTTGGAGTGATTTTTTTGCAGGCAGCCCACAAGCACAGAAGGGCTAAATAAGCTGACATAAGTTATTTTCTGGCGGTTACTTACCTGATGTTTTCCTTCAGAAGGAGCACGGTTCCTTTCTCCTGGTAATCGCAGTCTGTAAATCCTTCCCTTGAGGCAATCCAGCACCAGGATGCCTAGAACTGAGCACTGACATCACCTGAAACCAGAATATGAATCTAATTTTGAGTTTCAGAGCTGGCCTGGGCGCTGCRTTTTGTGCTGAACCTTAATCTTTGGTTGAACGTTGGTGGAGCCAACGTGGAGACCTCTATGCGTGGGGCTGTTGTTATGCCAGGGTGGTCGTAGGAGGTGTTTTTCAGAGGTGCAACTCCAGCTGCTACATATGGGCACTGCTTCTGTTGAGCTCGTCCCGTTGAACAAGGAGGTGCCTTGGTGCACCTTTGTGGTTGAAGCCTCATCTTTTCTCCAACTCCAAAGATTCACGCGCGATAGGGATTTGGAAACAGTGGGTGAATTTGCCTTCAGCAGTGTATCTTTGGCCAACAGAACCTAAGGTGTTTCARTGCAGCTGAGTTAAAAGCCAGGCACCGTAACCAAGTAAACAGAGAATATATTTGGGAACATGCGCTGGACTCAGGTGCTTCAGGAGGCTGCAGAAGGGATTTTTATAGTGAACGTTATCGCTGAAACGTAGCTAAGCGAGGAAGGTGCAGGGCTGTATGACTTGCTGGGAGAGATTGGTGTCATGCCGCAGAGAGCTGAGGATCTGGCTGTAAGCGAATGAATAAAAACAAGCGCTCAACAACTGCTTCTTGCCGAGGATATTAGGCAGATGGTCAGCCAATGAGCCTGACGGCCGYCCGGGGTCACGTCACGAGAGCACGCTGGCGGCGAGCAGGCTCGGGGYGCTCGATCCGCGCACGCAGCCATGCTCGTTCTGCTTTTCAGCCCGCTTGGACCTTTGCCAGCAGCGATCGAGGTGTGCTGGGCTGCGGCGCGTTGCTGCCCATCTGTTTGCCGTCTCTCCTGTCGCCCATGCTGGCTCTCAAGAAGAGCCCGAGCCCCAATTTTTCTCGCGCTATTTTTGGAAACATATTTTTTCTGTAATGGGCTTTGCTCGTTGTTGATTACCGAGGCCGTTTTCGTGCAAACGGGGTCACTATTTGTTGGTTCGCCTGCTCCTTCTGCTCATGCCTCATCTGCAGACCTAATCCTCCGCTCCTAATAGCCCCGTTGGTTGCTATGGCAATGATAAAGTGTTGCAAAGGAGGCAGGATGATAACTTTAATGTATGGCTGGTGATACCTTTTAGGTTTTCTCCCTCACGGGAAAGAGAAACCAATAACGGGGATTTGTTTGTATTATTATATTTTTATCTAAAGCTTTAATTATAGGTTCCTCGGAGCCTGAATGCACCACTTC
Source organism: Apteryx rowi (assembly GCF_003343035.1). NCBI lineage: Eukaryota > Metazoa > Chordata > Aves > Apterygiformes > Apterygidae > Apteryx > Apteryx rowi. The sequence goes on from NW_020448163.1 coordinate 1,483,113, forward strand.
TCTCTCCACATCCTCRGAGACAGCGAGTGGTGCATCGCTAAAGCAGATTAGGAGAAACGAGCCCAAATCAATCAGTGTAAGGTATGCATCAGTTTCTTTTTAAGAGGCTGAAGGTTACGTTTCCTGGCTCGCACAGCTTCACTGTGGCAGGTCCACCCTGAAGGGAACACGCTGCAGAGCCTGCTGCACCCCTAGGGCCCAGCACGGTGGCTGCAAGTGGTACCGGTGGGGCRGCTTTGCGTTTGCATCAAGAGAATTACTCAGAAGAGGCATCTTGATCATTAAAATTAAAACCGATGCCCTCAGAAATAAAGGGAGAGGAAGGCAGAAGAGGCTAATTTGTGCTTGGTATCTACACACAGGAATGGGTGGTGGTTTTCTTATGCCAAGCATCCTATTACACCCCCGAGAGAGGGAAAAATGACTTAATCTGAGTTTTCAACATTTAGCCAAGTTTATCATCAGAATCGTGTTTGCATTAAAAGCTGCATACAGCTTAGTTCATACAGCCCATCAGAGCCTGTTTGCTGTGAGTAGCTCAGTCTTAGCTTGCACTCAGCTTTGGTTTAAGATGTCCAAGATTTCACCGAGGAGGCTGGCCTATCCATTACGTAGCCTGGGGCTGTCAAAGTTGACTTTGAGTCTCCCGTGGCCAGGTGCCGTGAAGTCACCCTGATGGCTCAGACTGGAGCGGCGTGCTGGTAGGCGGCCTGGGCAGGGACCTGCCCGCTGAAACCCACCATCATTTGTCACCCTTTGGGTCATCCCCGTGAAATGGTTTGCAGGTGGTGAAAGCCCGCAGAAACCTTGCTCGCRCCTGCACGTGTAAACTCTTAAGGAGAGAAAAAGATTAGGCTGATTAATTAGCTGGAGAAATAGTCAGAAGAGCCCCACGTGGTGGGAATTGCTAGAAAAGATCAGACCAGGGATATATAACGTGGGATTCTCTTTCTGGCGTTGCCATTTAAAGATGCTTCAAGGAAAGGTGTTCAAAACCATGCAGCCGGTGTAGTCTTCTCCTCTGTGTCAAATCTGACTTAGAGATTGGGTTAAATCTCAAATGTGAGGATTGTATCACTCCTGAATTTATGGCTGGCATTAACTCTGGGCATTCCTGTTACCTGTATAAAAGCGGAGTCGCTATTTGGATCTTTTATGGCCTGACTTGTTTAAAAGGGATGTAAAAGCAGGAACGATTTTAATGGACTTAATACTAGTGCCAGTATAAAACTGGTGCAAGAAGGTAATTGGTTTCTGCAGTCCCTCATCCCAGACATACGTGAGATTGATGGATAAATACACTACCAGAACGAAAGTATTGACTCATTTGCCTACTAGTTACGTTCAAGTTTGCTTAGTTAAGTGTTCGTGTAATGTTTTCTTACAGGAGACAGATTTGTTTCCTTATTTCCAAACACACAGCTCCTCTTGCTTTACACCAGTGTAGCCAAAAATATCAGGTGAGAGAAAACAGCATTTTTCCGAGCTGCATGTGTCTGGGAGTCCTCCTGGCATGCAGTCCTAATACGGTGCCGCTTTCTCCTTTTTTCTGTGCTCAAAAGGCTGAGTGACTTGCTAATGCCATGTGTGTTTGGGTGCGACGGGCTGCTGGAGGCTAAGAGGGAGACTGAGGGCAATGGTCTGCTCTCTCCTACCCCTGTCTGGGCTCCTTCCCTTTTCCTTTGCCGTCCAAGAGCCTGGTCCTGGCTGGTCCTAGCCACCCTGCCAAAAGCTCACTGGCTTGATGGAAAAGTTTCTTTCTAATGGCTCAGTCTAAGTGGTAAAAAATAGTGCATCCTTGGATTTTCCCACTCTAGGTGTCTACCACCAAGGAGGGACTTGCCCGCTCTCCGCTCCGAACCTGGGGCAAGTTTCTGAGCCTGTCGCCTCATTGGTAGCCAGAGTAGATTTAACGGGACGAGGAGTTAACAGGGCTTTCGGYCGCTTCCGCATCCTTTTGCTGATGGCCAAGGCAGCTGGGAAYGGGGGGAAAAGGTGTTTGCTGGGGAAAGGGAGAACCTCGGGATGCGGACGTCTCCACGGCCGGCTCTCACTCCCGGTCGAAGCGCCCAAAGGAGCCGCGGCGCTCGCACTTTCCAGGATGGTGTTGACACGCTCAAGGGGGGTAGTGAGTAGTTTTGAAGAGCAGGATCTAAAGTTCAGGTCGCCCCGTTAGAAATGAGTATGCACTGCTTGAAAAAGGGTCCTCCAATAAGCTCTGAGAGTCTTAGGAGAGCCTCCATCTTCCATCGTTTCTTTTTAATTATTCTTTTTTCGATTTCCRACGCGTTTCAAGAGGCTAAGACAACAGATCCTACTCCATAGTGGGAGTTGAATGTGCTGTTTTTATGTTAGTCATTTTTTTTAATTTTATTTTTTTTCCTTCATTTGGCACTTTCTGGAGAGTTTTGCCCCCATCGTGCAGGCTGCCATCTCCTTCCGTGTATTTGTAGCAAGCATGTGGGCAGCGCCTTGCTTACACGCCGAGCGACCGACTGGGGAGCCGCCCTCGATGTAGCTTCTCAGCTTTCCGATCCATTTTCTTTTGCATCGGTTTGGATGTGTGCGTTGTCAGTAACATCTGTGCTGCTTTAGTGGCCTACAGTTTTCGAGTCTAATTAGCTGGCTGCTTGTAATCAGGACTATTTCAACTGTTGTCATTCTGAATGTTCTTTTTCCCTTTTTTTTATGCCACATTTGCCTGATTGACCTTTTTTTTGTTTTTTTGTTTTTTTTCTCTGTCTTTCTATCGGGCTGCTCCAGGAGCCATGGCTAATCATCTTATAACCAATGCTCTGCTTCGTCCTCATGGCACTAACAACCCTTATAATACATTGCTCGGGGAATCGGCCGTCTATAACAACCCTTCTGTCAGCATGTACAACGCACAAGGTGTGCTGGAGTTTCTCTCTAATTTTTCTAGTGAGAATTCCATTTTCTGTGGCTTATTTTGGCCCATTTCTTTCTTTTTTTCCTTCTTTTTTTTTTTTCCCCACCCCCACGCACACACACTTTGTTTTTTTGGAACTGGGCACAAAAATGATCCCCCCTTTCATTTCAGTACGTTTTTCCATTTTCCATAGGCTTTTTTCCATGAGCGATCAAGTCCACTTTGAGAGACCGTCCTCGGTTCCACTCAAAGCATTCATAGTGGTTTTGATTTTGTTTTTTTTTTTCTTTTGAATCTCCTTGGTTTTGTATTGTATTGGTCTTTTGTATGTATTTTGTCGGCCATATCCATTTCTCTCTTTGTTGTCAGCACGTTTTCCTTGTTAAATCATTCATTTCAGAACCAGGAACACCTCTGAAGGTAAGTGAAGCTACAATGGCCTTTGACACCAATGCTACTCTGTGTTTGAAATGGCACGCAGAAACGTGCTCAGCAGCCCACCGGCACGTCTGCCGCAGGTTGGGCAAGGAAAAAGCCAAGCAAGACAAAAGTACCCGTGACCTCTAGGAAGAAAATGGGATCCGAAGCAAGGAGCGTAGGTCGGTTCCAAAGAGTTTAGAGGTTGTGATGAATGTTTGGCCATTTGCGTTAATGCATTTTACACACGCAAATACAGGGGGAAGAAGATTGCAGGGAAACTAGAAGCTCTTGTCCTATCCTCCTTGCAGCGATAAAGAGTAAATAGCTAGAGCCAGTTGTACCTAATGGGCAGGCTCCAACTACAGCAGTCAGTCTCTCGGGACCCAACGCTGGCCTTTGCTCTGGTTGCACGAGTAGACCGTGTTTGTCGACTAGTTTGTCCTGTTTACAGGAGAAATAGATACTGAACTGCATCACGAGGGTATTTTCATTCAAATCGCAAGGAAAGCTTCTGTATCTGACCTTCTTGCTGTTCATAAATTTCCTAAACTATGCTAACTTTGTGCAATGAATCTGATTCCGCTAATGCTTTCTAAAAGGGGCGACGGTTAAGCGTGAAATGCTCTGAATGTTAAGAACTTGAGGGTACCGCAAACGTTGAACCCAGCTTTTGGTCTTCTGTATAGTGTCCTGCATGATAATGCTGAGATTGCTTGATAGAGAGGTAACAAAGCAGCGAGACGATTACCTTGTCTTTTAGAATTAACATACGCTTAAAATGCAGTGGGACTTTTCAATCCAGCGGCAGCAGGTAACGCTGGGTCAGCATTTGGCGTAAGATAAGTCCGCATTTTGAAGTCTGTGTGTCTCAACTGAACAAAGGTGATTTGGGCTGAAAATGTGACAAAAAAAAGAAAAGGTTTTATGTGCATTTTAATAATCTTGCGTTCTTCTAATTTTTAACATCGGATTGTGGTAGAATTAGCTGAGTGAACAGCACATTATTCCACAAATAGTGGTGTTGATTTTAAACTGCTATTCAGTGCAGCACGGCCAGGTGGATAACAGAGAAACCTGCCCTGGCTTCATCCCCTGGAGATTAAAGGAAACGGGACCAGCACTGATCCCATTTAAGCCATTGGAGATTTGCCATGGACTTCAGAGGGAGCAGAATCAGACCCATTATTTTTGRGAGACCGCAAGGTTATTAATGACCCTAGACATGGTATAGCTATGGCTTTCCAAACCGGTTATTGTCCATGAGTGAGGATTTGCTGTGCAAACGGTGAATAACAGGAGATCCCCCTGCGGAAACTGAGGTTAGCAAAAATAATCAGTCCTAAAGGGCCTCGCAGGTTCTTTGGGATTTAAGGGCGCCGCTCCGGCGGTCAGGCTAAGGCAGTAATAGTGCATTGTAAAAGTAGACGCTGTCCCCATCTCCGGGTGTGCCTTGCCCGGGCTCGGCGGGCAATGAGGACACGTTAGCTAACATCACCCAACTAACTCATCCTGCATTCCTAAGGCTCTGATTTTTTTGCACCTTCATCTACCACCTCCGGTGTATTGGCGGTGACATGAGTTTCTCCAGCGGGCCAGAGCGTAGAGGACTAAGGCGATGGTAGGCGAGAAGCCCGGCAGTCCAGCAAAACCCCGCTGCCCCGGCCAAGCGCTCGCTCCCGGACGTGTGCTCGCTCACTCGCTCGCTCGCTCTCTTGGACACCCGAGTTTCTCCAAAGTGCCTAACTGCTGTCGCAAAAGCTAATTTTCAGAGAAGAAGGAAATCACATAACCAGCTCTGTTTAAAAACGACAGCGCGCCACAAACCAATGCGAAGTGGGAAGTTGAAAGTTAATGGCTCTCCATCTTCATCATTGGCTCTTCTTTTATTTTTTTTTTAACCCTTCCTTCTCAATAGCTTCATTTAGAGATGCCATTATTTGAGCTGCTGTTTTTCTCACCTTTGTTTGCAAAGCCCATGTAGTTTTCCATGCGCTTGGTTAAAGAGAGAAAGGAAAAGCAAGGCTTCTTTGCAAAAGTTTGCAAATGCCGGCAGCCCCGTGATGAGCAAAGGCGTACTCTTACAAAGCACTGTTGCAAAGGACGGACGGCCAAACATTTTAGCAAGGAAATGGATTTCAATTTCAACTGCCAGGGGTTATTATAACTAACAGTAAGTAAAGCCATTCATTTTAAGACTATGGAAATGACACTGACAGTGCCTGTCTTTTGAAGCATGACCGTTACCAGCTCTAGACTTTTCTAAATTTCCAGGCTTTCTTTCTTGATTTGTGTTGCACTCTGAACGTTTTATAATGGCATTGGAAAAAGTCTTAAATGTGATTATTTTTTTTTAATAAAAATGTAGTCGATTTAATATTGTGCATAAAATAATTTTCTGTCTAAAATGTCAATATTTTTAACCTGAAATAAACCATGTAACAAATTCATGTATTCTGGGCAGTGGAAATTATTTCCGTTAACTCTCTTTTCTGCATATCATCAATTTGCTTTTTACTCATGTTTCTCCTACTGTCGCTGTAAGCTTACTTGTTGTTTTTTCTTTCCTTTTCTTCATGCTGTCGTTTAGAGCCCTACAGAGAGACAAGTATGGGAGTAAAGCTAAACATTGCATATCAAATGTAATTTTTTTTAGTTCACTTTTATTGCATCACATATAGATGATGTAGTTAATAAAGGAAATTCATCTCACAGTTTTGAAATCCAAAGAATAAGAAGCATATGAATATGCATATGTATATATACGTGTATGCGTGCGTGTGTGTGTGTATATATATGTATGTGTGCATATATAGAGAGATATAGATAAGATTAGATGATGCTTTCTTTGTTTATTTCTCGTTTTTGTGGTATCRTTTTCCCAAAGTAGTTTCTCATATAACTGTGCATATGAGTTTAAGTTGTTTTTAAAGTTAGCATTTTTATTTGCGAGGTCATAGCATTTTTATATGGCGTATTTCATTACCAAAACCACTCTGTTTTCAAGCGCAATGCATCCTTTTTTTTATTTTTTTTTAAAGTACCTACCAGCCTCCTTTTCTATGCATTGGTGGCAGAAATAGCGCTCAGCGCCCCAATGCATGTTACTCACCATGACCATCAGAGAGACCCCATTGTACCCGTCACTCATTGCATCCAGCCCTCTGAAAAAACTCACTTTTCATTTCTCCCCAAACATTGTGGCTCGTCTGGAGACCTTCCAACATGAAAATCAACGGCTTTGCTCTATGTCTGTGATGGCTACTTGACGTTACGCAAGGCTTCCTTGCTTGTTTGGAAACCCGCAATACCGCAAACGCCCCCTAAGCATCCGAAATCCGAAACACGGAAGACGTTTTTAGGGCGTTGCGCTCAAAGAGAGACCAAGGTTGGCAGCAGCGCTTCCCAGGCGCTGGCGCGCGCTGCAAGACTGCATCGCAGATATAGACCGAATCCTGTATTTTCGGAAGGCTCACTAGCAAYGTACCAGGCGTTTTCCCCACTGATACGAGCGACCGTCAGTCTTAAATTGTCAGCTAAGGGCTCCTCGAAGCCACCGCCACTTGTGCGGGGTTGCTTGCAATTTTGGGCAGCGCCGGAAGTCCTTAGCTGAAAATTGGACACTATTATTTCATGCATTCTCATGTTTGTGGTCATTCTTAGGAGGCCAATAATCCAAAATAAAAAGAAAGCATGGTGGTTTAACCTTCCCGAGGCCTGATTTTCTCCTCATTCACGCCCTCACGCTGCATTGCTTTCAAAGCATTTCTCCGTGATCTCGTGAGTGAGTAAAGAATCAAGCCCCAGGCTGATGCCGACCACGTCGATACGCCTATGGAAATGCGAGTAGGCAGCTAGTTAAAGTATAGCGGCCAGGCCAATTTGTTGCTAAAATCCAAAGGTCTCGTTTCTGTGGCTGTATGCGTATATATTCCTTGTGCGAGCCGGGGGGCTGCATTTGCCAAAGAGGCAGGTGAGGTGGGAGGCGAGCAAGCTGGGAAGCGAGCCCCTGCCGCTCCCGGCACGTCCCCGGGGTCTGCCCTACCATCGCACTTACGGTGCTGGTCRTATCTTCCATTGAACCCTGTGCTTTAACGCCAAAAGAGAAATGGAAGCTATTTTTAAAGGCTTTAGCGAAGCCTCGCCACCCCCATCAGCAATCTCCAGCATTGGCTGTATGACAAAATTCCCCTCTGGCCAGTATCGAGCAAATAGTTTTGGCCGTGCCCTCGTGCCAGCAGAGCTGTGGCATTGAGCGTAGCTCCAAAAAGGCACCTTGTGCCTCCATCTCTCTTGCAAGGATACACAGGCCAGTCCCCAAATTTTTCCCTTGGGGCTTGCGCCCAACCTCTGGTGGGCTCCAAAGCGAAAGGGCGAGCAGATTTGGGTTTCCCCTCCCAAGCGAGTAAGGATGCATCCCCAAATGCAGTGGTGGGAGTGATCAATCCATTCGGTGAAGACTTGTCCTCAGCTGGGGTGAATTGTCCGAGTCCCGGGACTGGAGGTAGGACAATCTGGACCAGCTCAGGCTCCCCRCTTTCGCGGCTCCCCAAGGGATATATAGCGCAAACGCCACGAGCCTTTGGAAGCAGCAACAGCAAGAGGAGGCCGGCGCGAGGAGCCCTTATTGCTTCTCGCCAGCCGTCGCCGCACCAAGCGCAACGCTCGGTGCCGGCGTCCGTTTTCCCGGCGGGAAGGCGTTGGCCGGAACGCTCGTTCCCACGTAAAAGCTGCCACCCGCCCGCCCTCGCCACGGCGCGCTGGGAGCGCCGGGCGGCAGCCCAGGCAGGGGGTTTTGAGCGTGCCGGTGCCGCGTGAGTGTSCCGCGTGTACAAGTCACCCTCTCTTGTGTAATGTTTTTCAGAGGGGCTTCTGAACAATGCCAGGGATACAAGTGTCACGGATACTCTACCACTGAATGGTAATCACGGCAACAGCTACAGCATCGCCAGCGGCGAGTACCTGAGCAACTGCGTGCAAATAATCGACCGCGGGTACAACCACACCGAGAACGCCCTCGAGAAGAAGATCCTGAAGGAACTCACCTCCAACTACATCCCCTCCTACCTGAACAACCACGAGCGCTCCAGCGAGCAGAGCCGCAACCTGATGAACAAGCTCGTCAACAGCGTCGGCGGCGAGGACGACGCCATCGTGCTGGACGACGCCACCTCCTTCACGCACGAGGAGAGCCTGGGCCTGGAGCTCATCCACGAGGAGTCGGACGCCCCGCTGCTGCCGCCCCGGGTGTACGCGGCGGAGAACCACCAGCCCCACCTCTACGCCCGGCGGCGCATCCCGCAGGACAACAGCGAGAGCTTTTTCCCCTTGCTGACCAACGAGCACACGGACGACCTCCAGTCGCCCAACAGGGATTCTCTGTACACCAGTATGCCCGCCCTGGCYGGCATGCCCGTGACAGAAAGCGTCACCGCCAGCACCCAGACCGACCCGCCGGCGGCCAAAAGCGGTGACGCTGATGATGTTTACTACAAGAGCATGCCAAACCTGGGCTCCAGGAACCACGTCCATCAGCTCCACACGTACTACCAGCTGGGGCGAGGCAGCAGCGACGGTTTTATAGTCCCGCCGAGCAAGGACGGGACGCCCCCGGACGGCCCCGCGAAAGGACCCGCTCACTTGGTCACTAGCCTATAGAGGACGCRGCGGCGGCCGCGGCCGGCGGCCAGCAGAAAGCCCCTCCGTAGCACTCGGTTTCCCGTTCTGAGTTGAGGCGAGCAGCGGTAGCGGCGCGTGCGCTCCTCAGTCTTCACACGCTGTTCCAAAACAAGCGCAACTCTCAGACTTTTTTTACTGGAATTTTTAGGCCAGCCCGGAGAGACGAGTAACTGCTGATACCCTCCCCCAACCGACCCCTCTTTTTTTTTTCCGCCCTCCCCGTCCTCCCTCCCTTCMGACAGACTTCATTACGTTAACGAAAGCGCCATGACGGATAACGGCACACTTCGCGGCCTTCTCAAGTTACGCTGTGTTTGTTTAAAAAAACAAAAAAAAAACAAAAAAAAAAATCCTTGATGCTGTGTCGCTCTTAATACCGAGGACCTGATTTAAAAAGGAAAAGAAAAAAAAAAAAGGAAGGAAAGGCCAAACCCCGCGCGGCGGGAACTCGCGGCGACGGCGCACGGAGGCGGGAGCCGGGGCCCGACGCCGGTGAAGGCGGGTCGCGCGGCGGGTCGGGGCCGCGGCGGGGGCGGCGAGCGAAGCGACCGTCTCGCGAGGCCCGAGGGCATCCGAGGAGCGTGTGCTGACCGTGTACTTTACGTTTTGCTGTATTAACTGATGACAAAAACTAATGGCAGAAAAAGGAGAAAAAAAAGAAAGAAAAAAAAAAGCCGAACGGTTTCTATGTAATGTACAGATACTAGCATTGCACATATAGTCTGCTTTCTGTTCCTCCAGAACTTGCGTCCCTGTTAATGTAGTGGAAAACAAAAACAAACAAAAAAAAAAAGAACTTTTTCTGTTGTGCTGGTCTTGTAAGTTTGTCTACCGGTAGGAGCAAGGTTTTCCATAACTCCTTTTTTATTTTATTTTATTTTTCCGTTTGCCTCTTCCCCTGCCCTCCCTCCTCTTCCCATCCTGGTAAAAAGTCTCACTGGGCAAAAAAAMAAACAAACAAAACAAAACCAAAYGACCGTCACTTTCTAAGGACCGTTTTTAGCAATGCGATCACAGCTTATTTTCGCGGAGTCTTTGGTCTCCTCGCCGCACCTCTTGCTCCAGCCGGCGTGTTGCCACCGGCACCTTGGCAGGCTAGAGCAGGGGCAAGCTTTGCGTTTACAGCGCCCGAGCGGTCGCGGTCGCGGCGCCGTGAAAAGCGTCTTCGGCAAGGGGGGGAGGTTCCCTCGCCCGGGCCGGCGGGCCGCATCGAGAAGCCGCCAGGTCTCTCTCGTAGTCGGCGCGTGGCTTCGGCATGTGCCCCCGCGAAATCCCTGGAGGGCTTCCGGGCCTTCACGGCTCGCTCCGGTCCCCGGGTTAGGCACTCGTGCTGCCGTGGTTAAGAAGAAAAGGGGTTGACTTGTAGTGATCTTTAAAAAAAAAAAAGAATTTTGCAGTGATTAAGGAGGAAAAAAAAAAAAAGTAATCTTCTGTTCGTTATTTTCCTAACAGGAAATTTATTTATTTGACAGGATTTTAAGTAACATAGGCTTTCCGGAGGTAAAATAGCAGCACGGATTATAATTTCTTCTTTTTCTTTTTTTTTCTTTTTTTCCCTTTTTTAATTTATGATCCATTTTGTACGGTCGCAAAGTCGAATGACCTCATTTACTAATATTTGTTGTAAAAGTGAAGCTTGTTTGCCAACCAATAAACAACTGATCACAATTTAGAAGATACTGTATGTATGTGCTGTACCACGGATCTCTCTCGCTCTCCGTTCCCCTCTCCGTTGCTGTCTTCAGGACAAGTTTCCACTCCTTCAAGGCATGGGCGAGCAATGCCAAAGAAAGGAGGCCGAGCTGAGCAATTTAAGCACAACCATTAACGCGGCAGCGGCCGACTAGGAATATCAGGCTAGCTGTGCTCGCGTAGGGGCAAGAACAACGGTGGTGGACCTTTAGCTGCAGGTTATGCTAGGTCTGTTTTGTGCCTACTGTATGAACTAGCCTATGACGGGCGGATGATTCGAGCAGAGTATTTCCTCTGCCGTACCTTTCTATCATTGTAACCTTTTTTTTTTTCTTCTTCTTCTTCTTTGGGTCTTCTGAGATTAAAAAACTGCTGGTAGCACATCAAAGAGTAAAACAAGTCCCCGTTAGGCCTCCTCGGTTGTTGTTTGCTGTCTCTTTATTTTCTTTCCGGGGGCACCCGACAAGCCGAAGGAGTCCTCGTCCACGGCAGTCTCTTTGCCCTAGAAACCCCGTAGTCCTTCCAGAGCCACCGCTGCAAGGAYGGTTGCCGATCCCCTGCCAGCTCTGGCACATCTCCTTTCTCTGGGTGGCCAAGCCGAATTGTCCTCTGACCCACCCTCCAAAGTCCCGGTGAGCCAGGAGGTAACTTTCCCACAGGCTTAATATAGAAAAGAAGTTAATGAAACAGAAGAGATGATTGAAAGCAAAAAATAGCTGCTTCCAGCCACACTCGGTACCCAATGTCAAAGCAACTTAGAYGTGAATTTTGCACAAAGTCCCCCAAGCCTTGGCCTTTGGAGGTCTGATCCTGCCTTCCTGCAAGGTGGGGGCAAAACTCCCCCAAGCTCAGTAAAAGGCAAAGGGCTTTGAGTAGGCAGGTGATGCCTGTATTTATCAGAAAATGTTTTCCCAGCACTGGAGATGAAATGCACCCAGTGAGCAGTTCAGCAGTGCGGGTCCAGCCTTGTGCAGGGTTGTCCCAGGAGGTCCTCCCTGGAGGCCACAGGGCTGCTCATGAGAGGCGACATGAGCAACAGGAGCTTTTAAGGGGGTGAGAAGGGCAAAAAAAACACAAAGGGCGATGGTTTCGGTGGCAGAGGCTGTGGTTCGAGTTGCCTGAGCAGTTTCTGTAGCCAGGAGCTCAGCCCAAAACGTGTTTGGGAGGAAAACTGATYTCTGCCCAAGTGGTGGCTGCAGCTGCGCCCTGGGCCAGCGCGGGATTTGAGCCCGGGGCGAGGAAGCATTTCCCATCGGTAGCTTCCTTGGGGAAGCCCTTGGCTCTGTAGCATGGGGCCATCCATCCATCCTGGTAGTGGTCTTCATCCTGAGGCTGCCCCTCTGATGTCCTTGACTTGCTGCCTCCCAGTTCAGTGTATTTTTAGTGCTGGCTGTGAGTGAGATGAATGGTGCCCAGCAGATAAGCGCGAAGCGATGGTTTCGGATCCCCTGTGTCCATACCTCTTAGTGCATTAGTCAAGTGGAGGCTGCCAATGCCTTGAAATACTTGGAGGAACTCTACTTTGGAGAAAGTAAAACCTCTGCTACTGTATGAGTCTCCTCAAATGTTTTTTCCAGGGATATGGTGGGATTAAACTCATGCAGAGGGCGAGATCCCCCATAGCAAGTATTTTCATAGCAAAATGGGAAGTGGGTGAGCCACACGGCATTTACCTGTGTGCCTGAACCTCTGCAAGAACAAACTGGTGGCAGATTTGCTGTGGAATAACTGTGTCCTACTGAAAATCTGTGACCTTCTTTAGTCCGAGTGGTTGTTCCCTCCCAGGCTTTTCTATTCCCCTGCCCATGGATTTCTGGTTTCTCAGCAAACATGCTTGCTTCCTTCTTCTTTGACCGTTACTTCTTACTCGAGCTTCTCTCCTCCAGCCTACCATGTTTATGAGTGCTCTGATTGATTGCAAAAAAAGCTGTTTATTTTCAAACTGATTATTTCCGTCCCCATGCTGATCCTGCACCACAGGATTTCACTAATGGGGCTTCTTTCAGATTTGGAAAAGGCTGAATCACAAAACAGAGGGGAAATATAGATATTATTAATTACATTAATCCAAAAATATTTTAAGACCATCATTTAGTTTGGAGGGGGTGAGGAGGGGAAGAAGCAGGAAGGGAATTATTTTTTTCATTTTTCCCCTTAAAAACAGGCTCGTGTTGTGTCAGATAGTTGAGTATGGGCATGTTGAAGGCTTCTGCTTGTTGATAAGTAGCTCAGTAGATATGTGACTTGCAGTGCAGTGGTGGCTTCTGTGCGGACTACAGCACATGAAATTTGAGTCAAAAAGTTAAGAAGTCCTTTGAGCCTAAAGTTTTCCTAGAGCGGGTGGGAGAACTACAAAACTTCTGGGGCAGGTCTCGATGCTGAGCGAATGCAGTCAGAGGTTAGAAAAGAGTGTGCGTGGGGGGTACCCTCCGATCTAATGAAGGGGCAGTTGCGACTATGGTATTAAATCGGGATCTTTGCTAGGTGCACGCAACTTTAGAGGTTGGGTTGCAGGGTCCCATCCGAATCTCCTTCCTTTTTAAAGCTTTATTTAAAAACGGAAAGGCTTGCCTTTAGCGGGAGAAAATCAAAGCTTYGTCTTTCAGCCGCAAAAAGCATCCCATTCCCAATGAAAAACACAGAGAASAGAGGAGAAAAGGACATCCCGGCTCCTACAAAAATGTCAGCAGCAGCAGCCAAGCATAGACCTCCCCTTTCTGAAGGCGAGGGCCCACCTTTTGGAGGAACGGGTTGTCATGCATCTTTGGAAAGAGCCTTTTCATGTGGATGCGTAGCTCGAGCATGTTTTTTTTTTTTTGGAAAGTCTTGAGCTACTGAAATGAAGGCAGCATCAGGTGCAGTCCAACCAGCAAGTTTTGGAGAGCCACCAAACTGCTCCGGTCCCGAGTAGGGGGGAGCCRGAAAGCAGTGGTGAATGAAGGTGGTCTGTGGGTGTCCGAATTTAATAATACAGCCCTCATGTTGCAAAGACGCCTTCCCTACAGCATGCTAGAGGTGCCCTAGGTAACGTGACGGGAACCTACTTGGCGTTTACTGGCTGTAGTTGTAATTTCGCAACCTTAAATCAGAGCTGTTAGTGGGGAGGTCTGTGCGTTCTTTTTTTTTTTTGGGGGGGGGGGGGTCTTCTCCCCCACGCTCACACAAACTCTTCATCGTGCCGGTTTATAAAGAGCAGAATACCCTGCCGACTTTTGTAGGCAACAGGGATAAAAGGAGAGCTAATCTTATTAAAGAACAGTCTCAGGAGATCCTAAAAGCCCAGGCTTGGTCATCTGTCACCCTTTAATATCCTCCTTCTTCCATTTAAAAAGAGAAGGGACAAAAGTTCTTTATTTTTCGCTATCATCTGCTGCATTCAGCGAGACTCTATGCAAATTTTATTTAATGAATGTTTTAGAGTTTAAACAGTCTGCGCTCATGAACGTTATATAACTGCCACGTAGTCGCAGGTTCTCCTTTAATAGACTTCAGCCCATCCTGCGGCMCAAAACCGAAAGCAGATGCGCTCGGTGGTTAATGCGTTACTGGTGAGCGTCTCCAGCGGCGATGTTAGCAGAGACACGCTGCGCCGTAGCCCCGCGACGGAGGAACGCCGTGCCGTTCGCTACCGAGTCCCGAACTTCGCTTTGCCTGCAGGGCTTTGGGCCGGTAGGGAGGCAGCGAGGGTGCTYGGTAGTAGCGGTTTGTGCGCGTCGGTGGTTGAAGCCGGAGCTGCAGCTGGGCCGCCTTGTTTTCCCGCGCCGTGATTTAATCCCAACCGCCTTGGCGCGCGTGCGYGGTCTCGCGAATGTACAAGGCGGCACTAAGGGGAAAAAAAAATGCAGCAAGTGCCCATGGAGAGCCTTGCTCCGTGCTRCATTGCGGCATCCAGCGCGCGGATCAATCCGAGTAAAACCATAATGAACGCATTTAGCTCCAAGGGAAAGCTTGACTGAAGAGCAGGGGACTGGTGCCTGCACAGTACGACCAGGGGGTATTTTTCTGAAGCTGAAATATTAGTCTCAGCCCAGCGGAAAKTTGGCCTACACCCCACTTCCCACTTAGTCCTTCGCCTAGTGAAATTTTGAAAAGTAAGGGGACGACCAAATAGCGATAGCGGCCCGGCCGCTCTGCCGGGAGAGGTGTCCTCAGCCGTGCGAGTGAGAACCGGCCGAGCTCACCCCCTTCGCTGGTGGCTCGCACAAAATTAGGGGATGGTGCAAGGGGTGGGAAGGAAAAGGTACTTCCAGATGCTTCCGAGCTCTTTGGCAAGCTCTAGGAACGCGTGGATCGTAAACCAAGTAATACGTCTTCCCGCTCAAGAGAGAGGTTGTGTTTCATGCTGAAAGACCTGAGACTAGCCAGCATAGCCAGAACTTGGAAATCTCCCTTTTCCGAACGAGAAGAGCTACTTTCAGGTGCCTACTGTTTATCGTATGCTGTACGACAGCCAAATGGTGATATTCTTACCCAGCAAAATGCCAACAAAATAACCAACGGTTTCCTATTTGCTGTCTTTTTTGATTTCCTCTTCCTCCATGTGTATTCTTTTCTTATATTTCTACTCCTTAAATGCTCTGTACAATCACATGTTAAAACCCAAGCTAAAACCTCAATAAAAAAATATCAGCAAACACAGAGCAGTGAAACAGTGCAGTTATTATGTGCTGGAAGCAAACGTTTGATACCGTGACAGCGCTGCTTAAAACCCAAAACCACAGCGTAAAACTCGCAAACATATCTGCAAAAACCTCCTCAGCTRGTATATATGGGAATACGGCCTTCAAAGTCATTGATTCACATTAGCTCGAGCCTGAAATCCAAGCCCCTTCAGAGGAGTATTATGCCCAAAGACAAGACCCATCTGCTTCTGCTTTTGCGGGCAAATAGTCCCATCTGGGTGACAAGAGCGAAAATAGTGAGAACCTACAGCTTTCTTACCCTTTTTTCCCCCCCCCTTTTTTTGCATTTTGGATTTTTTTTTTTTTTTGGCCTTAAAGCATAGAATATTTCTGGCTTCTCCRGGATGCTGTACGCGCTGTTGTTCACACCAGCTCTCTGTGCCCGCCAGGGGCAGTGCATTATACGTAGGTTGGCGGCTGCAGAAAAGCGAAGGAGCATTACTCTGAACTTTACACGTACGGATGACCCAATATCTAAGARTGCCAGTTGTAATCGACTGCATGTTACGTTACGACTTTGGAAAGGTTATTTCCAGCAGCAGGATGCTCTATGGGTAAATTATGGCTATAATAAAACTGTTTTCGACCTGTCTCCTTCCACTTACCTGTGAGGCATCTAGTGCAGAATTGAATTTGGGGCCTCGTGGCAGGGAATCTGAATGTCTGCCTCCAAATGCAATAGAAACCTGCTCCGAAGACCCGGTGCCCCACTTGGAGAGAAGGCCCTGCCGTTCGGTGGTTGCGAGCCTTCATTGCCTCCGCTGATGGATGCTTTTGYGGACGAGCGTTGAAAGCAAAGCAGCCGGTGTATCGATCAGCCGGGCCGAGTTTGTAGGAGATAAACAGGAAGGTCGGACATGCCGCTTAGGAAGCAGGAGCACATCAGCGCCGGCAGCTGCTAAAACTTGCTTGCACAAAAGCCACACGTACATGGAAGAGTGGGAGGGTGGGAAAATGGACTTTGCAGTGGGGCAGGACTAGAAGGAAAAGCCACTTAGCTGCGGACGCTTCTGGCAGCGCTTTGTCCTTTGGCTGAAATGGGCCTTCCATAGTCATCCGGAGAGAAGCTTGTGGCCATAAGAGATCAGCAGGAGTGTGATGGAGGCCTGGAGRAGGGAATCGCTGCTTTTGCCCCTCGACAGGGTGATGGGCCCCTTGTTGAGTGCCGGTATGGTCCGTGCCGATTGCAGTCCATGTGGCTTGGTGGCAGYGCTAGCACGGTCGCTGTGGCACAGYAACCTCTTGCCTTGGTCTCCCTAGCCGAGTCCCCGCTCCGCAGCGGGGTGTTTAGTGGGTCCATCCCCTCCGTCCTCCCTGGGGCCAGTGCAGGGCAGAGCTTATGGTTGAGGCGCYGGGCTGCTCATCGCTGACTTTCTAAACTCCTCGTAGCAGCATGCAGACAGTGAATCTACTGCCACCCGAAGTGGATGGAGATGCCAAGTGTATTTCCTTTCTCCATTAAGCTGGTTAACCCAGCTAAGATCCAAAATTCATGCCGCATCACCATGATTTATTGCTGCCGACCTCATTTTGCCAGTCAAGCCCCAGCATTTCTCRCTCTGTGTTATCAGCCGGCTTTGCTATTAGCTTGTGTAGATGCCAGTGTCGCTGGGAGCCATTGGTGTTGCATTAGGCTCTGACTGAGCACAAAAATGTACAGGCACTAAATTTAACCAGGTGCCTCTCAGGGCTTCTGCATGTCCTCTCTTTAAAAAAAACAAAACAAAACACACACACACACACATATACTTTATGGTTTGCCATAAGCGGGTTTCTCCTACTTGCTTTTTCCACCTTGCTGCTTGTGCAGCTGGGTGATGTTTCTGCCGCATCCGGARAGTCAGAGTGAATGATGTAAGAGTCTCTCCTGCAAATGAATCATTTAACGCTGGCAATTTCCCTTTCTTCCCATGCTGCATATTATCTTTGTCTTCTGTTGCTCTAAAGAGTTTCAAAGTGACTGCACTGCTAATTGTGCTAACTGCTCAGGGATAAAAATTAAACCTATTACTCTGAAAGGCTCGAGGACATCCCCTTAACTTGCCTAAGAGGGGTATTTTCAGCTCAGTTAATAATTCAGTTCAGCACCGGCAACTCGACAGGATGTTCAAGTAGCTCTCTGAGAACCCTTGCTCCTGATTTCCTGATACCTATCCTGAAATTAAATGGGCTCTGAATAAAAAGGCACGAACGGAGGGGCCCTTTCAAAGGGATGCTAAATGTCGCAAACCTTGTTCTCACCTGCAGATGGAAGGAATTTTTGTGTTTAGTAACATGGAGCACCCATGTGTTAAAGGGAAATATTTCTTTCCTACCGCCACAGCACTGACTGTAGCCACCACCTTTGGCTGTGGAAACCTGAAACATCCAGTTTCCTGSAAGGGTTAATTTTTTTTCAAGGCGCTTTACCCCTTTTGTTCGCAATCTCATCTCGCTAAGCAAAAACCTCAGCTTTCAAAGTCAGTCTTTCCCACACTAGCACTATAGGGAGTTTTTTTTCCGCGGGGGTTTCCCACCATGCGTGTCCATCCTCTTTAATCATCTGTCAAGCTTGGATAAGGAGCAGCGGCATCCCTTCAGGTCTCGGGGATCTACTGAGCCTAAACTGGCCTTGGTTTTTAGGGCCAGTGCCATATTTGCAGTGCAAGTGCTTGTTTAAGTAGTTAGCTTTGTAAAGCTTAAAGCAAGTGTATCTGAAAAAGCCAGCRGGGCCAGGAGTGGTCTTGAGCAAAATCATGTTCCCAGAAGATAGAAGGGTGGCAGCCGTGTTGTTTCCTTATTGTGGTTAGCAATGCAATTATACTCCAAATTACATAAAGCTGCAAGGTTGGCCCAATGCATATGTTTTCCTACAGATTATACATATACATTGCCTAAATGGCTGTTGGTGTCAGCTGGAAAGTGTGCTCCTTATTAAATAGGAGGGACTTCTTTTTTTCCTCCCCCCCTCCAAGGTACACTGCGCGCCTGGGCATTTTTAGCTTCTGGCAGTTCACAGAGCCGTAGTTAGCTTTGACGAGCCTTGCGCCACAATCTACGCAAAGCAGCCTGCCGAGGTGGTGGCGGGGGGAACTAAATGAGAAATGTGCGTGCCAGGTYGAAAAAAAGAGGAGCCGAGAAGCAATAGAAGGAAGAAATTCCCTCCTCTTCAGAAAGTCCGAAATCACCACCACCAAAAAAAAAAAGTGCTTTTCTGTCCAACCTTCTTGGCTTCCTTAGCTCCTTCCCTCCGGATGAATATGCGGAGGCAACGTTTTCCCTTCCGCCCGCTGCTGTTTTGCAGCAGCAAGAAAACCGAGCCAACGYGGGAAGAGTGCAGCCCTCAGCAGCTCCTGCAGCAGCACCTGCGAATCCACTTCCCGCTACTGCTGGATCCCAGAGCACAGAGGCTTTCCTCAACCCTTTTTTCCCGTATTTTGCAGGGGAAAAAAAAAAAAAAATGCAAGGAGCAGGATTGCTAGCATCCCYGGGTTGTGGTCTGCTCCACAGAGGGTCACTTTTCTCTTGCTTTGCTGCCAGGGGTTGCTCACATTAGCATTAATCAGCAGCTAATCACTGAGGCTGAACCAGGATACAAAAAAAAATACACTCAAGCAAGATTGCAGACTATGTGGCAATGTCCACGGCAGCTCGCGCTTGAGGTTCCTCCTTGCTTTATTCCGAATGTTTGCCGTGGGAGATAGATAGAGTTAAATGATTTACGCTTTAAAAATGGCCTCCAGACACATCTAAATCTTCTTGAACCTGTTTAGCCTAGCTTAATCTCTCCTTGGGTATTATTTATGAAAAAGCCTGCATGTGTTCATTTTACCTGCAATACCACCTGACTCCCCATTCCCTACCCGTATGCATAAAAGGAGGCGTTTTCCTCTCAGGCTTGCAATTATTGTAGAAAGAGCTGTAAAGTAGAGCACTCAAAGAAAGTCTGTGAAGCACCCTTCAGATAATATCTGATATCAAAACAAATCTGTTTACTCTGCAGTGATTTATACTGACTATTTATTAAAAGGGAAGAAAAAAAAAACCCCACAGAAATGCACTTTGCTCMAACAGGCACTGCATTTGATTAGACTAATAAGTGCTGCCTAATTGTTGCACCAGGAAGAGTTTCTTTTAGTCCAACAGGATGTGTGCCATCAAAGTAGGCGCTAAAGTCATGTCTTCATGAAGAAAAATAAATGGTTTTCAAGAGCGGTAAGGGATATAGCTACAACTAGGGGTTATTGTGCCTGCTTGAATCGCTTGTACTTGGGACTGTCAGAGCAAGAAGTGGCTGAAAAGATCCAAATTACCAGGGGCTTAGGGCAAAATCCAACCTAGAGCAAGGATCTAACCACCTCTGAAGTCCCCCAGTGAGCGGTCRAGGTGCCCAGACCTTGAACAGGCCTCCACAGAGGACTTGGGACTTACCTTCCCTGCAGAGTTAACCTGAATTACGACTCGCGCATYGCCTTGTCCAACCACATCCCCAGACCCTCCTCCGAAGAGTGGAGGCGCTTCTGGAGTGGGCTGGTAGATGCCTGGAGGAGATCATAGCGAAATTTTTCGCTGCACAGGAGATCATCCTTATAGCAGCAGGTATCAGTGGCTGCTGGTGTTAGTCCTCACACCACAGATGGCTCATGAGAGCACACAAACCACAAAATCATGTCCAACCAAACGGGTGGGAGGAGGCTGTTGATGGGTTGCTTTCTCACAGACATTATTTCACCTACTCTCAGCTGGCCTTCGCTTTCAAGGCAAACACAGACATCCAGTGCTTTGTTTGATTTGAAATGCCCATAAAATGCTGTCGTTGGGGTTTACTTGATCTTCCCTTGTTTTTCGCAGAAAGYGGAAGAGCGCCCAAGCAGGAGCCAGTCTTTCGAAGAGTTACAATGGAAGACAGTGTCATCTAGCACGCGGAAAGAAGCACCCGGCACTCCTAGGAGACTGCACCTGGCTCGCCCGCATTTTCGCTCTGAGTTAGCTTCCCTGTGCCTCGGTTTACCGGTCACTCAGTGGGATCATGCAACAGGATAGGCCAAGAGGCCTAATAAACTAGTGTCAACAAAACACCTGGCAATCCTCAGATCCCCACAGAGTAGACAGCTCGGCTGAGAATTACTTCTAGAGAGGCCCTCTACTCCCCACTGCCCCACTGCAGAGCCCAGACGTAGGACAGCTCTCTGGGAAGTTGGTTTGTTGGTTGGTTGGTTGCTTGTTTTTTTTTTTTAAGATGAGCATAACGGACTACACTTTTTAAACTTATGAGCGATTTTCATCTGCTCCAGATGTTGGCTTTGCAACTCACAAGCACTTAAAGATGTCTGRGTGTGCTCCAACCCCTTCCTGAACTCATAACTGTTAAAAGCCTTTCAAACCAGGTTGTGGAAAGGAGACACCACCACATCCAGGTCGCTATTGTAAATACAGGCCTCTCCTTTAATAATGGAAGGAAGAATGGGACTAAGAAAGATCCCTTATTCCAAAACAAGCTGAACTTGCCACCAGAGTACTTTAGAGCAAAACTGTCACTTGTAAATAGAAAACAGCACACATATCTAACAGCAACTTCTCTTGGAAAAAACTTCTGGGGGAAAGCCCCTCAGATTTTATTGTAATATGTAAATAGAGATATTTTTTGGAAAAATGAGCCTTAGTACTCTGAAGATAATGATTCTCTATCAATCAGCTCAGTTGGRGACAGATATAGTCAAACCTCTGTTATGGACCTTCAGCGGGCCCGTTGGGTTCAACGGTTGACATTCACATCGCTGTTTTTGTAGCTGAGCTTCACCGCAGTGATGTTCGGCCAGCCTGCAGCAGTCACCTTGGACTATGAAGGCGACATCTAAATGATGACTGACTTATCCAGCACAGGACTCAACAGATATTTCTCTTTTGTTTCTTTTACCAGGAGGGACTTGCGGGGCCRATGTTCTCAGCTGGTGTAAATATCCTGTGGAGCTACGTCATGGGACAACCTAGGCTGTTCGGTGCAGATGTGGGGGCGGGATGGGCAGAAATCACTGATGGAAGGAAGGCATTCCCATCAGTGCGGTTCCCCCAAGGCTTAATTAAAAAAAAAAAAGAAAAACAAAACCCTCGAACCCTGAAGACTGATTAATGATATTTGGCCAACTGTTTGGCTGGGTAAATGGAGGCACACATACATATCTGTGTTAGTGCCAGCCAGCGTCTGTATGTGCAGCCCACCCTTGTGTGCGTGCAAATGCGTGTGCGAGGAAGACAACACACTTGCAAGCCCTCCATATGCCTGCGTGGGTGTGGATGAGCCAGCACGAGTCCCCCTATCYGTATAGCTGTGTCTGGGAGAGAAAAAGAGAGGAACTAGGTGTGTATGTCGTACTCACCCCTATATGGATTCATACAGCAGAGGGAACTCACATACCAGATTAAAAAAAAAAGAAAAAAGAAAAGAAAGACGTGTAAAAATAACCTAGAATAACTTTTTCTAGACATAAAAGTATCTCTTTGGTCTGGCATTTTGGAATGAATCAGGGCTAACATGTGAGTGCCATTAAGAGGCCAGACAGCATGACATAAAACAACCGTTTCTAGATACAGTAGGTACAGAGACACCTTTTGCACATATTAAGCATAATATTTGGGGCAAAAACCCCATACACTTGCGGGGAAAGGACAGTGGGTAATCAACACAAATTGGAAACTGCCTCAAAGCACTCAGAGCTTTTGGCATCTGGAGTGGTAATTCGCCTGCAGTGGGCTGACATGAACTGCAGGGATCACATTCTCCTCCTGACTACTTGAATACCTCCTCTCTTCCATCTYGGTGGGGAAACCATTGCCGTTAACACCTAACAACCGCCATTGCCGAGCTTATTTATTTATTTATTAAACATGGGGGCTCTCAGTAGAAGCGCTAGATCGCAGGAAAGCAGAAATTCCCTGTTTTTTTTTTCCATTAGAGCCCTCGCTATTTGTTTCGCTCCCTGGACAATCCTATCATGCTGCACCTTAAACCTTTGCCATTATGTCTARAAGAGTTATTCTTTTGAGGCATTTGCAACCTGTTCGACATCTCTCACTTCAACCTCGAAGAGTCTGACCCCTGGTAACTAACAGTGACTGTTGTAAAGACGAGGAAAAACCCACCGAGTCCTAATAAAAATGATGTCTCCTGTCCACTGCCTTTGTATTGATTGCACACAGGTTAYGTGTTGAGGTTGACACATTGAGCAAGCGCTCTGTTGAGGAGACCCCCTCTCACCCTTACGAGGCTTTAGCAATCATGAGCATCCCAGCAGCTCAAGYCGGCCCATGCGGGCACGCTAAGCAAACGGGACGTGGGACTTCCACCACGACATAGGCGGAGCACCTCCAAAAAGGGCCCCATGACTCACCTGACATTTTCACCCACCCAACCCCAATGCCTCGATGCTGCCATTGCATCAGCAACCTGCAACAGGGTGCCATGGGGCAGCTATAGATCTGGTAGTAGTGGCTGGACCCATGTTTTCCATGCAAATCTGTTCATTCAGGCCCTTCTCCCATGATGTAAGGCCACGACATACATAAATATATATACATATATATAGATAGATATAGATATAGCTGCTGCTCTGGTTTGCCTCTTGCAGCTATTAGCTCCTGTGAAAGTGCTGGAGGACTACCAGTGCATTTCACCTAGCCGTCAGAGCAGCCTTTGGATAATAAAGACACTCAGCCAATGCTGAACTGATCCAAGATTTTAATTGGCAAAGACTGTGTATCCCATTACTAAATCCCTGGGCCGCTCATTTCCCCAGGGCAGAATTTTTATTTAATCCAGCCCTAAGTCAATAGTGATTTACGTTTCACTTACTTTACATATCTTAACTGAACTTCCATATTCCTCAGGCATGGAAT
The DNA here is from genome assembly GCF_003343035.1 of Apteryx rowi. Lineage (NCBI taxonomy): Eukaryota > Metazoa > Chordata > Aves > Apterygiformes > Apterygidae > Apteryx > Apteryx rowi. The sequence continues at coordinate 1,506,345 of NW_020448163.1, forward strand.
GAATCTTAATACATTGTAATTACTGTACTCCTATTGATGAAATGGTATGAAAAGCTATCACAGAGAGCATTAATAAAATGTACATTATGAAAAAGAATTCAGTATTGTCTGAAATTAATAATGCACTAGATTTTCTCATACACGCCTGCTCATTACAGACCTGCCCTTGAGTTTTCTATTAAAATGACTTATTCCAACTATTTGTATAGTTGTGTTCAGTGTGCAGCTATGTACTGTAGGTTTGCATCCCCGTTAGATGTACCGCATGAGGATTTATTAATCTGTTATGTCTTTCAGGCATTGATTTTAGTGACATTTATATAACTCTGGTATGACTAAAATGAACTGATTGATTCATGCGTATGGATTAGTTTGCCCAAGACTTTGAGGCTAGGTAGGTTTATCATGCTCTGTAATGACAGAATTCATCACTGTATTATTTACAAGAGACTGAACTGGCTGCATCTCAATAACTGAAGAGATCTTCACTGTTTTATTTATGTATAAATGTTTACTTAATCAGCCACCAATTTTGTTCAGCAGAATTTGTTAGCAAACGGAAATTGTAAACGATAACGTGTTTTCTATTTTAAAATTTATAGGCTTTCATCTATAGCAAAATTCAAGATTTCCAAAAAGTGTCTTTGTCTACTGGCAGTCAACAAGCTCTCTTGTATATGCTTTCTGGTAATTGCAATTAGCTGCTGCAATACTTCACATCAAAAAAAATACAACCCTAATATAGGAGATCTGAGTGGTAGTGTGTCAAAGTCAACATAAATATACCAATATTTAAAAGCATTGCTGCAGGTGCCAAACTGCCAGCTTTGCCATCGCAGGAGCATTATGTAGGAGCCAGAGCTTTGTAAACACAACGTGATGTGCAAAACACACACAGCATTTGGAAAGGACCATTGCAGCCAGCAGCACTGTGCAGAGCTGGAACTATCCGAAGGTTTGCATGTGGATTAGGACCCTGCTGTGCTGGGCACATGTAYGGCAAAGCGAGTGGCCGATATCAACCAATTCCAGATAAAATCAGGTGAAAACAAACACAAAGCAATGCATATTGGCAGGAATGATTCACCCCGTTCATCTAGATGTATCTAGATTGCATGGTGCGCATCCCCTGCGACAGCTCAAGGAGAACTTGGCCGACAAAAACATCTGCTCAAGGTGCTCCAGAGCCTGACAAGTAACCAGGGTATGCTGCGGTTTTAAGGGAATGATACTCAGAGAAGGCGTAATTCCAGGCTATCAATCAATGGTCCATGTTTGCTTTGAATTGTGTTAGGTGCTGACCACTCTGCGCCTCCAAACGATCCAGGAATAAAGTGACTAAAAGGAACTATTAAGTCAAAAAGAGACGCGTTTCCTTTTAGGAGCCATTTAGAAATATTTTTAGTGCAAAGACACATAATAAATGATATGTTAGAGGCATATAAAATAATAAGTAGCGTCCAGAGAAGGGGAATTGAGCGTTCCAGTTCACCTTAGATAACATAGCAAATGGCACTACGCGGTGAAACAAAGAGGTGATGGTCTTAAATATACTTAAAGGCAATGCTTCATTACACAGCACATGATTAACCCATGGCATTCCCTGACCCAAAACACCAACAAGATGAAGTGCAGCGACATTCAGTAAAATATTATGTTTTTACAGCTTGGGGGACACGGGCTCACAGAAGGAGGCTGCCCGGGCACGTGCCTCAGGCCCCTTGCACCTCCCACCTCAGCACCTCTAGGGCTTAGCTCCAAACACGCGGGTCAGCAGCACCGCTCCCCGGAGACGCGGCATTTCAGCGGTCAACGCTGCTTGTAACTGTTTGGAAAGGTCATATTCCATAAAACTTCCTCGTACGAAATGCTGTCTAACTGCAAAAGCAAACCCCATGGACCTCRGTGACACTATACGCAGATGAGGCTATTTGTCAGCACAAGGAGAAATGGCAACTTTCAGCTCAGAGGGGCCCATATATAAGGACGCAGCTTCTGCTCCCTGTAAATGCTGCTTTTCAAGTGCCAGCTTTATTAAAAATATGTTGCTGCATATACCCACAACTTTTGCAGTTTATTGTCCATTTGCTTCAACCTTTGCTTTTGCAGAAGTGCAGTGAGGAAAAAAAAAAAAAAAAAAAGGTCAAATGATGCTTTTTTGGTCAGGTGCCCAACTTTATTTTCCCCTGCCCTTTTGTAGCCCATGCGTGTAAGATGGTGAAGGTTTTAGAGGCCTCAAACTTTGCGGTCTGTCAGAAAGAGCCGACAAGATTCCTGTGTCTCCCGATAGCATGTCGCATCCCGTAGTCTGCAAACCCACAGGGAGCAAAAGACTCTCCCCGATGGCTTATTGCGCCTGGAAACCGGTCTGTCGGAAAGAGCCGACAAGATTCCTGTGTCTCCCGATAGCACGTCGCATCCCGTAGTCTGCAAACCCACAGGGAGCAAAAGACTCTCGCCGATGGCTTATTGTGCCTGGAAACCATGGCAATGTGCAAATGTTGAGGCAGCTGAGCCTCAGCAAACTCATTTCACGTAGGATTAGCACACATCTTGGGGCAGAGACCTTCCTTCTTAGTGGCCTCTCTTGGACATGGGAGCAGGCGACGATGCAGAGTCCGAAATGCTTTTTTTTGCCATTGGAGATGCAGGTCGGCTCCCTAATTGACCATGACATATTTTGGGGGTGGAAGGGGTCAGGCCAGCCCTGCCTTGCGTAAGCTCACATTTATCCGGAGCGTGGTGGAGGGACCTGGGATTGACCCTCCGTGCTCTGGCTCGGGGTGTCCATACACAGGAGCTCACTGTGAAAACGCAGCTGCAGCCTTACCTGCAGCTTAGTGTTTCAGTGGTGGAAGCTCATGCTGATGGTGGTGGAAAACGCTCCAGCAGGCTGCAGCATGGGACCATGCTTCCCAACGCAGCCGTGAGCAACTCGCTTTCCCACCACTTGTCCCCGCAACAGCCTTTCCGCTCCTCCTCCCCGACCCACGCTTGGAAACACCCTCGCTGCAGCCAAGAGCATCTCCCCCACCTTCGGCAGAGACCGCCCCACAGAGGAACAATAAATCAATTGAGAAACGTCAGTACAGGCTGAAAAGTCACGGGTGCTTTACGATCTATTTATATCAAGGCTGCTCTTGGCCTTTCTGCTCAGGTTGGTTCAATAAATGGGGGAGCCGGTCAGCAGCCCAGCCAGGGCTATTGCAGAGCGCTTGCAGGATCAGAAAGGCTTCAGCACGGCTGAGCACCAGTGAATAGGAAATGGGTCAACATTGTGGCTTTAGGATAGACATTAAAAACTGCTGTCCTCAAGTACACCATGGGCTGATTTTGATCTGAGGCCATGAGGAAGCATCAATCCACACTCTTGGATGAAAGCAAGAGGTTTTCACCTTTCTGAGAAGGGCTATAGCTTTTATTTTAGAAGTGCTGTGGGAACATTGGATAGATGTCCTTCCTCCCCCACCTCTCATCCCCCAAAAGYGGAGCTAATCCCAGTCATAAAGGACCACCCTCTGCATTGTACCACCACCTGCCTCGGCAGGGTGACACCAATGGATGAAGCCACTAGCATCAGCCAGCTCYGTGGGCTCTTGCTGTCTGTGCTGAGTTAGCACTTGACTATTATTATTTTAATTGTTCCATAATCTGCAGGTTTGATAGTCATTAATTTAGGGCAATTAGGAGGTGCAGCTGACAAAGCTGAGTTTGGGCTAAACAAAAAAAAAAACCCAAAATAAATTAATTTCCGAGCATGCACTGGGATTCTTGCATATAAAGATGGCTTCTGGAAAAGAGCAAAGTTTGCTTAAAGGGGAAGGGGAAGTCTAGGAGTTATTTTAATCAGTAATTAATCTGGCACTTAACCAGAGAAGTAGTAGCAGCATGTGCAGGTCTTTCTTGGAGGCCCATTAGACCGAAGACCAAGGGGGATGCTGAGGCTGGCCAAAGCACTGAAGCTGATGGTGCTTGCATCAGATCTGTAGTCCTGGCTGAACTAGAGAATATCTTTTTGGAAGATGCTCAAAGGCTGACTGCAGACTTTGAGGAATGAAGAAGCTATTGGATCTCTGGGTAAGTTGCCCCACATGCAGCTTCTCTGCTCTTCTGATGTACAAGTACTGTAGCTTGCCTAGTGTCTCAGCCATTAGATTTTATTTCCTGTCTTATGCCCTGTTTATCCATATTATTATCTCTTCTAGTTCTTTTTGGATAATGCCTACTGTGTAGGAAGGTATATAATAGTAGGAAAGGCTGAAAAATTGTCACAGTAATGTCACCAAAATGGTCCTGACTAGAAGGTGTTGCTGCAGGAGTCGGATTTTTCTCAAACTTCCCTCCATGCATATGAGCTTTTGGCCATGTTTCAAAGTAAAATGAAGGCATGTCTTTTTTTTTTTTTTTTGTAAGCTGAAAAGCTGTTGTGTGCACTCTTCCTTCTGCTTGGATGCACATGCAGGCAGCTGCTGCTGTGGGAAGCCGAAGTCACCGATGGTGCGGCTAAACTAAATGCCTCTCGAATTGGGGGGCATAAATCCGCCTGTGTAACATCAGTGCCCAGGGCACTGCTCCCTAGACTGAACCAGCGCTTCGGTGTTGAGCAGATGGAGCAGCTGCCCAGGAAAGGGCTTAGAAAACCTATGTTTTGCCTTGCGAGGTGCTTTATCCCTACAAGCTCCGTTATACAGATTCGCCGGGGTTAAAAGCCCTGGTGCACGCTCCCTTTAAGCGCCACCCAAGAGCAGCGCCGACTGCCCCTTACTGCGTACCTACGCTGAATATTAAGCAGGCTCCTAAATGCGATGAGGCTATTATAGCTGAACAGCTTCACCACGTGCTTGCTGTACACACGTCCGGCAAAGAAAGCAAAGGCATGATGTCACCAGTACTTCTCATCTGAAATTAAATATCTGTCTTTTAGTTCCCTAGCCACACAGAGACTCTGTATGAGAAACACACACTGGGAGTTCAAGCTCTGAGTCATCTCATATATATTTCACTAAAGCCGAGGGAATAATGGAAAGAATAGACCTGCAAAAGAGCAATTCTCTGTTCCAGCAAGACTAGAGAAGAAAACTGGTCGGGGAAATACTAATGGGTTCACAAGGCAAAATCTTGCCAATGAAATCGTGGCTCTAATACTCCGTACCTTTGCAGCAAGGCTGTGATTTGCTGCAGAAAGTGCAGCAGAGAATAAATGGGTCGAGTCGTGTTCATTAACAGCAGAGACGGAGCAAGTGACATTTAAAACAAGCCCCCTTGCAGGGAAAGTAAAATGATTTATTCTGCAGTCGCGAAATGTTTGTGGTCACAATTAGCTTTTCAAGCGCAAGGCGCAGGGACGCACGGCGCCAGCCGCCAGGCAGGAATAAGCGCGGCTTTTGATCTTCTGGAGTTCAGTGCTGCATTTCTCCCGCAGCTCTGGTGCATCGCCAGCACCGTGAGCTTGTGGAGGCTGCGCCCTTCGACACCAGCATCAGTCGCAGCGTTTCGGAGCAGTTGTCAGGGGTTGAAACAGGAGGCATGAGGCTGAAGGAGATTTGTCCTGTTCTATCCTAAGCGGTAAATTGTGCTCAGCTCCGTGTTATCCAACTCGTGTGTCAGCAGCTGCACTCGGACACAGTGGATGCCTCTGGCACAGGAGTGCAATTCATCTAGGTAGAGATTTGGGTGGTCAAAGAGGGGTTTTAGGTTCCCACTTCCCTTTTTTTCCCTTTTAAATCTCGTCTAGGACAACATTATGGCTGCAGTTGTGGGGGCAAAGTGGAAGAGACACTGACCCCAGCAGAAGAGGAGTGAGGCAGGCTGGGAGGACCAGTACAGGGTAGAAACACGTTAACTCCAGGTCTGCAGCAGCCGAAGGGTCCTTCTGACCACTACGATGGCCTTCAGGTGGTGGGGCCCAGGTCTTTGCTCCTCACAGGCCTCTTGCTTCAAACAATTCACTTGGGCAAGACTTACAAAAATACATTTTAGTACTTAATGCCCAGCTGATGCATGGTCAGGATTTCAGAAGCACCTACCTGAACCTGGGACCCCAATAGCACTGATTTTTGGTAGGAGTCGGGCACTGACAGTGCATAAGCAGAGAACATCCTATGTGTTTTTAAGAGCCTGTTAACACTTCCAAAATCTGCCCCTTCTTTCTATGCCTTGGTACCTGACTGCAAACTGAGCCAAGAGAGCCTGTTTCAACATAAAAACACTGAGGACTGTTGATATTATGCCTGGGGATGCTCCCATTTTATGTTCTTTCTTACCAAAGTGTTTGGGAAGAATTTAATTTATTTTTTCAGCAACCCTATGTGTGTTTCTGCTTGCCTGCAGCCCCCTAAAGCATGGGGTAAAGAAATGGCCCAGAGCCCTGTGGAGCAGGACACAGGCTATTTTAGCTTCTAGCCATGTCCAGCCCCTACTTAGCACCAGGCTGGTTCATTTGTGGCTTTCCCTCCCTGATCTCTTCCCATGCCCCTCATCTGCTTGCCAGTTGGGTGAGTTCAGTCGTCATGGGCATAACCTGGCTCTGAAATATTTTTCTCCAAGGGAGCTCAAGGTGTTCCCTACTCAGCAAAATGTTTTTCTCATCCTACCTAAAATTCAAGCTGCTTGGTGCAGGGAGCAGCCATGCACTAGGGTTCCTTGTTATTTGATGAAGGATCTGGTGGTGCTACAAGGAAGGCTTGGGGCAGTAGGCAGCAGGTTGCCTTTGTGGAGCTGGAGAGGTTAAAAATCCCTCCTCTAAGATGCTTTCCTGCTCTTAGTGGATTATAGCCTCGACCCGAGGCTCAACAGACATGGGTGCTTCAAATCTGGATCTTCCAGTGACTTTTCTCTTCATCCAGAGAACAAACTATGCTCTGCCAACACACAGATAGGTTTGTAGCTTGAACACGGTAAAAATCATGGGACCCATTCACTTCTTAATTGGGTTCATGTCAAATTACTCTGAAGTATCAGGCATAGCACTGAAGAATCCAGCCCAAGATTTGTGCTGACTCCATAATGGGAATGAATTCCCTTCCCTAATGYGCAGTGTGTTGCATAAAAGTCATTATTACACATTGTGAAATCTAATTACATTAATACATGCTGTGTATACACTCTAATAAAGTCAATGGATGGAATAACAACAGAGCTAGTAATGTACCATTCCACCAAAATTACTATTGCTGTCAATTTTATTTTGAATTTTCTTGATTTACCATGAAGAGCGTGACTTCCAGCTTGGCTCATTTCAGCAGGTAGATGAAGTGATAAGGCCTTACAAGGGACTCAGCGCCAGCAGGTCCTATGGAAATGACTGTGCACGTGGGAGTGGGGACTACCATGCCCCATCACACCCCCAGTGGTGAGAAAAGCCCCTCCAGAAGATCATCAATGCCATCCTAAGATGGGTTTAAAACCTTCTGGGCAGAATTACCCTTTGAAAGTACCACTTATTGCCTCTGATTATAGTGAGATCCTCAGGCATCTGTGCTCTCGGTTGCCTCACTTAGGTACCTAAAATTAGATGGCCCCAAATGCCCTTGCAGAGGTCTGTGGTGTGCAGGAGGAAGAGAATGAATAGTCCTCAGGCTTTTTCTGGGCTTCACAGATATGTATTTGCCCATGACAGTGAGAATTTTATTGTATTGATGGAAGTGGTCATCATCAGCACTGCAGCCTGTGCAATGGGACCTGGGACTCAGTTGAGGCCACAAGGTAACTTCCCACTTAATCCAACAGTAAGAAAAATGCAGGAAGAAAGCAGCAGGACTGACATCTGAAGTGTTGAACTGAGAGGGAATTTAGCTCTAAGACTATTTTCAGTTTTCTACTTCCCCACCGTTAACTTATCATTGTAAAGCTCCTCTTATAAATATGAGCTGCTGTGGCTAGCCTGCTGGTTCCCTGCCCTCTGCTCTCCTACAAGTTCTGTCAAAGAAGTAGGAATCAAGCTCGTTTTATTAGTGGAAAGGGTGAAGATGGGCTCCTTAAACTTCAGCATCCCTGAGGGGGTGGGCACACAATTGGCAGCTGTTGCGATGCTGCTTGCAAAGTGTCCTGAGCCCATCAGCTGGAGAACTCAGTTTGGGAGCTGATAAGAGGCGGTTGCAAGGGTTGTGATGATCTCCTTCTGAAGATCTCTTCTTTACAAGTGTGGAAAATGAGCCCAGGGCTAGGTCATTAGAGAAAAAGAAATGAAAAGGGAAGGGATAGAGCCATGGACTGAGCAAAAAAAGTACTGCTTTGCATTTCCTTTCCTAGAAGATTCAAACCCTGGAAGAAGATCCTCTCCTACTGTCCCTATCACAACCTCTTCAGAAGCAAAAAGGCTGAGCTTGCAGTGTTTCAGTATGTGTTTATTTCTAAACAAAACAGGATGCTGAAAGATAGCCCCTGAACAACATCTAAATATTTACTGGAGAGAACCTGGTACTGCTTGAGTCACCTCAAATACCGATTTGCTGAGACAAGGATCGTCTAGGGTCCTAATTCTGCAAGCTGAGCATAGCAGGTTCATAACTTTTCCTGATGTGCAAATGCAGTGGAATTGGTTCTGTTCCCATGGAGCTCAATGAGAGCTTGGTCCCTGGCACAGGGGGTGAGCACAGTCTTTGCTTTTTCACAGTGTAGATCTTATTTTACATTAGGTAGTACAGTGCGCTCCAGGAAGCTGCCTCAGYAGGATCGTCTCTCCTACAGCCAAAAGAAAGTGCAGCATACAAAGCAGCAAATACACCATGCCAAATCTTAGCAGCTAAGCTACCCCTCCTGCAGACGCATCCGCCCGCACTTACCACTGAAGCATCTTGTAAAACAACAGTGATTCATCACGTTTGCTCACAGTCTGACTGGAAGTGGCCAATGTATTAGCTTTTGACTGTCTGTCTTGTTAAAAGAAAATCTGCTTGGAGAAATGTATGCCCATGGAGCACCTGTTGATCAAAATGTGTAATTCCCATCACAGTGTTTATTCCAGTCTCCTCTGTAGAGGACCTGCCTCTCTTTGTAATACCTCAAACAATCTGTCTACAAATATGTGCTAGAAAAGTTTTTTTTTTTTTGTGTGTGTGTGTGTGTGTGTGTGTGTGGTTTTAACTATTCAGTAGGCCATTACTGGCAAGGTACAGACAGTGCAAACTTGACTGTGTCCTCTTGGCCACCTGAACTCCTGTTCTCCTGAACGTGCGTTTCACACTGAGGATATCACTATATCTTGCTTTCTCTCTGTCCTCTGGTTTAATTCCTCCACTCCTTGGATCAAACTCTGGAGAAAAGAGAAGTGCCAGAAAATACGCAGGTAAAATCAAGGGGGTGAGGAGGAAAAAGGCAATGAGACCGTGTGCCTTTTCTGAAAGGGGAAAGAGAATTTGGAGTTGGGTCTGAGACTGGTGAGAGGGAGATGAAGGGGTGAGGAATAGCATGAAAGTACCATAATCAGCCCTATTTTCCTTTCCTGTGGGATAGGAAGGTCAAGCTTCCTCAGCACATAGCTGAGTGCTAGATATATCTGTCAAGTGTGCACCGAAACTACTACCTGATTTTTTTCCCCGTGGTAAATTACTGTGGAAGTCAACAATATTTCTGTCTTTATTGCAGAATCATGACTATCAGATACAGAATAGACAGAGGGGTCGCGTTGATACAGGTCTCTTCCTCTCCCCTGCTGAAGTGATTTATGAATGTGGTAGTCTTTCCAGTTCCCACTCTGCCAGGTATCCTGGGAATGAGTCCAGTCTCATTCACTTGCATCCCAAAACGGAGGTGTAAATGTTGCTTGTGGACAATCAGTGGCTTCCCGAGCCACTTCAGCTTCATAAATCATCCGGGCTGGGACTCAGCAGCCAACGGGGCTCTTCTGATGCCAGCTGTCAAAGATGCAGATGTGCAGGACAGGGCCGGGATGCAGGACTCGCAGAGAGCTGGGGAAGGGTCAGGTCACTGTTGAACTGGGGGGAGGCTTCCAGTCGCTGCCTTTGCGCATGTCTGCTGTGCAATGAGAACGCCTTGCTACCAGGCGCAATTTTTTTTGATTGTCTGTTGATTAATCTTGTTCAACACTAATGGATAATAATACTCCATTAGTGGAGATAAACTGCCATGCTAATGATCTGGACTGAAGAGTATGTATACATCATAATCTTGCTACATCCTTAGTACTGTCTTCCTCCTTCACTACAGAGTCCTTTAGTGATAGACAGCTTTTTCAAATTAGTTCCTGGCCTTTATTTTTCATGAAGAATTCAAACTAGTCTCCCATTTTGCAGGTGCAAATCAACCCTCATGGAAGTTTGGCTTCCAGCCAGTCCTAAAATTCAGGAATGTCCTTCATTTGTATTCTGATGCTGAGGAGCGWTGACATGCCAAAACTCTGCAAAACCTTCTAGCTGCCAACAAATGCCATGACCCGGCACCAGTGGCAATTCCAGGACAACGCAGCTCCACCGATCTCTGCTGCAGCCATAAGAGAAACAAGGAAAACACCGGCTCCTGATAGGAACCTGAGCCTATGCAGGAATTAATGAAATCTCAGTTTGGAAACTCACAGATGCCATTCTGTCGGGAGTGAGCTGCGTCTGCCATAAAATCCCCTTGGATAAGGCACAGTAAACATCTGGTACCTTTTTTTTTGTTGTTTTTTTAATAAAAACTATAATTGTGTTTTAGGCCTTGTTGTCTGCACATGCTGGTAATGTGCCTGCTAGGTCTAATTAGTTGACAAGTGACGAGAGACTGCTGTAGTTAACGGGAGGCTGGGTGCCAGAATGGTTAGATAGGTTGGCCAAGAGCCACAGGAGCATGCAGTTACACGATGGCTGTGCGTGAGGCAGGAAGGTGCATTATCACCTGCTTTATGGACACTGGGAGAGTAGGAAGCAAGGTGGACTGATAAACCAGGTGCTCACGGCTTTGCTATTCGTCTTATGTAAACTGGATCCGCAGTCAGTGAATATGAAGGTTAGGCTTCTAAATAGCTCTTCAGTGCGAAGTCCTTGTCCTTGAGCCTCACATGAGTACTTCTCTTGATGCTTGTGCAAATAAGATGGAGAGGACTTGCCCCTGAGTTTAGCATGAGTAAGGTTTGTAAAAACTCACGGCACTGAAGTAACTCTATTCCTGTTTGCCATCGATGATACAATCCCCCCCTAACAGTCGGCAAAAGCTGAATGAGGTCATGACAGAGCAGGTTCCCATCTTGTATCCATTTCATAACTGAATGTATAGGACAGGATCATTAGCTATGGAAAGCAAAAGCCAACCTTCTCCGCTTTGTTTGGGTCTTGGAAGAAATCCTTGAATTATTGCTTATTTCTAAGGCTGTGTGTAACTCCCTAGATTTCATTGGGAATGAAATCACAAGTTTATACACAGCAGTCATGCTTCAAGTGTTAGCCTGCAAACCATTTGCCCAGCAAGAGCTGGGTTAACTGGGGAGCTGAAAGCAGATATATAATGATTCTCCTCCTGCCCCCATCAAGGCCCACAAAATTGCAGCCTGCATCGTACCTACGTTCTCTGTAGAGCTATACAAATGCAGCTTCCCCCGGGTTGGGGAAATACAAGGAGGAGGCAAAATGGACCAGGTGTAAGTTGAATGAACCAGTCATTCAGAAGGCAAAGCCCTCTGCAAGGCAAAACATGGGTAAGTTTGAGCAGTACAAGAGCTTTGTATGAGATCTTGAAATAATATTACATACAAGAGTATCAGAGGATCAGATCCAGTTTATTTTCTTAAAGGTAAACCCATGTACAGCAATTCCTCTCTGACCTCCAACCTGAATCAAAGGTACTGCTGGGAAGGAAGAGATGCATCTTGCCCACAGAAGAAGGTGCATAAAGTGGACCATCAGAAGTGAAAACAGGATCACCAAGGTATCAAACATCAAATTCAAAGTCAATACCTATGACACTTGTTTCCCTATAAATTCAATAACCCCCTCCCATTTTCCCATTGTTTCACTGGGAAGACATGCTATGGTAAGAAAAATCCCAGCACAGACTGAGAAGCAGCAGTTACCTCTACTCCTGTAAACTAGGAAAAAACCCACTAAAGTCAGGGGAGTTACTCTAGAATAAAACTTCGTAAATGAAAAGGACAAATCTCATTCCCATTTCCTCCTGTCCAAGGCACCATGAAATGAACATTTTGAATTTAAAATGCTGCTGACCTTAAAACTGTGTCCAATATTTTTTCAAAAAAAAGACTCCCAAGTTTATGTTTTGGCAGCCAGTTAAGTGGCCTGATTTACAAATCTCTGAGCATGCTGGGGTCTCCAGCGATATCTGTCAAGTTGCAGTAGAAACTGCCGAGTGCTGAGCATTTTCTTAAAAAATGCGACTGTTTTCTTGGACATGTAATCCAAAGTCCATTGAAGCAGGTGGATATATTCCCATTGACATCTAAGGGCTCTGGATGTGGACACTAAGGTAGAGCCTTGTTTCTGTGTTGCCCACTGAAGCGCAGAGAAAATTCAGAGTCGGCGTCTGTCTGGTGAAACACTGTTTGCTCCAAACAGAACCCGAGTTTGGTTTGGGGCTGAAAAACCGTGGCAAAAGTGATTCTATCTCCACAGGCAGGAAACCCCAAACATTGCTCCAGAACTCATTTTATCTCTTTCAGCAAAATAAATGGCATGTGGGGAAGCTCTTTCAGCCTAAGACGACGCCACTGTAGAACTGAAGGACAGTCAGAGGAGCACTGGAAGGAGAGCTGGGAGACTGAACAAAGTGGGTAAAATGCATTAATATCTTTTAAAAGAAAGGCTTTGTTCTTCAAGAACAAAAAAGCTTTCCACAATACTGAACTTCCTTTAATCCTTTGGTTCCTTTATTCCTTGGAGGAGGGAGGAAAACCAAAACCCAAACAAGGCAAGAGCACTATCCCATTTATTTTTGTTTGCTTATATGCAACACAATTCAAGGGCAGAACACTTAAATTTTGATTTTAACATCACAGCGAATGAGGCACCATCATCTTTACATTCCTGGCATGATCTGATTCACAAGTGAAAAGCTTAGATAATGATTATTTAAAAAGTGAAAAAATGGAAAATAAAGCCAAAATAGCATTGCACTGTAAATGCAGAAAAAAATTATTCTGGCACTGACTGCATGTTTGTGCATGTATATGTGTACATAAAAAAAAGAAAAACCTACTGAGTTATTGAATACAAATGAGAATGGCAAGAACTGTTTTTCCCCAAGCCGTTATATATTCCATAATCCTGTCACGAAAATGTCTTTCCTCCCACCTCTGACTCTCTATTGTTGTTTTTCAACCAAAACAAAGTGAAAGGAGATGAAAAGATTGAAGAGGAAACGGTAAGTTATTTTCAAAGGTAATTTCTATAGTTTTTTTTAATCATGCGCTGGCATGGTGACAGAAGCTACCAGCGTGTGCACAGAATGGTGTCGGGTGTTTTTTCTTTTTTTTTCTTTTTTTTTTTTTAAGGAAAAGAACAATATTTGTAACAAATGAATGTGCTTCCCAATTCCAGGAGGTTGCAGCCCGCCACGAAACCGCCTGCTTTGCCTGCCCTAACTCACGCGAAGCACCCAGCCTCCTCGAGCAGCCCCGCGGGCTCGCGAGTCAGGACGAGCGGACAAGGAGGTGACACGGTGTCGGTCTGGGCGCAAGCACCGAGGCCCCAAAATTGAGAGCGCGGCTTAGCCTGTCTCCGCTTGCCAACGAGGCAAAGGTGGAGATGGGGTACACGGGGCAAAACCCACTGGCAAATTTTGTTCTGCTCCAGCTGTGCAGCATCCCAGAGGGTTCGGATAAGGTTCAGCATCGCCCCGCGCAGCGTAGGATTAGTGCCTGTAGCAGCACTTCCCAATTTCTTGTCCAGCAAGTTTTGCAGACAGCACTGAGGCAACTCGCTGCTGGCACCTGCATCGTTTGTGAGCACCCTAGTTTCGCCTCCTTTTGCTCCAGCGCATATGTTATAGGCTTATCTTATTTTTGAAAAGTTTGCCCTAAATGGTGCTCTTTTTTTTTTCACACTTTGTGTTGCAGCTGTGAACACAGGCAGTGCTGCACTATGGAAGAAATGGTTTGCACAATTTTTTTTTTCCTTTTTTTACAAAAAAGCATTTTAATCTTTTTTTCCCCTCCTTCCTAAGCAAATTGTTGTTTACCAAGAGCTCGCACATCCTGGTACTTACGTAGACAGTTCTGTCACAAATACAATTGTACTTTCTTCTGAGCTCTGACATATGTTTTTCAAAGCATATGCGTGCTCCTCCATGAGCTTGAGTTTTTTTATATGCAAATAGGGGTCTCGGTTGACTGCCCCAAAGCCTAAAATCCCATGGAAATCAAAAGAACGGAAGAGTGTTCTTAAAGTGAGACACGCTAGGGTGATTTCCTTAACTGCAGCTGCAGTTTCCCAACTTCCTCAACTATAAGCACATATAAATTCACCCTCGGGACCTGCCACAGTTTTGGACAGTCACGGTTTGAAATCTCGTCCTGGAAACCCGCCGTCTTGTCTGCCCAAAGCCCGGGGGTCTTCCAGGAACGTTAGTTGTAGGGTGATGCACAGGGAGAGCACAGAGCTGGGGGAAAACGCTGCTGCTTCAGGTTTGCACCCTGACGGCACTCGGTACGTTCTCCTGCTTGCCCGGCAGAGGATTTGCATTCACTCGGAGTCGTGCTCCACCGCAAACGTGGCCGCGTTTCTGCTGTCGCTCGCTGCGGCGAGGTCGCATGGTGGCGAGAGCCTATCCTCTCCATGATGAACTCATTACGCGCAGGTCCTGCTTTGAAGTCGGAGCTACAAGCAGGGCTAAGGTAGCAAGACAGAAGATATGCTCATGGGATGCAAGCCCCAGTTCACTTGGCACCCGAGCAAGCCCACGAATACCGGTGAGATCACCCCAAAATTACGTGCTGATGAATAAAGACCTTGCAGCCTAAGGACACGGTTCCCAGGCACGGGAAAGGCTTGTTTTAAGGACCAAGTGATGATGAATCACTTGGGTATTAAATCACACACCGGGCTCCCAGGGTCCTGGGAACGAGTCCAACCACCTGAGAAGCCACCTTACTTTCCGTCAGCAACGATCATCTGAATCCCGGTTTCCCACAGCTTTGCTCAGAGAAATACAGTACATTCAATTAACGGCTTCAGTCCATCTCAGTATTAAATGTCTTCATGCCTTAAATAATGTGTAACAGTATTTTATAATAATATATAATAAAGATTAGACCTAGAAAAGAACACAGTGTAATCCTGTTATATGAAAGCAAGGATATTTTACAGACTATAAATCAAAGGTTCCCTGCAATAGAAGGCTCCGTTGTTACCTTGTAAGCTAGATAAACAACCAGCCACACTCCAGAAAAGCTTAACTAGATGCTATATGTTGTGATAAATAATATACAAATCAAAACTTAATTGCTAACAGCCCTCCCTTTAAGCAGCCTGCTTGCTGTGCTTGCTGTCACGAAATCTCCCTTTCTTCAACAGCAGAGCATGTGCGAAGCTTTGGGGAACTCCATGCATTAAAAGTGCAATTATGGAAACAATTTATAATCAATACATGGTTATTAGGGTAACCTGCATGTATGGGGTATTTTATAGCAATTAGAATCCCAACAGGCCTTTCTAGGAGTGAAATTTTGCATCTTTTTGTTTTGCCTTCCAGGTTTCAGTCCCAGCAGTGCCACCTACTGCTGAGATAACTCTGAATGCTGAATTTGTTATTTCCTCGGGGGAAAATTTTCAGAGGCCATAATCTGCAGGTGAGCTGGGACACAAGCTCATAGGGAAAAAAATATATATATTCTCCCGAAAGCTCAGCGATCTCCGACCAAACCTCTCCACCTACACATGGCTGAAACCAAAGGGAGGAAAAAAAGGTCCGTAATTTGTAATCTCATATTGCGAAAACCAAGTATTACACTGATCATTCTTCATTCACTTGCAACAATTCATTACGCAGCTGGTGCGAATTGTCACAGATCCAGCGAATACAGTGCAGTTTTATACTAGCTCCTACGAGCTGAATTTCTGGCCCAGAAGAAACATTAAGAAATATGAAGAATTCCTTTTTTACATTTGAAGCAAAAATTAACAAACTTCCGCCAACGAAAACCAAGCCGTGCTTATTTCTTAGTGATAGAGGGTTATTTCATTCTTATAAGAATAATGATTAGGTTATTTGGCTAATGAAGGCTATAAAGAGCAGCTGAGGTAGAATCGCAGCATCTTCGGTTAAGTGCATTTTTTTTTAATGTTGCGCAAAACATAAGGAAACATATCAAAATGGTGTCTGTCTGGAAATATGGAAACAATCTGAATTTGTTTTGGGTTAAAACACATCCTCCTCTGGTGGTGCCTCAGAGGGGTTTGTGCCTCATTCTTCCATGGCACCGCATCTCCTTCCATAAAAATAGCCTTCTGGCTGAACTACATCCCCTGGGATGCCCGTTTCAGGGGCCGAAAGGGACATTTGGCTCCACTGTTGGATGTATAGTCTGGCCAAGCAGCTTCAGCTGTAGGGAAGAAGAAAGGTATAAAATACTGTGCTATACCGACCGAGGGTTCTGGGTTGCTTCCAGCAGGGGATTTGTTATGGGATAAGGGCTGCAAGAACTGGGATTTATATGAATATTCATTCTAAGAGAGGCGAGATGCTCCTCCAGTGCTATCATCTTCACAGCATGCTGTATGGAGTTTAGGGGAAGTTCCTCTAAACTTGGCAGACACTCCTTGTTCAGGCAGAAGGAGGTAAGCTATATTTTTCCAGTAAAATAGCTGCAAGAATAGGACTATAACCCAAAACAGGGTCACCTGAAAGGCTGCAGAGATAGTAAGTGATTTGGGTGAGGAAAGTTAACTGAGAGATGACTGCAAATGCCAGGGAGTGCTTAGGATTTGACCGAACCATATTACCTATTAGCAGACACAGACTGAGAAGAGAGCAACAAAAGTATGGAAGCAGTGAGAAAAGCACAGAAAGAGAGTGCTCTGGGGTGACATGCTTGCTGAAGAAAGTTGTAAAACTTTTAGGAAAGCAGTTGGTTTTCTCCCTGATGTGTTCAGGGATCTAAAGCTTTGGATATGCTCTCTGTCAAGATACAGACTTGCATCAAAGAAAACCCCTATCTGATATCATTGCTTTCTCCTCCTAAAGGAGACAGGCCAACAGAGCACAAGACGGTTGACCTCTTGCATCTGACAGCTCAAGTGTTAAAAGCAAACCAGGAATTCCTGTGCTAAATTTGGCCTCCCTATTCTAACAATCTTGGCTTTGAATAAAACCATGCATCTAATCCTTTTCTTGGTGCTTGCACTCAAATAGAGTAACCTAACTGCTCAGCTCTACAGAAACACCAGGCACCTCACATCTGAAAAAGAGCAGTACTCTTCCCCACTCTATTTGCCCATGGAGGCCCCACTCTGCGTATAAACTTTGCTTGCAGGAAAGTTTAGCTTCTCACACCTTTCACTTGCACCTTTCTCCCCTGCCTTCCCCGGATTTGGAGGAAGCCCAGAGACTGATGCGCAGCAGGTTTGGTTTGCTTGGCCTTCCTCTGTCATCCTCTGTCATGCAGATGAGATATACATCCTCCTATACATATATATATGCTCAATGTTTTGTTACATCCAGTTCTCTAATTTGATATCTTTTTTACTTATCTTTCCTCCAAAGTGACTGGACAAAACATTAAGATAGCAATGGGGAAAACATCTGTCCTATAAGATAAACTTTCAATAATATATATATATATATATATATATACAGGTCTCCATGCAAAACTCTGCAGATTTCAGATTCAAAGCGTAACCACATGCTTCTTTCCACCTTACCAAGCACCTTCATCACAAGCCAAAGAAACATTTTATGAAAAACAGTTAGGGTTAGGTTGTCCCTCTGAATGACTTTGGTGTCCTGATGTCCTCTCTGTAGGTGGGCAAAGCAGCATGAGATGGAACAGGAGAGAACTGGAGGGTTCCCTCCATCTAAATCCTGCCCACTGGAAGCACCCAAGTTAGGAGCCTGGGACAACGCTGGGTGCATCGAACATCTTCTGAAGGTCCTTACCTCCCCCTAGGGACTGCAAAGGCTGGGATGACAGGGTGGCTGTCTTAGTTCAGCCCAGTCTGTCTGCTGTGAACATCATCGATATTCCAGCCTTGATGTCCTCCCCAACCCTGATAGGAACTGATAATGTACACATCCAAAGATGCTTTTGCCTCACTTTCTGGGCATCAGCTAGACTGCTTTATCATTCCAGCCAGATTAGCCCTTTTCATTGCACTTCTCAAAGGCACATCCAAGAATCTGCATTTGCCAAAGAGCAAAAAAGGGGTTGATGGGGAAACTCTTTTCTGGGGTTCTTATGAGAGTTATTCCAACATGGAGTGAAAAATAAACTATAAAGCATAATTTACCATTGTCCTTTCAAATCTGCTTGTTTGGCCCTCCCTAAATGTTTCAACCCAGAATATCTCCAGCTGCTCCCTTGACTGTGAGAGAGCTTGAATTCCCAAACAATCTTCTGTATACTCTGTCTCTGCTGTGAGCTCAGCTCTATTCTGTAGGATTAAATCTGGACGTTATTAAATTCTGTTGATCAGTGACAGAAGTGCCTTCAGAAAGAGTGCTGAGCAGCTGCTTAATATTGTTTTTGTGGTGATGGGGAGGCAAATGTCTTTTGCATTGGCTGGAAAAAGCAGTTTGTGTCATTCCTAGAGGCACTTTATTGTGGAAACACAGCTCGGAGTCATTCTTTTCAGGCCAGTTGCCAAAACTTCAACAGAAGCAGAGAAGCTTGCAAATAATTAGCTGGACTGTCTCTAGCAGGAGTCAGTTTGGAATTTATAGTTGATTATAATTCTCAAAGATTGTAAAGAAGTGATCTGACCGGACAAAACAAGTCCAGTACTCAAATATTCCTTTGCAAACCACCACTTTCCTCCCTAATGCACCAGTTCTGATGTGAAGCAGCTTGACAAAAAAATCTGCAATTTGACCTACTGGATACAGAAAGAATAAATTGCTCTTTATAACTTGAAAAAAAAAAAAAGAATCCCCCTTACCCCCAAGCAAATCAATACAATGTCTTGAATTCGGGAAGGATGCTGTTTAATTGGAATACAGATCCTGCATGAAACCAGGATTCTAGCGTGAGGTATTTAATACATTCTGCCACAATAAAAGAAGAGAATTAATGGACTCAGTGGGAAATCTAGATGTCATTTAGCTCTGAATCAGCTATTATTTTACACTTGGCATTGATAGGAGTTAAAAGGAGGCCACAAGCCCAAGACTTGCTCAGAACCTTGCGAGTGCCAGTTCCCTTTATACTCCCATGATGCCTGCTCGGTGGCTTCCATTTCTCCGGCGCTCAATCACAGCAGCAGCAAACCGAGGTAATAAACGGTGAAGTCACTTCAGGCTAAACGTGGGTAGAAAATGCATGCATTTTCTCTCTTTTTAAACATGTGGCTACCGCACATGCATGTACGATGTAGCTGGCAGATTATATAATATATGGAAACTAGCCAGATGTTTATTGCAGAAATTCTATTCTATGAATGCGTGCTTAATTGAAGTACGCTGCTTGCCCTATAAAGCAGGGATGAGTTTTTCACCACTTTGATTGCTAGCACATGCATACATATTAGGGCGGGAATGAAATGTGAACAATGAATTTTTTACACTTTCTAAGGACAAAAAGGATATAAATTTTTGTAATTATTTTTTCTTCCTTTCCTCGATATTAGGAGAGGACCATAACCTGTAAGAAATGGGGCAGGCGAGGGAAGTTTATGAGTGAAAGCGGTCTGGGCAACTCTCCAAATCCATCCCAGAGTTTGTTTCCAAGTAGAGGATTTATTTGAAGAGCGGCATGATTTTCAGTCTTCTGAGAAGTCATCACTGCAACTGTCCTCAGTACTTCTTGGATCTATCAAAAGGGCTGTGTTGTCATTGCTCTCCAGGCCCAGCATTTTGCTGACTGTAAGTCCTATAATGCTGCATGTAGAAGCCATTATTTATAAATGTGGATCTGATTAATCCTCACGATACCTTCGAAAGGGAATATGTAAAGTCATGAATGTCTTGCTCCAAGCCAAATGGCAAGCGAGGAGCAGAAACAAGGTTGGGATTCAAGCGCTCCCAATTCCCATGCCTTTTCACTAAGCAGCTACGCACTGCTAAAGAGGCAAAGCCCACTCGAGGCTGAGTCCTGTCACACAAAAAATTAGCTATGAGAGCAATAGCACAACGAAAAAATGCTGCAGATGCTAGCCAGGTGCTGCGTCCTAGTTCTGATACTATTCTGGATGCTTGCCTTGAAACAATCTGGCTTCCCTGCTATCTGAAATACCTAAGGATTGACCTCACGTAACTCTGTTTTCCTATAGGGAGCTGCGAGACGCCTCCCAGCTCTTTCCAAACCAAGCTGCAGAAGAAATGAGCCGAAACGCTCTCACCGGATGCCGCAGAGCAAAGACGCTTGGTTCTGCAGTGGGGGGAAAGGCAGTCTCTAGCTGCAGAAACCAGATGGTGGGCAGTAGGAAAACATCCAGGGATCCTACTCCTGGAGGCCTAGTGGGAGAAAGTGCTTTGGGTCTGCGCTGGGGAAAACAGTGCCACGTCAGCAGCTCCCCGGCTTTAGGCTTGCTGGCTGGTTTCATTGCAGACCTGGTTTTCTCTTTCATTAGATTGAAAGCAGAGGTCTCGAGAGAGAGCTGAAAAAAGCTGTTTGAGAAAGCCTTGAGAGGAGTTTCTCTCTCTTTCCTCAGAGCAAGCGCTCATAACAGGGAATTGCTTTGTCATATTCTTGGAGCGGCTGCGGCATTTCCAGGCTATGGAAACCCCACCTGAGGACGAAGGGGAATGGCTCAGTTGCGGGGCTCGTGTGACTGCAGGCCGGCTGGCTCCTTTCAGGCCAGCGGTGTTTTATTTCAGAAGTCAGTCACGCTTTGCAAAGGCTTGAGCTCAGCTTGGCAGAAGAAGAGTGCTTTTGTCCTCTCTATCTCCTCTCCGAGATGACCTTTAGCTTTATAATCTGATCGGCTCGAAGGCCTGATAATCTCCGATTTGTTGGTAACGGATATCGTTTGTTGGCAATGCCCAAATTGTGCAGCCCCATTTTAAAAATAATTGTGCCGAAGCAAAGATAAGCTATTGTCTCCAGCTACAGGGTTTTAATAAAGCCAGTATATGAGAGGGCAAGGATCCAAAGCAATTATAACCTAATTGACCCTGTTAAGCTTTCTTTCTTATCTAAAAGTTCATTCTTTGCCAGTCAGGCTCATGATATCTGTGGCTTGGAAAGTGCAGTTTTTAATGACCCGTTATCTACAGCATTCCTGATCCAGATAAATAAATGCAGGCCTACGCCTCTCGATGGATGATTGATTTAGTTACAGTGGTCATAATTGGTCTATTAGGGAGAATCAGTCTGCTAAAGCAAGCAAAATGAACGAGGTGTGGAGGGAGGCTGAGCACAGGATTTACCTTGACAGAGGAACCGATTTAAATGAAGGCAATCCACGGTTGCCTATTTAATACTCCATGGAGTATGAAAAAGCTCTCGAGAAATAATTACTCTCCATATACACGGTTGTAACAAGGAAAAATTAAGTCACTGGCAAACCGAAGTTACCATTTCCCCATAAGTTTCACTGGCTCATGTGGCATTAACAGCCGGCAGCCCGGGGCCTGCAAACGAGCGTGCCGTACAGATCACCTCGGGGCAGGCGGCCTACTCGTGTGCTGCCAGCACATCTTGCCGGCTAAATCGGGGAAGGGGCACCCGGCGTCAGCGCGGTCCCTTTCGTTCGTTGTCTCTAACTGACAGGAGATGGTTCGGGCAAGAACGGCAGCGGGAACGGGGCTCGCGAGGCGCGATGGAGACTACTGTACAGCAGCTCAGGCAGGGAGGGAATTGGGTGGCGGAGGCTGTAAGCAGGCAGATTAATCCCCCCCGAAGGGCATGCGGTGGCTTGGCCGGATGCATGATGCGCATTCAGAAGAAGAGATTTACTTTCGGCTCCTGCCGAGCGGGAATACAGATGAGGAAGCTGGCTCCCTGTGCTTCCCCTTCTCGCGCCTAATGCCTGGCGGTTTAGTCATCGGCGGGGGGGGGGGGTTATTTCACACAAAATTGCGAGGCAGAGCGCACACCCGCCTCCAATTCCCACAGGCGCGTTTACTCGCGTGCCTCCCTACGCTTCGTTCACGTCCTGCTTGAGGGGAAGGGCAAAGGCGTCCCCACGGGGCCTGTCGAGCCCTGGTGGCCTTAGCAGGCCCTAATGGCGCCCCCAGCCCCACCTGGGCCCTCCCGCTCTTGCCCCCACCCTTGCCCCCACCCTAGCCCTGCCCCCTCTTGGCCACACCCCCACCCTAGCCCTGCCCTATCATAGCCCTGCTTTGACCTTAGCCCCGCCCCTGCTAAAGCTGCCATTTTAGCCCCGGCCATCCCCACCTCCATCTTAGCCCCTGCCGCCATTTTAGCCCCAGCCATCCCCACCTCCATCTTAGCCCCTGCTGCCATTTTAACCCCAGCCATCCTCGCCTCCATCTTAGCCCCCACCGCCATTTTAGCCCCGGCCATCCCCACTTCCATCTTAACCCCCGCCGCCATTTTAGCCCTAGCCACAGCCTCATCACTGGCTGCCCTTGGGGGAGGGTTTTCCCTGCTGCCTGTTTGGTCCCCTCTGGGAGCCAGGTATGTGGGGAAGTGTGGCTCCCGCTGCCTGCCAGGCTGCGATAAATGTTGGCGAAGGAGCAATTCCTTTTTGCCCCTTTATTTGGTTTGTTGCAGCAGAGCGGTGGGTTGCGGCGTTCGTGCGGCCTGTGAGTCGTCGGGAAGCGCTTGCTTGCTGCTCCGACACCCTTGTCGGGGGGCATCCTGAGCCCCTTGGGGTGACTCTTGTTCTCATCCCTCGTCCTGGCCCTGCAGTTCTTCCCTGCTCCCCAAAACCTCCTCTGTGAAGCTGAAAATGTGCATCCTGCTTTCCCAAGTCCCTTGCGCGGGCCCTGCTGCAACAGGGGTGTCGCTTTGGGGCTGGGGGTACTGCTGCAGTGCCAAGTATGATAAACCACACAAAAACCTACTGAGAGTGACCCTTCCACCAAGTTATATTAGTTATATTAGCTTTTCCAGCCTCTCGAAAACAACGCTCAGCCCTTCCGACCGGCCCCCTCAGGATAATCCTTCCTTTTACTGCTTAGGTCTGCAGTGTGGCCTCAAGTGATGACGAGAGCTTTTTTTACCACGTAGGGTCTGGCAGGGGACATGGGGAGCTTTGACTGCCCGTTGGGCACCGTTGCGAGATCGGGCGCTGTGGTGAAAAATGAAATTAGGAGGCAGAGCCCCTTGGAGAGGTGTCTGCACACAGGGACCAGGGGCCACCCAGAAATGGCAGAGCATCTGCAGGAGCAGAGCAAATGCGTATGTGTTAGGAGTGCCTTGACTTTTCAAAAAAGTACAGCTAATTAATGTTGCCCCCTTCCCCCATATGAGGAATTATATTTATTTAGCTGCTGAGATAGAATAGGTGGTGTTCTCTTCTCCCACAGCACAGCACACCTATAGTATTCAATAATGTAATATTAGAGATAAGTCTTTAGTATAGTCTTTAATAAAATACCTGACAGGTTAGTTATTGACTATTATAAAGCTGTTAGATTTAATATGAGTCTTTTGAGCAATCCTTAGTATTCATCGCATTTTCATGAGTAGAGAATGATTGTAGATACTGCCAGATGTGGTCTCAGAGTGGAGAGCAACTGAGATAAAAATTGCAAAAGCAGCTAAATGATGCATGGGCTGAAATCCCACTTCCAATCAGACCCAGAGCGTGCTGTAAAAAGATTTAGTGAGCTACCTCCCAGCAATGTGAAAGTTTCTTGGACAGTTTTTCTAGCTGCCTTAGGAGAAAGAGGAGTAGGCAGAAACTGGATAATCTAATCTTTATATTAATTTTATCTCATAGTTAGAGGTTATTTTAAATCCTGAAGCAGGAGATGATATAACACTGTAGTCTTTACTGCTGCAACTCTGGATAGCCACATAAGTGTCTGATCCCAGGACTTCTATTTTGACTTTGTTGACAGCTTGTGGTAGCCAGCATCCTAATTTTGCATTGCATGACATGTTGCTTTCTTGCGCTGCTTTTCAATTTAGTATGTTCTAATCTCATTCTGTGCAACTTTGGAAAAAAAATCTCATTTCTAACATCCCTGGTACAAAGTTCAGTCGATTTGAATTGCTCTAAAATGGCATAAAGGGAAGGTCTCCTCTGTATTTCCCTGTTTTGTTTTCTGTAACTCTAGAGCTTTCAGCTTCAGTGTTTAGTTTTATTTTGTAATAGTGCCCAGAGGCCCCATATCAAAGTCTTAACATCATTGCTCCAGGTACTGTACAAACACATGTAGCAAAGCATATGTCTATGGGAATGATAGCTGTGTGGTTCCTAAATAGAAGGACCACATTTTTAGAGAGGGACTGTACTGAAACAGCTCCTAGTGGTGTCAATGGGATTGCAATACTCTTGCAAGTCAAATTAAACCCAGATCATCTGGTTGCCCTGTGCTGGGATCCCTTTGGTATTTTTAATAGAAGATAAGAGTCAGCCTGCCAGCTGAGCACTACTGTCGCCCAGGCTTGTGCTGTTGAGCTTTGCCTTCGCTAGCTTTCGCCAGCTTTCGCCTACACCCCGTTTCTGTACATCCCCTATGAGATGTGAATACCCTTGCTGCCTGCTTTCCAGGCCTCTGTTTGCTCAGCCAAAAAATGGTTACCAGAGCGTCCCCAGTGCTGCTGCTGGTGGGAATGAACAACAGTTAATAGGGGGGACTAAAACAGTCAAGGAAATTTTTTGGCAAATCTCTGGTGTTGGCCAAAAAGCTTTAGTAACCAGGCTAAGCTACTCTCTGCCAGATAATGCTGTCCTAAAGAATGCACCTAAATATGCTGTGTGGACAGCATTAGGTCAAGGTATCCCTTGAAATAGTTAACATCTAATCACAGATTTGTTTTCCTTGATTGACAGACAATTTTCAAAAAGAGCATTTTGTCGAGAAGTCATTCCCTCCTTCTTCCAGAAATCTCTCTTTGAAACCAGTGCAGGCAATTTCCTGTCCGTGATGGCATTCAAGACACAAGATACCCTTGTCTTTGACAGCAAAGGACGTTGGTTTCATTTGAGCTTTTCCCTTATCACTGACAACAATAAAATTGTCAAGTGTGTGATTTGAAACATCAAATTCAGTATGAACTTTTTGTGTAAGCAGGGGACATTGGACATAATAACTTTTTTCTCCCTTCTGTGCTGATGTATGGGACATCCAGCTGACAAATGGTAAAGATGGACTGATGTATGTTTATGGTAACTTACGTATAAAATACCAACAGACCAACAAGGTTATAATGAAGTCATCTTTTGAATTTAATAATAAATTTCCCTTTGTCAGCAATGGTCCAAGGTAATGGTGTGAAGCTTCCCTGAAGTGAAGGCAAAGTAAGAGACTTCACAGCTGCCCATTTTAATTGCAAGCTTGGAAATACTGTTAAAATATGGTAGCATTATTTTTATGGAAAAATGGAGCTTGATGCAAAAAATCCAAAGCCATCTCTTTCCATTCATTTAAAAAAAAATTAAAAAAAAACAGTCGATGATTTTGAGTATCTTGAGTGCCCAGTCAGAGAGACTTGAAAGTTCCCTGAAACTTGTGATTCTCAGATTTGCTTATTTGAATATAAAGTGTGCTTGTGTGTGTGTTATGTACAGACAAACAAGATGTTTTGACATCCTTCAAAATATTGACCTGAAGCTTCTTATTGTAGGAGAGTGAATGGTGTTAGGTAGGAATGAACTGGTTCGCTGAGAGGAGAATGGTCTGCCATATGAAACATGACTTCAGTGTATCTTTTGTCAAATTGCTAGCACTTGTGTACTGCATGTTGGTACACTACATCTGTGCCTAGGCAAACTGTAAAACTTATTTTCATCATTTTTCCCTGTGGCTGAGTCCCTAGAAGGTTTTAGTTTGTCATGAGCCCTGGGTCCTCATCAGTAGCATTAGCTGCAGACACAGATGTGTCTTTAAACGTGCATTAAGCCTCCTGGTGGTCTTTATGTATTTGATCACTACTACTTTTAGAGAATATTTTACAAGAGCAAGCCCTCAGGCTTCAATGTTATTGCAAAAGATGAGCTTAGCTGTGAAATCAGGTATGCTCGCTCATGGCCTGTGCTGCTGGGCCTGGGTTCAAGGGACAGTGTTGCTTCCTAGCACTTTAACTCTCTGCGAGAAGAAGAATGACTGCAGTTATCTGCTTGCCCAAATTTCACACGAGTGAAATGCTGCGGAGCTCCCAACTGTATGAATCAGCTGCTTGTCTGATCTCCAGTCTAAGGAGACCCTCGCTCTGGGTCCTTCCAGTTGGTGGTGGTGCTAAATATCTTCAGATAGCTTTTTAAATTCTGTTCCTCATGCTAGAAAGTTTTGATTTTTGTTTTCTTTTAGTAATAAACAGACACGGTCACACAATCAGACCTCAATACCTTTTAAAGCAGTTATTTATCAGGGGAATTATCTAAAACTGCAAGTATTAGTCTGTATACTAAGACAGCATCTAAATCCTTAAGTCAAACTCCCTTGTCAGGCATAGAGACATGGAGAAGAGCAAATAAGAAATGTATGTAAGAGTGCTAAGCTCTAACTGCTTGTATTTCAGCTCTACGACACCTGAAGAAGCTCAGAGAAAAACGAAGGAAACAGACACATGTTTAAATGTGACAAATTCATGACAGTGCAAGGTATGTCTTGTCAGCTGAGCTCTGCGGTCACCTTCTGTATGTGTTGGGTTTTTTTTGTTTGGATTTTTTTTCCTCCCCCCTATTCCAGGTGTGATGTGCTGCATTTTACCTTTGCCATTGGGATAGACTGCAGCTGTGGGGTTGGTTAGAGAGGGGAAGCTGACTGATGTTAACTTGTCCTTTTGCCATAACCCAATTACATTCAACAGGGTGCCTATACCAAAAGATTGACCAAAGGCTACCAGCAGTACCAGGAGGAATATGGATGGCACCGTCTGCCCATGCTAAACCACTCCAAAGGCCTGGGGATCCTACAGTATATGAATCTAGAGCCACGGCCAGAACATCATTTTGATGCTAGCAGGCAACAGGATATCGGTTAGTCTTCCAACCCTCTTTACTTTCTTAAATCGCTATTACCTCTAGCCCCAAAAGAGCAAAAATACGTAGCGCTGAGATTTCCCTGTGTAAGAGCAATTGAGTATTTGGTGCTGAGTGGAAACATTCTTAGCTGAATTACGGGCAAAATCTGAATCTAAAAGACTATTTTGTTTCACAAAAACTATCTAACAGTAAAAGTATAGTTTCTGTCATTGGAAATACGGCTGTTAGAATAAAACTAATGGCAACAGTAAGATTCAGCTATGGTATGTTAATTCAGATCTGCAGTAAATCTGTCAGGATTGCAAATCGGAGTGTAAGAGCTAAAATATAATTGTTGTAAAACACACTGAACTGCAATATATATACATTTTTCCCAACCACTTGTTGGCTGGCTGTATTTCAGTTCTATAATCACAATTTGAACCTTTTAAAAGGGTTTTGTATAAGTCAGTAAAGCAGTATTTTACTTCTCTTGTGTGGGATTCTGAGTGCAATCTACTTTGGGGGAGAAAAATGGTCTGGGGAAGAAAATCAGCAGAGACTCTCTTACATGTGCTTCTCTATTCTGAAAAGATAGACACATCTGAGCGTGCAATGAAAAATTTGTCGATCAGTTTAGAGCCCAATGAAAATGACCATCAAAGTGTTTTTTTTGGTTAGATTTCAACTGCCATTTGACCCTACAGACATGCTTTCTGTAGCAGTATTCTGTACTAGTAGGTAGACATGCTAAAAATTGCATTAATCACCTTTTTAAAAAAATAAACAAAACCAAAAAAATCCCCTATCTCTTATAAATACTTATTGACCAGAAAAAAAAAAGAAGTCCTGTAAACTGCTTTCAACTTGATTAAATAACTAAATTATAAGTGATTTTGATTGTCAGCTTTGGTTCTCAAGTTTCTTCAGGAATGATTTTCTGTGGCAGTCACCTTGACTGTTAGTTATTCAGAGTTTACTACCGTACTCTTAGATGTGCTTTGGCAGTTACTGAGAAAGCAGGAAGGAGACACGAAGCAGGATGCTCGTATCATACTTTGAGTATCTAGACTAAGGTTACATTTAGGGGGTGGTCATCTTTATATTGACATTTGAGAGAATTAAGCACACCTGAACAGCCGTGTGTGAATACCACCACCCCTTTAACCCCAGAGCAGAAACTCCAAGGGTGCGGATCACTGGATGGGTTGACATCAGTGCCTTCGTTTGGGTTAAGAACATGCTTATGAGGTGAATCTCTCTCGATTAACCCTTACCTACGGTACTTTAGTTTGTGTTGCAGAGCAGACTTAGATTGTGTCAACTTGATTTCTCTTTGCATAAGACTAAAGCAGAATATGTGCTCCAACCACCAATGGACGCTGAGTCCTCAGGACAGGACTAGAGTTCATTTGCAGCGTAATCCTTGAAATGTAAATGAGATGTTGGGTCCTTAGCACCATTTCCGTCTACAGAGCCTCTTCTATCAGGCAGCAGTACTAGCTAATGGCAACAGAGCTGAAGCTAATCGAAGACTGCACTGACAGGGACAGATCCCCCAGTCCTTCTGTCTGTGACCCTTCCTTCTCCCATTTGGGTTTATTTGAGGGAAAATCCTCTGCTCTGCTGCTGGAGCTATGGCCGCCTATTCATGCTCGTAGGCGTACGCCGTGGACACTTCCCCAGGCGACATGAGCTGTCAAACCTGACTGAAGCCAATGGAGCTGTGACAAATGACACCGGCTGAGGTGGTGCCCCAGGTGACCCTGAGATTTGCAGAGATGGGCATCCTCTCCTCCAGTGCGCATCCTTCATCCGTGTCTGACAACCTTGTCCAAATGCGCTTACTGCAAATGCTTTGCAGTTTGCACGTCCTGCCTCCATTTGTGCGGCTTTCTGCCGTTCTGCTAAAGCAGCTTCCTCCACAGGTAGTAGTGACTGAGTCACGAGACAGCCCCAAAGTACGATTCATCATTTTGGGAACGCTGGTGTTTGCATATCCAAAGCCAGCTCACCTTTTGGCAGGGAAGGGGCTTAGTGCTTCCTGGAGAGCGTTCTCCTTAAACCCATCTTCAGCTGAGTTTCCAAGGGAAATGTATTTATACGTGGTCCCCCGCCACCCACAAAAAAATCAGGAGGTGCCTTTTAAGTCTTGACCATTGTCACTACTAGTGCAATATACCTTAATCCAAAGGAGATTCTCTGTCAGCTTTTAGACAAAAGTGTTGGCTTCATGCAATGAGGGGCTTTTATTTAATTATTTAGCTATTTTTTTAATTTGCTTCCTTGCCTGCCCTGCAGCTTTGGATGGGGCTGCAGAAGGACACAGTGCATTTGATATTGTCTGAGTTCAGACCCTTGGGGCTTCTCTGGAGATGCCCTGTGAACCGCTTAAGAAAAAGAAAAGGCTGTTAATTTGTCCTTATTTGGAATTATTTTCGAAAGCTCGTAAAGCTTCACTGCTCCAGAGGAAAGTTACATCTGCTGATTGAGGAGAGGAGGAGAAATGATAATAAAAGTTACTCAGTTGAGGCTAATGTAGTCCTTTGAATTTTGCAGTCAGATGAGTTCAAGAGATTAAAAGGAGAGAGAAAAGGATGGTTGCATGCTTTAAAAAATGGATAAATGCCCCTCTTGTACTCATTATTTTAGTATATAGGTTTGTATTTTGCTTTTCCTGTTTTGTTTTGTTTTTTAAAAGCCTTAAGGGAAAGGGGATTTGACAATTCGTTGGCAAATATTAGACAATGCCGAATTAGTGCAGTGAGACCACTGGCCATCTGCATAGCTTGAATTGTTGTAACTTTGCAAGCTAACACACTTCACATTAATAGGTTTTGATGGCCAGAGTCTGCACAGAAATAATGAGAACTGGGGAGATTTTTTTTTTGTTGTAATTTGTATTGAAGCATGGGCTCTGCTGCTGGGTGCTGCTTGCAGCAATATGATAGTACTAGGTCAGCATCTTTGGGCACGGAAAGGACACATTAGCCCTGTCCCATAGCACTGACAGTCTAAGCGGACAGGGGAAAACACCTCAACGTTAGGAGGGATGGGGAAGCAGAGGCGTAGCGCGGGGAATAACTTGGATCATGAAACTCCTCCTGTTTCAAGACTAGTGCTGGTAAACTTAGAAATTCACTCTCTGCAGACACGTTTTGCAGCCGTGGGATAAGTGGTGGTCAGCAGAGAGCAAATGAAAATGAGCAGTGTTGCAAGACCATTTCTCTGGGCACCAGTGGGGAGCAAGGCTGTGCTGAGCCTGTAGCCGTGCCTGGCACGTCCCCTCGACCAGTGGGCAGAGCGGGGTACCGGCAAGAAGGACATGGGCCAGTAACACTATTTCAGCATCTGAACCAGGCTGTCTCAGAGGAGAGCGGTGCCCCCAAAAGGACTGTCTTTTGGATTGCCTATATTTTTCAAAGTGAAGAGGTTTCTGCATATAGAGGGAGAAAAAAAAACCTTCAGATCCTCTTTGATACAGCGTTTGGGTTCAAAATCAAGACATCATCTAGCTGTCAGCTAAGATGGTGCAAAACTTGCAGGAGAATCCTCTCCAGTTGCTATTTCCCTGTAACAAGAAGAGGTGAAAAAAAAAGGCAGTTCATTGCGAAGTCTCTCAGGCTTGCAAATGCGCTCTGCCATGTAAATGCTCTCTTTTGTTTGCATTGTGCTTGGTTTGGCAGGAGCCTGCTAGGTTATCCTTCCCCGTCCCTCTCCCCCTCCTGCTCCAAAGCAGCATTGTAGCCCTGCACCAAGGGATCCTGGTGCACAAAGCCTCTGTCCTGCGTGCTTAGATGAAAGAGGGGAAAAAGCAAGCTGGGAGAGGCTGCAGTGATACGCCCGGATGTTGCACAGGTAAAGAGGGAGATGGAAAGTGATGGGGCTAAAGAGCAGAGCGGTGGGGCCCAGGAGCAGCTGAGGGAAGAAAAAAAGCCTTTGTAAGAGACAGTAGCTGGAGGACGCACATAATGACACCAGGTGCCATAGTCCCAGCAGGTGGCCACACTTAAGGACAGACTTTGGATGGGGTGAGCCACAGAGGGCAAGCAAGATGGTCTACTTAGGTGCCAAGGGCATAAGCAGAGGCTGACAAGCCACCCTTTCCCTGGGTGCTCTGACAGGGCTCAGGACAGCAGCTGCCCTTTCTTGCAGACTTGTTCCTGTTCTCTACAGCTACAGGTTTATTTTACATCAGGTAGCACGTTGTTTTTCCATCCCGAGAGATTGTGCAGGTGCAGTATTGGCACGGCCAGCAGCCACACGTGTATCGCGTCCAGCAGTGGGTCAGCTTTCCTGCCCGTATCCCATCGCGCACAAGTGATGGCTTCACAAGCCCTTTCGGTGCCTGTGTGGCTGGATGGGGCTGAAGTCATTTCCCTCTAAATATAGCTCTGTGTGCATGGTGGAGCTGAGCTCTGCTGGCATAGCAAAGCACAAGCAAAGGAAAAGCCAGATGGCTGATTCATGCTGAAAAGCAGCAAGAGGGAGTAGAGAAGACAGGCAATAACTTGGCACTGTTACCAGTTTCTTGGATACCTTGAAAAAGGGCATTTTATGTTTCTGTGCCACCCTTTCCCCACCCACCCTTGGCTTTTTTGTTTGTTTTTGGCTGCAAGATCTACTTGTCAGGGTCTGTGTCTTCCCAAGGAGGATAATCATGGTGCACAGATTTTAGCCCTGTAATATTTGGGAGAAGATTTTTAGTCAATGGAGAGAGACAGGTTCATCCTCTACGAGAGCCAAATCATCTCTCTTCACTGATTACAGTGAGCCTTGGCAGATAAGTGCGGTGGTGACTTCACTCATTATATATCGAGTCTGGGCACTGCAGGATCTCCTTGCTATACATAGGATTAAGTTTCTCTTAAATTAGCTGGGGAACATGAGGCCATGTATATGCTGGCTTTATGGGGACAGACAGTACAGGACTTTCTAATCCAAGCCTTTATCGCCTGCTCTTCAAGCCAGCGACCCTCTTCAGGTGCGGGTGTGCAAATTGCCTGTCCTGGCTATGCTGTTGCCTCTGTTTCTAGAGTTGAAGCTCCTAGGGATTGCAACCTAGTAGTATAGCTCTAGTTACTCATTTCTTGCCAATCTGCCTATGGTTGGCTTAGATGCCCCTGGAATGGGGGACAACAGAGTTGGAGGGCTGCTGTGACTCCTCACTGAAAATACACACGGTGGTAGCAGAGGGAGGTGGGACTTGAACAAGGAAGTTTCAAGCTTCTCATGTGAGACTTGACCAGGCTGTTGTGCTGCTGGGCCCAGGTGCTCTCCTCTGCCTTGCCATGTGGTAGGTTCAAACCCACTGTAAGAAAAATATAAAGCCCGGACTATCCACTAGGCAGAATGCAACAACCATTTAAAAAAACGACACTAAGCCACCAAACTGTGGCAACAGACCTGAACGGCAAAAGAGTAGGGGGAGCTTAAAAACACTTTGAAGCCTTTTTAGAAGGCAGCAGCCTATGCACTGGAGAAACCACTGAGGAAGCAGGAAGGGGAAACAAAAAGCACGGAGATACTTTTTCCTCCTAAGGCAAATACAAGTAGTCCTTCCTGTGTACATATGGTTCAGACTTGCTACAGAGCGGGCTGTTAAGGAAAGGTATACATGTAACAAAGGAGTCCCCTATAAACTACAGAGGGAGAAACTGGAACCACACTGTGACACAGACTTTGGGTGACATAAACACTGTTACAGGCGCTGAATTAGGTGAAAACATTTCAAATTATCACCTCCTTTGTTTGCTGCCAAGAAGACACAAGTTAGCTGGCAGAAGAACTAAGTGGTACTGTAATGCTAAACACCCCAAACCAAAGCAAGACAAAAGATGTATGTAAAGCCTCTGCTAATATACAACATGCTTGAGCTGGGATTTGTCTGAGTCTGAGAAAATGGTGCAGTTAGTTGTTGGCCAAGTAGGGGGGGGAAGCTGGCTCCAGGTCGGAATATGAGAGCAGCCACTGGCACGGTAGGTGCGACATTGGAGTAATTCGAGCTTTAGGGCTACAAGGTTTGTAGGCTTGCTATTAAACTGCAGGAAATGAGATGAACTGCAAAAAATTGGGGATAGATTAAAAAAGCAACTTCAAAGCCTTTTAAGCATCTAAATGAAAGCTGCTAACGTGACCTGGAAACCTTAAGGAAATTCGATTCGGTAACAGGAGGAGAAGTATAGGAAAAAGTGACACAAACCTGAAGTTTAGAACAACCAGTCCAATGTGGTGATTTTAACTGTATGGCTATGGGCTTGTTTATCAGCGTGTTTAGACCACGTGTATCTTAGATCCTTGTGGTCCCTTGGACGCATCTCTATACCCCTAGGAGGATGCGAGTAGCAGCCGTTTGGTATTTGCTCACCTGCAGCAGTCAAGATCTGGCTCAAAGCAGTGTGGTGGGAGAAGGCTAATATGGCAGTGAATATATATTTGTTTTTTCTTATTTGTGTAGCGAGGAGGACATGTGGGCAGAGACAGGGAGATGAATCTGTGAATCCTCAAAAAGCAAACAAACAAACTGGGAAAGGAGTGGCCTAGGCTGAGGTAGTTGTGTGGGTCTGATGCATGACGCTGGTATAGAAGAAGAGAATTTTTTTCAGACACTGTGGAGTAGGGAGGTGGGGGGGCAATGCTGCTTGCTCACTAGGGGATTAAATGAGACAGTGCTTTCTGCAGGAGAACGAAGCCTTCGAGAGGTTCCCGTGCTTGTTGCTGTAGCCTATTAGACTATATTTAAACAGAGTCCAGAAGTACAGGTTGCTGACGTGTCTGGGAAGATGGTGGCCTTGCTGAAGCCGTGGGAGTCTTTTGGAGGACTCCTGGGCATTTTGGACTAGCCCCTCCAGGCTCTTCTCCTAGCCATGGGAAGCTGATAATACCCTAGAGAATCTCTGCTGTCCTCAGAGTCTAGGGGAAATGTAAAGATTGACTTCAAGACTTAGGTTTCTCAGTCCCCTGAACATACTAAGATTAGTAGGATTTTGGACTCCTAAATCCCAGAGTCTGAAACATTGCTTCCCTGTGCCAAAGGTTGGCTTGGTTATTTGGACAGAGCCAAACTGCCAACCTCCTGCAATCCCTGCTGAAGCAAATACCTTCAGTATTGTTTTCTTTATTCATCCGCTGTGTTGATTTAGGAAGGGCTGAGCACAGGGTTTGCAGGGCGGGATCCAGGTAGCGTTTGCATATCCCACTCCAGCTGGAGCTTTATGGATGAAACCATCCATGCCCCACGCCGGGCTCCCTCCCCTCTTTTCACCTCTTGCTGCCAGATGTTGTCATCCTTTTCGTACAGCCAACATGACCGTGGTGTAATTGCACCCAGGCTGATTTAGTAAAACAGGCTGAGATTAAGCCCTTTGCCTGGTCGGTCTTTGCCAGCCCAGCTCATTTGGGCTGAACAGGTTTAGGGAACAATACTCTGAGTTTGGCAGAAGCAAGGGGGGCGGGGGGGGACACGAGTGGTGCATGGGGATAACCTCACTATATCCCCCCCCAGCCAGGTGTGAATGTGTGAGCGGAGCCTCCTAAGCCCTTCTGCTCTGAGCTGCAGAAGAGGATTTCGAACTGGGAGCTGTTGCAGACTTGCATCCACCATGAATTTAGCACTGGGAAGACATATAAGGGACACTAACCCTGAGATTGCATATGTACATTGCAGGTTAAAATGCTATCTTATTGCTGAGCAGAGTATGCAAAGCATGCACATCTGGAAAGTATGAGAGCAGTGGAGGCTTTTATTTTAGGACTATGGCACACTGTGTTATTGTACTGGCTGCTGAGCAGTCCTAGCTGTTTGAGCCTGCACTAACTTTGGCATGCTTCGTGGTGCTAATGATATATTTTTCTCGGCAGAGAAGGAAGAATGCTATTGTCCTTTCTTCTTTGTTTCAGTATGCTTTTTGCTTTACATCTGTTGCATGTTATTATTTTGTCTCCAATTTGTATTAATTTTGCAAATCGGTCCCTGTGGAAAGAGCGTGTATAAAGGTATTCTGCCTCCTCCTCTAAGCCTTCATTAATGTCCCTGCATTTATCTTTTTGAAGCTAATAATTTAAAAGGGAAAAAAACACTGTCTGTGGACTTCTATCATGATGCCATTTGAGTCCATTTTCTCTCTTGTTGGTAACTATTTGATTTGACTTGCACCCACAGCAGCCTGTGGTGGGGGAAAAAAAAGGGTCGCTGCACTTTTTTTCATGTCTGGACTGATGAGAATAGTAATGAGAAAGGCAAAGTAGTTGTGTCCCCAGCTAGCTGGCTACAAAGCAGGCAGAGAGTCCTCGATGCGCTGTCAATTTCCTGCGTTGTACAGGCAATTAACTTTGATGCTAAAATAATTAATGATGAGAAAACGTCAAAAGGCTTGGGTGCTTTGGTTCAGAGGAGCACCAGAAGCTCAGGTGGTTATCCAGACTTGTCTAGCAGTTTTCTGAGTGTACCTTATAACTAGCTTTTTGGTGCTGCAAACTGCCAAAAGGTTGGGGATTTTTCTGTAAGCTTCAACCCCAAGTTGAACACCTTCAGGCATCTAAGAAGTTCTGGGAGAGGTTTTTTAATGGAGAATGAGCATTTATCTTCAGTCTAATATGTGCTGTTCTGTAAGTACCTGAGCAAGAGATTTCTAGTTTTTCAATTTTAGAGACTCATTGCACAAGTTTATTTACAATAGGTTACCAAGCGAACAAGTTTATTCCGAATCTGTAAGGTAGTGACCAAATTTTTCTAAGTGATCTCTGCAACAGGCAGTAATATGCAGGAGGAGACTGGCAGTGATACCGCAGGAAGAGCTGAGCTGAATTTGTCATCTAAGGTAGTACTTCAGTTCCCCTATTTCATACTTCAAAGACAGAATTGACCTGTATTTCTAGCGGAATTACTGATCTATGGATTAGTGAATTGCCTCTGTTCTGGAAAGGATCTGGAATTAAAATTCCCAGAGAAAGCAAGCATGCATCATCCAGCTTAAAAAAAAAAAGTTATGGCTGTCTCCCAGTTATTGGGAGGCATGAAAGGTCATCTGACTTGGGGTAACATTTTGCTGTGCAAGGCCATGGCTCCTTCACCTGTTTGTTTCCTCTCTAGGTGTACTGAGGCACGGGAAAAGTTCTTTCTGTTTTTTAAGTAGCACAACTAAATCCTGCCCAGGCCAGAGAAAATCTAGGTGGCTGGTAAAGCTAGTTGTGATCCTCCAGGGATCTGCTGCAGGCTTGCACGGTTTGCAGGACCCACATGCTGTACGACTCTGGTATTTCTAAAATTAGAGAGCAAAACTGTATGTATCTGCCTGACTCTGTGTCTGACTCTGTGTCTGACAAATGTGTTTAGTTCCTTCAGATCAGAGATACTTGAAAAAGCATAGTGGGATGTCTAATGTACTTCTCCTGCACGCCTCCATTGCATCTCATTTCACTGGACTCGATCTGGCTATATATGCAGCAGTGTTCTAGGTCCTGTGCTACCATCATAAACCTCTGTTTTTCTACAGAGGAATGCAAGTCACTGAGCTAATGACTGAACTGTCTGTCAAGTGTAGGATGGGTTGAAAGACAACTGCGTAGCATGAGAATCATTTGAAGGAAAGCACGTCACTGTGTGGAGGCAGGCACAGAAATGGTCCTGATGGGCCCCAATGCAGATTTTGTTCTTGGAAGTCTGTCCTCAGAATATAATTAGCTGTGTGCTAGAGCAAGTGTGCTAAAGACAAAAGTATCTCGCTGAGAAGAGTAGTAAAACAGTTAAGTTAAAATAATAATAAAATAAATAGAATGAAAGCAGCCAATGTTTTATTATCTAAAGAGAACTTTGATGTAGAAAGTCACATACAACCCAAATGATCTGTTAAATTGCCCTCATCTTTGGCCTGCTAGATTTCAAAGGCCTTTGAGTAGACTTTTACAGGGAAAGCTGTAAAAGTTCTTGCATATAGGTAGCATTTAAAAAATCATGACTTATTTATTTTTTAATGACTAAGCATACCCCTTGCCTCTTCCTAAGATAGCAGACCAAACATCTGGCTTCTAGGTTCAGTGATGCTTGGATTGTGATCAAAGGAAAGGGTTGCCAATTAGCCCCCCGTGATCTCTCCACCATGTGTTCGATGCCATCTTTTTTCCATTTGATTTATTTCATCGGAGCTTGATATTAAATCCCTTACCAAATTCAGATTAGCCATGGCTTTCCCATTGCTCTGACAACACATCAAAGCTCTAGAGGACCCAGAAGGTTGCATTAGCCACTGTTTGAGTCTTCAGTGAGCTGCTCTGAGAGATATGTATCGGGTGGAAGGAATAAAGGGAATAGATGATATCGCTGCTCTGCTTTGAAACTTTCAGAAAAGTTCAATGGGTATTAGGCAGGACTGAGCTAAATTTAAACAAGCAATACTGCGCAGAAAGTGAGTTACTTACAATAATGACTGGTTGTATACTTCATAGAAAAACTGCTAGACAAGAAGTAGCAATAAAGATCTAGTATAACTTGGAATAATTTCAGTATATATTTCAGCAAACTGGAATATGTTATGTTAGTAAAGGTAATACGTTTGCTATTTCTATTAAAATAACAATGTTAGTAAAATAGGGAGGAGCCATAATGCCCTGTAAGAACTACACTCTATTGTCATTGCTATTATGATCATTAGTTACTCTGAAAGCAAATGGGCAAATGTTTTCTTAAGGCTGTCTCAGGAAGCTTGGTTGCTGCCAAGAGCGTGAAGCAGTGTGGAAAACATGTTGCTGATACGTGAGAGGAAGAGTTTACAGTTTACATAAAAAGAAGGTGTGGGGGGAGAGAAATGTGAATTGAGCCTGCAGGGACTTAAAGTTAAAAGCTTTGTCTATGTACGAGACTGGCTTGACTTTACTGGCCTAATAGGAGAGCCATACCAAGGTGGTACCACTTCAGTTAACTTTGTCCCCAAGGATGGGTTATTTGTCGGTATGAAAGGATGCAGACTGCTACAGTTCACTGAGGTGTGAGGAGCACAAGTCTGAGAGATGAGCTTGACTTGTTCCCACTCGGTTCTCATAACTGTGGGCCAGCATATGGAGGGCTGGGCAAGGCTTTGCCACCTCTGTCTGTTGCAACTCTGTCCTCCGTGAAGACATAGGTGGTATCAGACACTTTGCCTGTATAATTTGACCCAGTGGTTTTTTTGATAGGTGATTTGGTACAACATCTTGGGTCTCATGATTGAAATTCAGATTGTATCACAAAGTAAGTGTAGCTTGATCAGGAGTCAAGGAAGCCTGGCATAACTCTAGA
This sequence comes from Apteryx rowi, assembly GCF_003343035.1. Taxonomy (NCBI): domain Eukaryota; kingdom Metazoa; phylum Chordata; class Aves; order Apterygiformes; family Apterygidae; genus Apteryx; species Apteryx rowi. Next base: position 1,544,757 of record NW_020448163.1, read on the forward strand.
CCTGTGCCACGCACAGCTGGGCGCTTTCTTGCATTTTCCCCATCAAAAGTGACTGCCACTTCCTGGTGAGCCAATCTGATTTTTCCATTCAGGAGGACTTAGGTAGTCATTTCAGTAACGGACTGCAGTTTTGGCAGGAGAAGAAAAGAGTAAAAGGTGAGAGCTGTGGTGTACTGAAAGGACGAGCCAGATTATGGAGGTCAGGAGAATCCTTCAGGGCCTTGCATAGGACTTTATATAGGACAGGGAGAATTATGCATAACAGCAGTGTAGATTTATTGACCATTTCTTATAAAGGCAACTACAAAACAGTAAAGCATGCAAAAGTGTCACTGGAAGGACACTTAAAAATGAGAGAGGACTCATTAAAAAAGCAAGGAAAAGATTAGAAGAGAATATAGCAAATACAGAACCAAAAGTGGTCGCTTTCACAGCAAGGATTTAGGGGAGAAGGAAGAACTAAGTGGATTTTTTTGCCGTCTACTATAGGAAGTATCACACACATCATGAAGTTAGAGCATGGGCCAAATGATATTATTTTCGGCTAGTATGGAGTAATTCCGTGAAAGCAGTGAAGTTAAGCCTTAACTGAGATCAGAGTTTGGACCTATGTTTTGTTCTCATGCCTTGTGTTTCTAAGTTGTGTTACGTGGCCAGATATGAAGGCTGTTGGGAAGAGGAAGGAGATAAACTGCCTCTATATAGTGGATAGGACAAGGAGTATCAGTTTAAAATTGCAACAAGAAAAATTCAGGTTAGGTGCAAAGAAAACTTTTCTAACTGCCAGAATAATAGTGCCCTGGACTGGGCCTTCTGCAGAGGTCTTGGACTCTGCAGTACGAGGCCTTGTTTCACTAAAGTGTGTTTAAATGTGTGCTTAAATCCAAGTCTGTAAACTACCCCACTTGTTTTCAGTGTGTTATTAATATGTTTATTACCTACAGCCGTTGCAGTCTGTGCTTTTACTGACATAGTTGTATTCAAACATGGGCTTAAGTGTTTGGGTGGAAAGGCAAATGATTAGACAGATGGTTATTGTTTTTCAGCAGCCGATTTTGATATAGGCAGCAATGGCCAATATTGTATTACCACTTAGTTAAAAAGCAAATAAAATAAAGCTTACTTGTGATACTCATCAGTGTCTAGAACACAAGTCTGCTGTGGGAGCATGCAGAGATGTTGAGCCATTGGATTTTCTTTTTTTTTTTTTTTAATTCATGCCTCTGGCATTTGGGGTTTAATTTCTCCTAACATGTTCTTACTCCATGTCAGCAAAACTATTTTGGTTCCTTTTCCAGGAAAAAAAGAATAAAACACCTTTCTCCCTGTAGCGTGACATTTTGTTCAACCATATTGCTATGTTTACATTTTTGCTGTAGCACGTTAACTGATACCTGAATCACCATCTTCCTCTATCACCGCTTTCTTCTCTTGCCCTTCTTTATTTATATTACCTTTTTGGTCATGCAAGTTGAATGAACATGTCTCTCAAAGCTTCCTGTTAACAACAAGCGTCTCCAGACAGTTTTTCTTTGAACAAACCAATGTCCATAGGTAGGTCATCAATTTTTCATCTGTCTTTTAGTGCTAAATCCATAGATCTGAAAGCCAGAATGAAGCGAGTATCATTCATTGAGCTTCTTCAAAACACAGGGCAGAAAATTTCATTCAGCTACTCCTACAGTGAACCTGGCAAGCTTTGTTTAGCTAAAGCATAATCTCCAAAAAGACCTCTAGTCCTGATTACATGAATGTTAGAGGAGGAGAACTGGCAGCATTTTCTGGCCCATCTGTTGCTTACTACTTGCTTCTTGCAATTAAATATCTTGTGCCTTATCTCTCAGTTGATGTCTTCCAGCTCTAACTTCAGCCATGAGTACTACTGCTGCCTTATCTCTGAAGTTTAATAAAAAATTTGATTGCTCAATGCTAATTCCAGCTTCCTTATAAATGAGCCCCTTGGAGCGGGTGAAAAGCTGTCCTGAAATGGTAACGGAAGTCCCCCTGAAGTATGAGCCCCAGTTCATCACCTGCAGCTATTCCAGTGTGTCTCTTCTGACCTTCAAGTAGACTGGGAAGCACAGGAATCTGTGGGGACACTTTCGGGAGCAACAGTTACAAGATATTTAAATTGCTCTTGGTCATCCCCTTGGCCATTTTCACCCCTGAATCCCAGAAGACAGAAAGGAGGGTGCCTGGGGAAAATGGGAATGGGTGCTAGGCAGAGGCACAGCAGTGGGGCTCAGGGATTAAAACGTGTGGGAGTTACCCTGTGCAACCAGACAGACTGCTTTTCCATGGAAAAACTCTGAAGACAGTATTAAAGTTGCTTCTAGAAATGCAGACACTTAGAGCTCGGTTTTGAAAAGCAGGTTCTTAATTCAGCAATTAAACACCTGCACACTGATTAGTGATTCAGAAAGCCTGTAGGCGCTTACCTTTTTCAGTGGGTGTCAAGTGCCAATTTTAGGTCTAAGTGCAGATGTAGGTGCATGAACAGAGGGTTTCAAGATTGGAAACTAGGCTCTTAACGACAGCAGGTTCATCTGTCTGACTTGCTCCTCTGTACTGCACAGGAAAATCAACTGAGCATAAATGGGGAGAAGGCCATGAATACGGAGTACGAACTTGCTAATAGCTGCTGCTATGAAACTGTCAGACGATGACTTGCTGCCTGACAATGAAAATACTGTTCTGCTGAATAGGGCAGCAGGCTCTTCAACTTCAAATTTATGGCATTTCCCTGCTTTGCTTCCTTTTAACCTCTGAACTATTTTCCAGTGCCTTCATGACCAAGTATGTCATTTAACTGAACATGCCACCTTTTGGACCCAAAGAAGTTGGCCACTGATGTCCTTATTGCCCCCTGGGTAGAGTCAACATGTTAAAAGGCACCAGTGTGCTCTACCTATTGAATGAGAGGTGAACAAAGCCCAAGTGCAGCAAGCTGAATGAACAGAGGAAAAGAGAGAAAGAGAAGACAAACTGCAAAACGAGATGTTAAAGGCATCAGGGCAAACATAGCTCCTGTCATCGAGTTTCTCCCTGATCAGGGGACAGATGGCCTACCATTTCCAGCTTGTGCTTCAAGATCCCCTAGGAGATGTGATCATGCATTTTCTTTAAATCCAGACTGACAAGCTGATGGCATAAGCTATGTATATCGCAAATCAAGGTATGAATTTCTGCCTTATTCAGTGTAAAACCAAAAAGAAAGGCGGGCTTGTCAACCTTACGCTGTTGGAACACTTCTCAGGCAGAGGAAAGAAAGCAGTTTTAAGCTGTGGAAAGAGGAGCTGTATTTCTGTACATACCCAGCAAGATGCTGACTAAGAAGAAGCAGCAATACTTACTTTGCAGGTCTGTATATAAAGCTCAGGGCAGGGACAAAATGCCATAAATGTATTTGTGCAGGACCTCTCAGAGGTGGCAGAAGAAACCAACAAAGAAAATGGCCCAACCTGCTATAAAAAGCTTTACAAAAGCCAGTAAATGAAGATAGCTCCTCTCCATAGAAAACAGCCCTCTTGTAATGTAAGTACATTTCCAGCTAGAGCAGAGTTCCTCATCAGGATTAACGAGAGGCTTGTTTTTGTCTCTGAAAAGCCAAATTTCCTTCAGTCTCAAGAAGGAGAAGTGTGGCAATGCACTATTAAAAGCAGCGTGACACCCAGCCTCTGGCTCCCAGTGGGCGGGCGAAGGGCAGGGAGAGAGGATGGGTTTGAGTGTCTTGCCTGCCATCAGGGGAGTGATGCCACTTCCCCAGTGACAGAGCACTGCAGGCTGAACTGACATTTTTGGAAAGCTGTTGGAGTTAGCTTCAGCATCAGCACAGCTGGCTAAGAAGTGGTTTGCTGGGAAGACTGTAGCGTTGCAAAGAAAACGCTGCTTTGGTGCTGTGGGCAGCTGCAGCGCTGGCAGTGGAGCCCTGCAACCTGTTCTGCAGATGGCAAAGGTAACAATTACTGTCATTTGGGGTCTGGGCTAAAAGGCTTCCAAATCTCCCATTTTTGAGGACTGGTTGCTTCCTTCAAGACCCACTGGAGACAAGAGCAGATGTTAACATGTGCCATGGAAGGAGGAGTGGGCTGAGTATATAGATTTTGCAAAGCTGATACTCATCACTCCATCACCAGCATTATCTAAACAATATCTAGTGCTTGGAACCAGTCCATGGCAGAGCCAGTAGACCTTCAGTTTTGTTTAGCAATCCTTTTTTCTTGCACTGGGAGAGAAGTTACATGGGAGGACCCCTTCTTCTCTTCTTTGCTGTTCATTTGTTTATTCCTACTTACCTCTCTTGTCTGTTCCTTGCCTCTGCTTTGAGTCTCAGCTCTGGCTGACTGGGAGAAGAGCAATTCTGACATGGATAACAGGCACCCAAAGCTGATGGGGACCAAAATCCTATTCTTGGCAAATATTTGTTTGTTATCATTTGACCCCACGTCTCCTATTGCCAAACAGCATAACTTTTTCTAGAAAAAGCATCACCTTTTTGTTCTGTATTGTGCTGATGCTGCTGAGCCTTGTTGAGTAGATGCCCTTGTGTTAGGGGCTGTTGGTGCAACAAAACTTTAATGATTCAGTTGGTGGGAATTAAAAAAAACCCTCTCAATTCTTAGGCTGCTTGTTAAATCCCACCATAGCTAAATAACATCTGGCTTTCTATAAATACAGCAAGTCAGTCATTAACAGTGGGACTATTCACTGTTTGCAGAGCTGCATTTGAAAAGAACTGAAATGCAAAGTATTCATTGAAGTCTGCAGAGCATCTGCCTGTGATAGACTTTTGATAAACCCAGCCTTACGCTCCAGTCATCTTCATATTCCAATGTTTAGATATCTTGTGTATGACTAGCTGTCTTATTTTCTGGAGTCACAGACATGTTACTGATGTAGGCAGTTTGAGAGTTTCTAATGTGCACAGAGAAGTTCTTGTGTGCAAAACAGCAACCTTTGGACCTATGCTTATATTTAGTTATGCACAGATGGTCCATCAGACTCGATCAGCTCTTTTTCTAGGTAAAGCCCTTTGCTACATCAGGGCAAATAAACATATTTTGTGCATTAAATCAGGGATTGCTTAGAAACATCTCAGTTGTCATTATACTGCAAATCCCAGTCTCTGAGCGCTGTATGGTGAAAGTCAAGAGAAGGCCCCTTGGCAGAAGCAAGGATCTCTATCCACCGAGGTAGAGAAGAGCATCTTTGTAACTGTTCTTAAACCTTGTCATGGGACCTGTGATAGAGGCTGGCCCAGCTGGATCATTGCAATATGTATTTCAAGTCTTTGCACACATAATGGAAGTAATGAGGCCTGGTTTGCAATGTCTCCCTTGCATAGATATTCTGATGCTTAATAAAGCTTGTTAGGCATTTCTCCAGGGATCGAGGAGGGAGAGGAATTTTTTCTCTACCTAAAACTACTGTCACATGTGCATAGGATCTAAGCACCTTTGAGAGATCAGTCTGTTGTATTTGGATAAAAAATGGCCTTCAGGTAGAAAAGAAGGGGTACCCATAGTGAGATCACATAGCTATCCTTTCCACAGAAAATCAGATGAAAAGGGAATGTTTACAGCCGATTATAGAAGCGCCTGGCACCAGGACACTGTGTCTGTGTGGTGAATTGGGACTGGTATCTCTCTCAACGGGGCTGCTACATTAATGATATTTCCCAGCAGGATTCTCCACATGAGGCAGCACAGGAGGTCCGGAGCAATTGCTTTTGCTGCCAGAGAACACAGGAGAGCTGGCAGGTTTCTAGCTGCTCTTGCAAAGGTACCTTCACCCATGTCAAGATGGGCAGCCTCGGGCACATGTTGTAATTACGCTTAGAAATTTGCATTTAAGGCACTTTAAAAGTTGTTTCTAGTTGTTTTCTCTTCATTATAAATAAACACAGGGATGGGTCCTTGCACCTATTTCTGCTTGTTTTACATTGCTCCTACAAATCTGATCATCTTTGCTGTAGTATCAGTGGCAGGAGTGAGGGTGGGATGCCTCCTAGGAAGAGGAGGGTATAGCCTTCCTCCCTGGGGTCCCCAACTCTTGAAACAGTCCCTGCAGGTCACAATGACTGGGGAATAACTCGCAGTGACCATAAGCCAACTCCTAGCTAATTGCATGCTCAGGGTCCTGCTCCCATCCATGCTGCTCTGAGCTGGTTTCAAGGCACACATATCTGCTTGGGAGGATTTTGATACTGCTGTGGGATCCTTTCAACAGGATGTCCCTCAAGTGCATGAATTGCTCGGTAAGGCTTCAGGGAAGGAAATATGTGAGCTCTGCTCCACCAAACTACTGAAGCACAGGAGGAATCAAGCTGAAGTTCCTTTTATCTTTGAGTCTTATACTGCCATCCGTGGTTTCTGAGCATCTTCCATATGACAACAGTTGGTAATTACAAAATGCCTAGTGAGCTATATGGAATCTGTTAATTAAATATCCTTCAGGACCTTGCTGTCTCAGGGCCATAATTTTCAGTAGGATGATGGTAGCGCAAGGCAGAAAAATGCTTCTTTTCTGGTGGAAAATATTAGTGATGTGTTTTGTGATGGTATATACAGTCCACATGAGGAACCCAGAGAGGAATATGATCATGAAGTACTCTCCCAGGTGGTATTGTGGCAGCATTTCCAAGGTACCACCCCACCCCCTACTCAATATGCACACACCTGAAAACTTTTTAAGCTTTCAAAAAAGAGATAATTAGAAACTCTCCCTGGCAGAAATAAAAACAGTTTTAAAAGAAAAATTAACATTGATTCTTCCCATGCACAGAATTTGGATGACAGATGTCCTGAGTGCAGGATTTTCATGGGGTGGGAACTCCTGAGATTATGCTGCTTGAATCACTGGTTTTGCTACTTTTCCTTAATCAGTGCATCTCTTCTGTATTGTAGCTTGATAGAGATTTCACCGAAGATGACAAACTTCCTATTGACTTCAGTGATCTGCGGATCAGGATATCAGCCRTCAAACTGACCACAGCAAGGACATCCCATTTTGCGTAAGTCCAGAGAATTTTACTGCTACTTCACTGTGGGGCGGTAGAGGGAAGGTCCCATATGTTGCTTTCTTCAGGAGACCCCTAAAGCAGACTCCCTAAAGGGAGCAAGTCCTTGTGATTTGTGTTTCAGTCCAGATCAGAGAAGGGTAAACTTTGTTCACCCGTGTTTACCCTCCGCTAGACCATGGGCCATGAATCTAATGAGAGCTCTGGCAGAAAATGTGCTCAGAGAGTGTCAGCCTGAGCCTGTTAAGACCATATTCACAGCGTGCTCAAGCAGAGTCAGGCAGGCAGATGTGGTGCGGGCTGAACATTTTGAAACAAAGCTCAGTAGCAGCAAGTGCTGTAAAATATGCACTTCTTAAATATTGTCAGTACATCCAGGGAAACTGTCTGAAATTGGTGCATCTTTTGATGTTTAAAACAGTAATGGTAGAAGTTATTGTGGTTTTATGCGTTTGAAAGGATGTTTTTCCTTTATTCTAATTTATTTATTGATTTATTTCACTGCCAGCTCTCTCTATAATGGGAAGTTTGTCATCTTTAAAACACGCTAAGGAAGATATATTTTATATTAAATAGGAAATTGGCATATAGTGATAAAAAGCAGTAACTGAGGGTGTTTATGATAAGCTGCCTTCAGCGTGTTGGGTTATGTATGTACGGCACGCAATCAAAGCATCTTGTTGAAACCTTTATGCAGTACATCTAGCCTAGAGGGCAACAGATAAGAAATCACCAAACTAGGAAGGAAGCAATTTGCTTTGTCAAATTAGGAAAAGGGAGAACAATCTGAATCTGAGCTCAAYGTAAAATTTCCTTTAAAGAAGGAGCAGATATAAGCACAAGGTGAGCTTCTAATAAATTTTAAGTCTGGAAGGGACCCTCACACCCACCCAGGTTTGGCCTTCAACCTAACACAGGTCAGGGAGAACCACACAGACCTCCCCATCATGAGTGTATTTTGTGGTTTTCAAAAGTCCTTGAAGGATTTAGGGAGCACAGGTCCCATCCGAAGAGAATGGGATCTTGTATTCATCACCCTGATAGAGCAGCTGAGATTTAAATGTGCACAGAGAGCCAAAACTGCAGTCCTGAGCCTGAGTTGCCTTCACCAGCAAAAACACACTGTTAAAGTAGCAGCCTTTCCATGGACTGACTCTCAATACCAGGCAAAATATGCTCCCTAAACAGCCCTTTATAGCCACTGCTCTCCTCCCTAAGCACCTGCACACTAAACTCCCAGGAAAGCACAGCTGCATTATTTCTTTCCCAGAGATCAGTGGGACACTCCCAGCCCTGACTGATTTAAAACTTTGCCTGAGATATTAAAACAGAGCAAGAAAGAACCGAAATAAAGCATACAAGAGAAGAGCACCACACGAAGTTTCTTCTGTGTTGTGGTAGTGTCTGCTGCAGGCTCCTAGGGCACGGCCAAGTATCCCTCTGTCTGCTTTGGCCAGTTGGTGTGTGAAAATCTAATACATTTATAGTAGAAGGCTGACATTTTTCTCCCTGCTTCTGAAAGCTCCTTCCCCTCCAAAAGCGTATCACTGCTGTGTCACCCTTGCATGACCCCGTGTGCAGAGGGACACAGYCATTTTTTGACCTGAAAATATACCCAGTATAGTAATATATTGCAGGAAACACTCTTCAGTCTGAATTTAAAACATGGCCTGGAAGAAAGGCTTTTATTTTACTGATGGCATAAGMTCTGGAATGACTTTAAAGTGCATTTCTTCTGGTCTTTCTATGATATAAACTTTTAATTAGTCATAATCAATTTAAGTGGGGAGAAGTGTGGCAGAGCACTAGCATGTAAAATGAGAGTAGCATCCATGACTTATGCCAGCCTTGGGGAGGAGATGAGAGTGGCTGGTGAATGTAGGTCTTGTAACATGAAATATCAGATTAAGAGATCGGTAATTACTACTGCTAGATTAAATACACCCTGAAATTGGTGTTTTACTCTGTCATAAATCTTGTGACTAGCTTTCCTAGGTAAATGTTAGTCTTACTTGTTGAGAGGGTTTTCCAGCCATAAAAAGKCAGGCTGAATACAACATTGGGTTCCAGCCTACAAGGCTCAATAGGGACTTCCCTTTTTTGGCAATAGATGACTTCATTTGGTTGGAATATGTGGAGCATGGCTAGTCTATTCGCATTGTTCTTTTTGTGATTCATTTTCTCTTGCAGCAGGAATGAGAGCACATCAGTCCATWGCAGAATTATTGTATAATGAACAGACTTATTTTGGCTAAATACTGAGAGAAAATGCTCTCAGCAGCATGAGAAGGCATTCCCATTTTATTTAGCCAGAACCATCTCTCCTCAAAACTCTTAGACCCTCCTTCAGTAGACCAGGATCATGATGAGATGTACACTAGTCTAAGCCACATGCCTGGGTGTGTATTTAAAAAGGAGTTTGGAGGAAAATGAGCCATAATTTCATTTGCAGATGCTCCTGTTAACTTTGAAGAGAAATAAGTTTCCTTTGCAAGCCCTGCACAGGTTACAGATAAACCCTAAATAAGATTCTGGTTTTCTTTAGTAGTAATGTCATTACGAAAGTCCCAGATAGATAGGGCCTGGATTATGCACTCCACAGACAGGCAATGAAGGATAAAGAGTGAAATGAGAGGTAAAGGTACTTGCCCAGCATTGTAGAGCAACTCATAGCAGAGCCACAGGGGAAATTTGGGGCAGGATGGGGAGGAACAACCTGAAGAAAAGTGAATGAGAAAATCTACCCTCCCTTCTTTTTTTTTTTTTTTTAACCTAGAACTACCTGGCATATTATTAGGAGGTTTTACAAAAGAGTCATATAAATAGTGTTCTGGGTTACAGCCTTTATATATGACTGAATGTCTGTCTGCAGACAGTAGAGTCTGTCTCTATTTATTGCCTCCCACCCTCACCTTGGTTCTTCACCCTAATTTAGTACTGTTACCTGAAGCAGTCACCTGACAGCAAAAATAGTTTTTTCTTTTAACAAGCTGACAGCTTCCAATTAGAGTCACATTTGCAATGCCAATGGAAAACATCAGGACTCAATTTTCAAAGGTTTGGCCTATTCCTTTCTGAACAAGTGTTCTTGTGCAGTCCACTCAACAGCTTGTTTTCAAGGGTGTGATCTCTTTCACAGATAAAGCTTGAACTATTTTAATGGTATGGTGTAATGTAACCTGGGTGGAACCAATGCAATTCACACTGAAAGTGTTATATAGAGTTACTAGAGATTCCAGGTGCTACTTTGAGTGTTTTCTGCATTTATGGAAATGAAATGACCTTTACAGTTGGATCAAAGTTTTCTTTAATGCTTTTCTTTCAACCAAATCGATCRGAAATTTTTGCAGATATAAGCTACCAAATATTTATTGTTCATTGTGAAGTACCTGGTACYGGCTTTGTGGGCACCACACTGCAATGATATGGAGACAGATTTGGAAAGAAGTCATGGAGAAGTTGAGGCTGGTATCATTTGTGGTGAATGAAGGGGATCACAGTGTGTGGGGAAGCTGTTTTAACTGAGGAGGGCAAGGATAAAGCCACCCAGACAGACAAGCTGCCCTCCTCCACCTCAGAAAGCCAGCCTGCCCCTTCCTATGGTGTGCTGCATATTTACCCATATGCTGCAGGACTTGAGTCCTGGAAGCCAAATCTTCCAATTTCCTGTTCCTGAATTCAGCTTTTCTGCCAGCTTCTAAATAGAAATGGGCATGGAAGGAGTCACTCACGGACTGCTCCCCCAGAGAGGCTCAGTGTTGCAGGCTGCAGGGGAGCTGAGGGGGCATCTTGGTGCTGCTCTGGAGGACTAGGATGCCCCTGCAGAGAGTGTTTGTGGGAGCTTCAGCRTGGGATGCCAAAGGGGAAAGCTATTTAAATTGTTCAAGTGGGAAGATGGACCTCGGAATTGATCCTCAACTTCAGTATTGTCAGACCATTTTGTCATCCTTGGTAAGCACAGGACATCAGCCGGGTAGGGTAGCTCCAACGTACGAGCTTCTCCATTCCATCTGAAAGACTGTTTTTCTTTTTCAAAAGCATTGAATAGAAGATGGAGCTAAAGGACAAGGGGCACCCAGATGTCAGAAAGGAACAAGAGTTGTCTGAAATTTCTAGCTTGCATACAGCACTCTTTTGCTGGGCCAGAGATGAGAGAAACACAGACTTGATTTCCCATTCAAATATATGGCAATGGACTGAAATCTCTCCCATGTTACTGAATGTCTCAGTTGCTAATGCTGCCTGCTAAAAACAGATGCCTACACTGGAAGGACACAGCCTGTGAAGGAGTCTGACACATCTGCCACTTTCCTGCTTTGTGTCTTCAACAAAAGCTGCAGTCATCCCTCCTTTTTGTAGTTAGAGGCCTACAGAACAAAACGCTGTCTCTGAACTCTCCTCACAGCGCAGGAACCCTCCCACAGCCTAATAGCAGCTACTGAGATCTGGAGGTAGACAAAAGTGGTAGTGAAATAAATGCCTTCTCCCCGAGCAGGGCTGGGGAGTGCAGGCATCATCCTGAAGTGAGTGGAGCATGCTTGATCTGGGAGTGATTGCACTGACAGCGTCGGGGCATACTGTAGATTTTCTGCTGCGTTGTCCCTCAGTGAGTGAGGGAACTTTGCACACCTTTCCTGTGGAGCACTGGGGTAATCCGGCCTGTAAGGCACACATGAAAAAAGCTGCCAGACAAGAAGTTCTTCCATGCGAGTGACTGGCTCACTGTGCCATCTCCAGTTGGCCCTCTGGTAGGCAGTCCCCCCTCAATAGCTGCCTCTCCAGTACTCATCTCATTAACCAGTACTGCTATAGGGAATCACTGAATGCCAAGGCAGGTATGATCAACACTGCCAGGCCATGAGATCCATTCCCTTGTAGCTCCAAAGGCTTGGAAGCTGGGGACAAAACTGTGACTCAACAGTACCCTGACTCATTTGTGGTCTAGGTTTCATCAAATTTTTGGAACTCAAGTTTTTCACTCCAAAAAGTGCGCAGGATCAGTAAATGGGAAACAGTCCATGGATAGGAATAGGAATCATTGAGTAAATGACCCATTCAGCTTTGGAAAAAAATTATCCAGCAGAGGTCTTGCCTCTTGCACCTGAATTTCCCCTATTAGTAGTCAGCAGGTCCGAGAAGGGACCTCAGTTTACATCCTTGGGTCAGAGGCCATGACCCATTACTTCGTATCACTTCACAAGATCAAATGGCATTTCTTTGGGGACTTATATAGGGACAGGTCATAGGAAACTGTATGGCTTTCTATTCTGTTGGGACCTGAATGCAAATAGGTCCTAGTTTTTATCTCACAATCACCTTTAAAATGTAGTATAAGGGGCAAACTCTGTCCCTTTTATTCAAAGGAAGGAAGCTTTTTGTGGTTTAAGAGTTTGAGAATAAACCAGGAAGGGACTGGTGGGGCTGTGTGGTCCAGAACTCTTCTACCCCAGGCAGCTCCCTTTTGGGCTGCAGTTAGTATAGTTATCTTTCCCTATGTTAAAACTAGTTTGTTTTTTTTCTCCTCTAGTGATCTTAGAAAATTATTCCAGGGCCCCACAGCCTTGAGGATCCATCCTTTTGGAAGTGGTGAGAGTGCACAGGTAGCATTTCTCCAGCCTTACAAGTGCAGTATAACCAGTTATTCCCAAGCGAGGTGGATGAGGCGGCAGTTGTGCCATAGCAGCAGGATGGATTTCAGCGTGGGCAGGATATACAGACATGCCAAAGCCCCATTTCACAAGTGCACTGTTGACACGATTGAAGTTTTACAGGCAGATGCTGGTGAGTACCCAAAAAAGTGATTCTTAACACATGTAAAAGAAGAAAGAAGTAAATAGCTATGTCTGTTTTGTCTCCATTGTGGCCAAGCACATTAATGAGAGAAGTGGAGATGCCTTCCTTGAGGCACTGGATCCCTAAGGTAGAAGAAAAGACTATGCAGAAGTGACACCAACTCCTGCACGTTGTTTTTGAGAAGAGTATTTTCCTCTGTGGTGAGGCTAGGACTGTTACAGGCAGCATCACACAGGTATTTGCTGTTTCCCAGCTAAATGTCATGCAGTGTGTATAAATAACAAGCCAAGACACCTGCACCTGCACTTCAGTTGATCACTCTCCTAATTATATGACACATTTAGGTGGGCAAAAACATACTAAAACAACCACTTAATGGGAAACTGGTTACATTTGTGTGATTGGCTGGCTAATAAAACTGCTTTACACTGACTACATTGCAAAGGATCCTGAAGCACCTTTCGGATTTTGAGCCTGATCCGTGCCAGTGCATAGCCACACACACACAAGGGCAGGAGGCAGCAAGTCATTAGAGACGGACAGGCAGCCCCACTGTTGGCAAGATGCTCCAGCTATCTTTGGTCTCCCCTATTGCCATTGCACAGCATCAGTCTGCAAAGAGGAGGCATGCTTTATCCAGTGGAAGTTACAAGGAGAATTTGAGAGGGCCAAAACCAGCTGGATATGTGCTGTCTGGTAAGAGTGTCCCGCATGTGCCCTCAAGGCTGAGTTCCCTGGCAGCCTTCAGCATCGGCGTGCGTGAAGAGGTGTTGTGAGATGGCCCCGTTGACAAAGCTGAGGGAGGACAGTGTAAATCTTGGGACTTCCTAGTCCAGCACTGGTCCCTCATGTCTGACTATGTACAGGCTCTAACCCAGCCTGGCTGTGGGATGAGGGGCACAGCACAAGGGAAGAACAAAAGTCTTTAAGCAAAACTGCTTCAAAAACATTTTTGCATTACCTGGCATGATGAGGTACTGTGCCTTTCTTTATGAGCCATGGAAACAAGATAAAAATAAACTATGAATGCAGCCCTCCAAAATTGTTGGAAGCTGCAGAATGAAAACAAACATGCAGAACTGGGAGAAATAAAAATACCACAGATGTTTTGTGTGAGAGAACAGTTTTCTAAGGCACCTTTGTTCTTGCCTGTGTGCAATGAGCTGCTGTCCTTTCCAAGAGAATGGACAAGGAAGAGAGAGCCTGAGAAAAACCATTAAAGACACTGCAGACAGGGAGGGAGGAACGCAGATCTTGCAGCAGGGATTTACCATACTTCCCAGCAATTTGTGCAGGAGGAAAAAAACCTCTATGTTCTGGGAGAGTTTCATCATGATTTCTACACGTGCTTCTACCCATGTTGTTGAGCATCCTGTTGCGCCAACCTATCTGCGCTGCCTTACAGCCCTTTATGAATCATGTCCGCGCTAAACCAATTTTATGTTTAGAAGAGCCATGTGATCTTATGAGAACTATGCCTGTCTCCAGTATGGCACAATTACTTGTTGGAAGAGAAACAGTTAGGTATGAAATGAATAAATGACATAAGCAAGTTTCTTTTCTTTTCTTTTTTAAATGTGCTCTTTCAGCTCTTCTCTTGATATTGCCCATTGTTCTCTGCTTGCTTTCCCTGTTTGTCCCACTGTAAAAGGATGGGTCACAGAATCTCAAAAGAGAAAATACCATTTTGAAAGGCCCTTTTGAAACCATAAGTGACTGACAGGGAGACAGTCTAATAGTGGGAGATGAAACTGGGGCATTGGAGATAAGAAATTAATAGGAGAGAGAGAGTTATTCACATACACAAAACAGCACTGAGACAGGCAGATGTATAACAGCTCTTTGATTTCCCAGATGTCCATCACAGGCATTCCAATAAGCTAAAACCTTTTCCAAATGTCAGTGAGAATAAATCTATGACCACAGTCCACCAATGTCCACAAACTAAGGTTGTTATTGGCTTGCAGGCTATTTGATCTAGCTGGTTGGAATTGGATAGAAATAGTGCACAATTATATATTTTATGCCAACTGATTTGTAGACAACTACAGTAAAATGAAGCCTGCAAGATCAGTACCAGAGGAAGATAAAAGATATGAAAGGTACAATTATTTCACATTAGAATTCCAGCAATTTTACCATGCTGCCTTATTTTTAAAATATTGCTGGCAAGAAACTTTTCGATGTGGTCTTGAGGGTGGTGGCACACATCAGTGGTTTTATTACAATGGGCTGCAAGTGCAACATCTGTGGGCATATTTTAAGCACAGCATTGTATGTTTTAAACAACAGCTTCAAAGCAAAATAACTGCCGAATCAAAAGGTGAGATAGAGAACCTCTGAATCACTTGTGTTTCCACAGGGAGGTCTAACACATCCCTGATCTGCCAGAGATTTGTGTTCCTTATCCTGGACCATTGTGAAGGGTAAGAGCTATTTCATGTTCTGCCAGACTTCCTACGGCCTCAGACAATTGCTCGAGGAGTTCAAAATCATTGCTCAAAATACAGCAAGGCTCCTTCACAGCTTCGTTGCTGCAAGCAGCAGGTAGAAGTGGGGAGATGCTGGCTCCATGTGGAAGGACCTGTAAGAGGACTCTTTGGTGCAAACGAACTCCTAGCTCACAAGATGTAAAGAAAAAAAATGATAGAGCCGGGCAGGAGGTAGGCCTTTGCATTTGTATATTAGAAATGAAGTACAGCAGCAGGAATTACTGCATGTCTTCACGCTTCCCCATTCCTTGTTGCCCAGCACGTTCCCATATCCCGCAGGCAGAGCTGTCCCCTGGAGAGCAAAGGCTGTTGGGCAACTCTGGGACGAGCGTGGGGTGGCTCCCCTGGGTGCTAGCAGCCGTCCCCACTGCATCTCCCTCTGTTTCCAGGCTCCAGTGCTAGAGGGATGGGACCACCGAATTTCTGCACAGTTGAAAGCATGGTGTGCTAAGGAGACCTGCCACCGATGCTGTTTTATTTCCCACAGCTGAAGGTGGGGACATTGCTCTTGCCATGAACCCCATTTCTTGCCTGGCAGCAGGTGACTCCTTAATGCCCATATTCAGCCAGTTATTTAGATGCCTAAGGCCCTTTAATTTAAAAAGGCTTGGCAGTCTGCCTGTTTATCTCTTTTTGCATTAATTTCTCACCTGTGCAAAGGAGGGGATTAATAGCTCTTCGTTACTTTAGAGGAGGTGATGTGAGGATAAACATACTAAAAGCTGCGAGGCTGTTAGTGGACTTGGGAAATGGCAGAGCTAGCTCATTGCATATCAACAGGTGTGGGAGCTGTCATGCTGATTTTAGGGAAGAAGTTTAAGGATCTAATCTGTGTGCAAGATGAGAAAAATAATTTGGATCAAGTTACAATGAGTGTTCATCTGCTGTTCATGGTGCATACTGAATTTGAGGTGTAAGCTCAAATATGTGGGGCATTGGGGCTTTTTTTGGTAATTTAGAGATTAGCATTTCTCATATGGTCAAATAACTGACCCTACCTACTGTGCCATAATGTGCTACAGTTTATACAAATCCTCAAAACTTCCCTTTAAATGAATATTCTTGCTGTTTTTCATCTAGCTCTGACAGACAAACCAAGCACAAAATCAATCCAGACTCACCACATCTGTCTCACTGAAGCCCTTCTGCAGATGTCGTCACCAAATGAATCAGAAAAAACATCCAGTTTTCTCTTGCCTTTCCTATGTCTGTACTGAGAAAAGGCACTTACAGAAAATGCCAGCCACCACAAGAGATGTTTAGACAGTTTCAGCTGCTTCCAATACCCACTGATTAGAGCTTCCCTTCTGCTGAATAGGTAGGTAGCACACGTATTTGACCACATTACACTCATCTGGGGTGTGAAATACTCCTCAGAAAGCAAGGGCAAGGTGATGACCACTCAGGAGCTGTTACAATGACTTGCAGGAGCCTCCTTACATTGCTATATATTTCTGTGGACTTGCTCCTCCCCTTCTTCCCAGGAATTAGGGGTTTTTTGGGGTGGGAGGAGGAAGGTTTAGGAGTGTTTTCACAGGTCCTGGGCATTTTTGCTTTCCTCCAAAGCATCAAGTGCTGCATTCTGTTAAAGGTAGGCTATTGATGTTGCTGGAGCTTTGATTCAGGTATGACAAATTCTATGTGATATAAAAGCAAATTGCCCTGCAGTAGGGAGCAAGGTTATATTTGTTGTTCCTAGCTTTGCTTCTCTTTCTTCCACCAGTTTTATTTCATTGACCCCTGCAGAGCTGCTCTAGATGCATACTACTGTAAGAAGAGAATTAGTCTCTTTCTCACGTGAGTTTTGTAATGCTAGGGAACAATTCAGAGACCTAAACTGGAAACTTTCATTATCAGTTATACCTTTACTTTGAAAACACAGCTGTGTGTGAATAATTATGGTTTTTTACTGCTAATAGGAAAAGAATCTCTTGTGGTTGTTAATTAACACTGCTCCAGATTTATCGTGATTTCAGCAGGATAGCCTACCAATGAGTTTAACCCTTTGCTCTTCTGGAAGCAGTTTAAATTACATAGTCTTAGTCAAGCGTGCGGGATGAGTTCTTGGCTGAGATTTTCAAAGGACAGGCCTGTGGTGGAGGCTCGTGCCCCGGTGCCACTGAAATCCAATAGAATTTTGATATCTCCCATCCTTGGGGTCAGCCTCTGATTATCACAGTAATGGGTAGCAATTAATAGGCTGATAGTAAGTTGCAGAGATTCTGTCCTATGAGAGTCTTGATTGCCCAGAGCAAGAATGAACTGCATTTTTTGACCCATTAGTGATCTCCAATTTTATGCCAAATAGTGCTGCTTAAATCACTTATTGAGGTTAATATCAAAAAGGTTTGCTAACTTTGAATACTTTTCCTCTTACATTTGCAATTAACAATGGTGCAGTAATGAGAAATGAAAGATCAATAAAGCCTCTGTTATCTTTTAATATCCATGTTGTCAGGCAAATTTCTGTTCCCTAAAAGGGCCACAGTGTTGGGTTCATTCTGGAGATGGATTTTTGAAGCTGCTTGGCAACTTTCTATCACTTGTATGTCAGACTTGATTACTAATTCCTACCTATGTCAAAGGTTAATGGAGGACTGCTGTGTGTGTAATTGGGCCTCATTGAGAAGAGGGGTCAAATAGGTTTATAGAGATGAATCTCTATTGATTGCTAGGAGTACGTAAAATTATTTGACTCAGGCAATTGGATTATACAGTTATGATTCTGAGATGGGGCTATCTGTGGTAATTTATGTAGTTGACACAAAGATTGCATCTGATCCTGGTCACTTTTGTCTTTAATATGCTGAGTTTTTTACTCATTTGCTTATTAAAGCTGAGACTACTTGGTTTTAGGCACTGGTATATAAAATCAGCTAAGAATTCATGCAGTACTCCCCAGTGAATGCATGGATAAATAAATATGCCCTCACTTGCGAGAACATGGATAAACTGAGAGCCTTTGTGATACATCCTGAACACTAATGAGATCAGACTGTGTCACAACAAGAATGAAGAAGTTCCTCTTCTATGAGATACCTGAAATGTATAAGTCATTTTCCTGTCCTCATACCTGTTCATTGGAAAAAAAAGGGAATATAACCCATCTCAATCAGAGGAACCAATACGGAAACAACATACTACTTGGAAAGCAGTATTATGCACCAGAGTTAATTTTTAGAAACCTACATCCATGCATAGGGACCCACATATATTTCTGTAGTTATTAAGGCATGCAACAACTGTAGTTGGGAACTGGGAAGACTGAAAGCTTCGGGCTCCTCCTGCCAGCTTGTCTTCATGGTGTTTTGTTTGCATCTTCCACCAGGGAATAGGGTCTGTGGGGTCTTCTTCCTCAAAAAAATTGCTAAGGGAGTTTCTGCCAAACCTTATGGGCTCAAGGACACAGAGACCAATTTGTTAAAGGCCGGGATTGTCTGTCAGGAGACCAAATGCCTCAACACCAGGGATAGGGCATGTTAGTTACCATTTTAGTTGCTGGCTGCTTCTGTCAAATAATCTGTTAAGGATGTTATTTTTTGCTGAGGGAGGAGATGGGACTGTTTGAATTACTGCTACAAGATATGACATTTCAACAAGGAGCCTGTGGGTTGTGTTCTTACTTATGGMCCCATCTTGCTTCTCCCCATGTGCAGCACCTGAGCTACAGATGAGTTCTTGAGGCAAGGCTTTTTCAGAGCAAAACCAGATCTCTCCATTCCCACACAGCTCAAACAGAGGTCTGGATATTTTCTTCTTTTCTGCTTACTAAGATGGTAATATTCAAATTGTGTTATACGCAACCCACAGAGAGGATGTGGATCTACAGCCTGCTAGCAACACTGTCATGCCCTCAGAATTAGGAAGTGGCTGAGGCCACACTCATCAGTACAGTAATGCATCTTGTGATATTCAGTACTTCCCTTAAAGCTCCAGCTCTCGGAGTCATGTGGTTAAATGAAGGTCTTGGCCTTCCTTTAAAAAAGGGAGAAAAGCAGAAGAGACTGGTTGTTTTTACACTGCAGGAAGATAAGTCACATAGGTGACTCCAAGTTGTTGGTGTCAACTGCAAATACAGAGAATCCAAAATGCATTGTTTTTAACGCTGTGTCATTCTTGCACTGTTCTCCTGATTTCATGAGGACCAATTCAACATTTTCAAACACCTGCAGGTTGCAATGGCAGATCCCACTTTGAAGCGTGCTATGCTGCTGGGATGTGTTCAGGGCTACAGTTCAGTGAAAGCAAATGAAACCTCTTGCTCCACCTTAACAAGCACCCTAGAAATTCGTCTTGTGAAGACTTTCAGCCAAGCAGCTGCATTGTTTTCTAACGAATCTGTTTCTGTTTGAATTGCTCTTCAGACTGGTGAGCTCCCTCTACTTTGGAGGTTACACTATGAGAAACGTTTACATTTGTACACATCTGCTAAGCTGTGGGCGTTACTATGTAGAACAAAGTGATTGCACGTGCCATAACCCAAGGCATCATGAATTGGAAAATCTGGTCAGTTAATTACAGCAAGGGGAGAATAACTTCGAAGCATTTTGGAAAAATCAGTCTGCAAAATCACTGCCCAATGATTTTTTTGTTCTATATGTCTTGAATAGTATAAGAATGGTCCTGCTGGGACAAACTAGAGGTCCATCTGGCCAAATATCCTGTTCTCAAAGGAGACAGGGGAAAAAGTATGAGAAACAAGGCTGGCATACAGTGGTGTCTTCCCAGAAAGCACGCTAAAAGTTAAGACTAAGAGCTAGGGGTTCTGTCAAGATCTCCAGGTTTAATAACCGTAATTTGATGGTAGTCAATGCCATATGATAAAAGCTGGCTTGTTGTACACATGTATTTCAATGAACTCCCTTCACTGCCATCTGAACTCTTCTAAAAATGTAGAAAAACTCACAAACCTGGCTGTAAGCCAGGCTCCAAGTTGGTTGCTATCAAAAGAAAGACAGCATGAAGCAATGTGGGCTTTTGGGTCAGGGATGGGGAAAAACAAGCCTCACTTTTTATTTTTAAATTGGCATTACTGTATTCATCCCTGTTAGTCTAATTTGGAGGTGAATAGCTCACTTATCCCTGTCATCCAAGCACTTTTTTCATAGTCCAGACTTAGGGAGTTAATTGTAACATGTCATCCTTTCAAATGAACGGTGCATCAAAGGATACTGAAGCAACCACAGACTACAAACACGGGAGTGGGATGTTCTGGTTCAGTGACCAGTACTGAAAAGGTTAAGGCTGTTGACACTTCAGTGTTAATAATTAGGTTTTGAAAACCTTGCAGCCCATTATGCTGGAGGGGGGTGGAAAGTTCCTGTCTCTCTTAGCATGGTTATTTCAGCCCCCTGTGAACTCGGAAAGTCAGCAGTTTACATTACCAGAGTTATCTTTGCGGGCGGAAACTGTTTCCTTAAGTGAAAGTCTGGATGCTGCAGCAAACATGAGATCCATGGGGAGAACTCAGCAGCATTCAGGCTTCCCACGCACACTGATTACTGCTGGCCCTGGGTGCACCCTTTAAAACAATCATAAAAGCTGCAACAGGATAAGAAAAATCCTACTTTTTTTGTTTCTTCTCCCTTCCATGTCTGCAAAATGTTTTAGCAACTCTTGCTAATTTCCTTGTTCATACAGGTGAAGGTTTCAGTGCTGGTTTTACAGACGGGCAAATGAGGGACAGAGATGGATGGATTCTTCCCATCCCCTTGCAGACCCACTTTACCCCTTTCCAGCCCAGTAAGTGGCACTGGAAAGCACTGCAAGCAGTGTTCCTAGATATTACCAGCAAAGCCTGTCTCTTCTCAGATAAAGCAATTCATGCACAGTATCTCAAGTTTTCATCTGAGAAGTAGTTTAGGTCATATCTTCCCTAACAGTTAGAAGTTGATCTCCAGATCCTCTGGGAGTAGGGACCTGCCAACCCTCTTCAACCTGACCTCTCCCAGTGCTGCTGAGCTCCTGGGCTTGGGGTGGCTTGTTCATCCACCTGCCTGCAACTTCTTTGGGGCTAATGAAGGAGAGAGGATCAAGGGCAACAGGACTCGGGCCCACAAAGTCAGGTGGCAGTCAGCCTGCGATTCTCTTTCCTTTCTGCATTGCCTGTGCGTACAGACAAACCTGTCAGGAAGGCCGTGCCGTGCACAGACTGATTCCCCAAAGACCCCTACAAAAGAACCTGGATGTGAAGAGAAAACCCATGCAGCACARCAAGCTCTGGGGAGAGCCACGGCACATGATGAAGGGGTATAGACTTGCCTGCACAAATTATGTGGCCAAAGGAGGTCTCGGCATTGAGAAGGAAGGTGAGCCAAAGCTTTCCCATCACGTTACAGCTCTTTCTGTGCTCAGAGAGAAGATGCCTCTGGCAAGCACACAAGACTTGGATTCGTGAGCTGGCGAGTATTTCTTGATTAAGCAGTGCTCCTTTACTCCTCTTATGGAATGGCTGAGTAAGGAAGGATAAGGCCAAATTGCTGTTTAACTGAACGAGGACTGTGAGGTTTTTGCTCTGTGTTTTGTATCACAAATTTACTGATTTATAAGGCATATTAGATCATGCCATGGCCATTTGCTGTATTACTTCCAGAGCCGGTCAAAGATATCCTCCCCAGAAGCCAGTTATCTGGGGAAAAACTGCTTTTTTCCTAATGACAGTCTCAACAAAAGCTCCACTTCCACAGATTTAGTGAAGTTGTAAGGAAAAGAATATAAAAAGGGAGAGAAAAATGTTCATGATTGGAGGGGGGGAAATCTCTTCTCTTTCCCTCTGAAATAAATGAAGGCTTTAAAAAAAAAGAAAATTCAAATTATTCAGAAAGTTATCCCATCAAAAGGACTCAGCATCTCTAAAACATCCACCAAGCTTTCTCACAGGCATGTGTTACCCTTCATTACTTGTGCCAGCACCTGGAGCACCGGTTGCAGGGCAGGACCTCTATCTACTAAGTGCTGTTCAAAGACTGAATAAAAGGATAGTTTTTGTCCCAAAGAGTTTAAATCCCATTAGGATTTTTAGTCCTAATCTTGGTTGGTATTTTCGAGTTCTGCGGCAGGTTTCGTGACACCAGCACCGCTGAGATTTTGCCATTGAGAGATTTCTGCAGCGAGCAGGCTTTCATTCACAGCGCTGTATTAATTGCTAATATGTTTTTCTTTCTGGTTGCAGCATGTCAGTAATCTGCTTCTTATAAATAGCTGCTCCCTGGGGAGAAAATAAATCATATGTATTTTTTGGAACCGATGCAGATTCAATACTTAGAAAATGCATTTGGTAATAATATTGGCTGTAACCCTCCTGAGAGAAATTAATTATAAACATGTAGCAAGGTAATCAGGAAGCCGTTCTTGCTGTGACATTGAGCGAAGAATACCAAAGAGAATGGAAGGGTGGACTGAATTAAAACCGAAGCGCGCAGTGTTTCCAGAGGCCAGATGGTATACAACAGTGCTTGGGCCGCATTGTTGCGGGGGAACGGGGACTTGGCTTGGACAAATGAGAAATTATAACATCACGTTCCCTCCAGAAGCTCTGACGTGCCAGCCCTTTTCATCCGCTCTTCTAGCCGGGCCACGCGAAACATTGCCTTAACGACAACAGCGACGACAAAATGTCTGAAAGCAATCGGATACGAGGATCGCCCACAGCATGGCTTCCTTTAGGAAATTTAGATGAGCTGGAGTTGGAAGCGCTTGTGGAATCACCGCAGGTCACTGGGCTTGTTGGCTCCCGGGGGAAAGAGCATGAACCGGGAGGGGGCACATGCAAGAAGCACCTCTGTCTGCACTTGGAGAAGCGGCCAACCATTTTAGGGGTTTATGCCTCTATTTTCACGTTTTTCAGCAAATGGGTGCTGTGTGTTGGGCACGCTCAGGTGCTGCTCAAAGATGAAGGCTGCTTTGGATGAGGTGGTGGATGCTGCTTTCAAGCTTGGGTGACCTGTGCACACCAAAGAGTGCACAGAGAGGGGCATGTCCATGTGAGCATAAATGCGCGTGCTTGCTTGTGAGAAAAAGTCTCCTGGGTAATAAGGGACAGCAGGAATGTACTGGGGGTTCAAATAGTGTCATGGTCAACAATACTATGTTATTTCACTTCTCTGTTTCTCTATTGTACAGCTACCTGCTTTCTCTTCTCTTTCTATTCATCCTGGTATCTCACAGATCTCCTTCCTCTCTTACCCTCTTCCCTTTTGCATCTTTTCTCTTACTTCCCCACCACCTCATTTTTTTTCTTCATATAGTTGATGGGCTGAATTTCTTTCTCTCTCTCCCTCTTTTTCTTTTTTCATTTTTCATTTTTTTCACATTGTTTTATAAATTCAGATCATAAAGTGAAGGCAAAATTAATAAAATTCTTCATGCTAAAGGGGGGGGGGAACCCACCCTAAATAGTGTAACACCAATCTCTCCAGCAATAAACCTCGAATTGATGTGGTTTTGCTGGAGAAATTTCACATGTGGGTGAAGGGAAAAAGTAGATTTTATCTGTCTCCCTGTCACTTTGTTTTGTTTGTTTATTTTGTCATTAGTAGCTGGACCTGTTCAAAGGTCTGGAGTATTAGAAATATGTCCATATATACTGGATTAATGAGCCAAGGCTTGGAACAACAAGGGAGGTGGTTAAATGTATATGAGAAATGCAGTTTATCCCAAGGTACATATTGTTTCTGCCCCCAGCCATCCAGTGCAATGTATGGATCTCAGTCATAAATAGCACCATTGCTTAACTTGTTTACAGAAATTGCTTAATTGTTTACAGAAACACTATAGCGCTTGAGAAGGTGGAAGAGGTGAGAGCCACTTGAAAGTAAAGGGGAAAATCAGACCGGCAGATGTGAGCTAGACTTTCTCCACCCTGGAAGGGAGAAGTCCTGTTGGACTTGTCTCTTGAAGTCAGCAAGTTCAGTCACGCAGTACCTTTCATTTCTCTTCCTAGCGATGGGGCTGTGCCACCCAGGAGGAAGAGATTGTATTTAGTGCGCGCCAGCCCCAATCCTTTGCAGTGATCACTAACAAACATTGGCTGCGGTAGCAAATGAAACGGGAAGGAGAGCTTGCAAACCGTGTCGTAGCAGCATCTGATGCACCAAGGAGCTTAGCATGCCTCCACCTAGGAGGAGATGTTCTCTTTAATGCAGAAGATCAGATTAAAGCCTTGGAGAGATTTCAATGCTCAGGTGCTTTACAGCTGTGTTATTAGGAGAACTCAAACTGATAGGACTATTTCTTGCTCCCACTCACGGCACGCCCGGCTCCTGTGGATTCCAGCCAGCTTCGGCTCAGCCCCCAGGTAGCTGCAAATGTTTTCTGTGCTCACTGAAGCTGTCACGACTGGTTTTAATGTTAAGCTTTAGGTAGCTTCTGCAAGTGACCTAAGTTGCTTTCTGCAATGTTTAAGACCTTTCTTAAAGCTTCCAATTCTGTTTTTATTAGAGACCAGGTGTTTTTTATATCAGCTGGACAGTTATTCCTGCTCTCTGTCTTTTATATAACTCTTCTTTTGCCTTGGTCTATTCCACCTCACCTTTGGCCAATTACAGCTATTTTAGAATACCTTTTGTTAGATTTGAAGCATATAGGAGAAAGAAACAGGGTTCAAAGAGAAGCAAAGAACACTGAAATCAAGATACAGCTGCTATCTTTCAAGCAAAGACAGCATTGCCAGTTTTTTTCTTTTTTAGAGATTAAAGCTGAAAGCACTGATGATGCAAAGACTTATGCACATGTTTAACTTTCTGAAGTAGTCACATCAACATAATTCGAATCACTTCCACTCAGCATATCTGTGTTGCTTTAAAATAGATGACTGTCCTTTGGAAAAATCACTGCATCTTGTGTAGTTCATTCTTCCAGCTATCTGTATAGGAGGTCTCATTTTTCCTTTGAAATACATTGTAGAATGAAAATTTGAGGCTGAAATCCTTCAAGAAATGTAATTTGCTATGGTTGAATGGCTAGCTTCTAATAAAATGACTTCTTTCGTGGCTGAGGTCAGTAATATGGCAACACGTGCTTTCCCTGATCTTCAGAAAGTACCTGATGAGCATGCTCCTTGGAGGCTGAAAAAGCCAAGGTCTATGTCCCAGGTACAAAAGATTTGAAACTGATGTTGCAGGTTTTTCATCCTTTTTGCCCTGACAATGGTCTTGATCTTCTAATTTCGCAGAGTGCAGAGGTTGCCTGGTCTCCCTGAAGGTCTGACATAGTCCTCTTTTCCCAGTGTCTTTGGGATCATTCTTGGAGCCAACTACTTCTTCTCCCATGAAAAACTCTGGATACAAGAAAATCCCCTATGATGATGCACCCTCCTTATTTGCTTTAGCTCAAAGTATTAGAAAAAGAGCTGAATCCTGCTGCGCAGCCTGGTTTTGGTCTGGACCAAGCTGGTGTGCTGACAGGCATCTGGTGTGGAAGGGGGGTGGCAATGCTACATATGGAGAACTGGAGCATGCCTGAATGCTGGAGCTGCTGGGATGCTGGTGGTTTCATTATTATTAGTTTTGTATCCCCACGAGTCTACTCCCCATGAATATTTGATAAAGCCTGAGAAGGTCACTACAGCTTGTTTACTCTCCATATGGCATTTCTGCATGTCCCCGCTCTCTGTATGTGCATGTGATTTTTATCCTTTAGCCATGGCACTCAGCCAGATCCCCCTTTTTTCCTGCTTGGTTAAGTCAGGGGGAAAAAAAAGGGACAAAATAAAAGGAAGAAGTTTTTATTATTCATCACAGGTGAAAAGCTGTATGTATTCTGAGCAAATCTGAGGGGGAACATTTCCCATATTTTGTGAGTCATTATGGAAACGAATTACACAGGAATGGGTTTCCAAACACACTGGATGACTGGTTTACATTTCAGCAGGTTTTGCCAGTATAGACGTATGAGTAGAGTTAGAGTGGCAGCTCCCTCGTGGAGAAGAAAGCTTATTCAGCAGGGAGTCACTGGCCAGTATTAAAGCAGTCCCCTGGATGGAGTGAGTTAAGCTTGCAAAAGGAGTTTTGTTGGGGTAACTGTCTCCATGTTAGTTTTAGGCTGGAATACCTGGATCAGTCGTGTGTTATGGGCTGGGGCAGATGAGACCTGGTGGCTTGAGACATTGCAGCTGAAGTTACCTCTCCTGGAGCGAAGTGGAAGGAAAGGACTGTGTGCCTGTACTTCCACCGCTCCACCAGGGTCTGGTGCACCAGCCAACGTCCCAGTCGAGGAGGATTTGTGCTAAGACCCTCAGCAGCCTGACTGATGAGCTAATGCATCTCCTCTTCTGTTGTCTCTCATGAGTTTAATAGGCTTTGGCGGGGAGGTTGCAAACAAAGCACTGGAAATGGTCTTAACTTAAACGACACATGTTGTTCACTTAGTGAACTTGAGTTCAAATCCTAACTTGTATTTTGCAGTTCTGTTCTGTCTTTGGCCATAGCTCAGCAGCCCTTTATACACATGAATCTCCATTACTGATAAAGAAAAAAGTATTTTAGTATTCCTTACGTAAAAGAGGAAACTGAGGCAGGGAGTGATTATTCAGCCAGGAGAAATGAGTGGTTCTTCTACCATAAAAACAGCCGCATCTTCTAGTGCAGCTGGAGAACACTGCACAAATTTGGTGAAACCTGTTTCATGTTATTTCCTCATGCGGCATTCAGAGAAGAACTTCTTGAAAATCCCCCGAGTACCAAGTCCTTTCGCCACATGACACATCACACACTCCCTGGCTCCTCGTAGTGCCAAACTTTTTTCTCTGGTTTCCTCAATTGCCTTGTACAGGGGTAATGAAGGCGGCAAATCTGTTTTGGGAGATGTGGTCTGGAGTTGACCATGCAGTTGGTACCTACCTAGGCTGACTGGTAAATCCATCTGTGCTAAAAATTAGGAACAGGCTTGTGTATCTTGCTACATAATGGGAGAGGGTCTGGCTGAGAGCTTTCGTGGACGCTGTGCTTCGCTCATTATATCCTTGTTCTCCCTAGACTGGCTGTAATCACATTTGTGCCTTTTCTTAAGCTTCTGACATAAGCTCTCTGGAGAAACGTGACCTGTTGGTACAATGCTTGGCACATTACAGTGGACATGTGCAAAACATTACAGCAACACAGATACCCTCTCCTGCCACTAATAACGCCAGGAGACGTAGCGATAAGAAACCATTTTGCAATTACTATCGTTTTTCTCTCTGCACCATCAGGTGTATAAGGCAGAGGATATTGGGTTTGGACTTTTAATAAACTGTGATAGTTTTAATAAATTTAACCATGCTCAGTAGATTTTCCTAAGGGAATTAATCACAAGGAGTAAAGATGATTAATATGAGAATTTAGCTGGACAAAACAGATGGTGCAGCAAAAGGCTCTGCAAGTGTTTCATGTGTTTTGAAACTGCTCTTATTTGGTGCTATTTGCAAGACTGCAATCTCTGTGTCTATCAAAACTCTCCACTGATTCTGCAGCTTCTTTCTGTGCCCTGTTCTCCCCACTCCCTTCCCTTCACTAGGAACAAGTGTTGTCCCTAGAGCGTGCTAGCTAATGTGTGATAACCAGCCAGGTGAAAACATGATAGTCTGTAGTTTTAATATAGTTTGATAGATGCAATGATTGTCTGACGTGCAGAAATCACGACCTGCCTTGTCTGCACTAAGCTGGTTTTAGCGCTTGGCAAAAGCTGCACCTTTCTTATGAGAACACATTTGTAGGTGGGTGCACATCCCGGGATTTTGCTCTTGCAAAATGCTCGTGCCCTTACCTGCTATATACACAGCCTATGCAAGCACGGTGATGGCCCCATGGACGAACAGGGCCAGGCCCTAGTTGCCTGCTCTGCGAGCCTCCGTGGCCAATTGCCAGCGCTCACCCAGCTCGGCCCTGGTAGCTCAGCCGAACTTCCCAGTGGAAGTTGGTGCTGCCTCCAATTCACTCCTGCAGGCAAAAGCAATCCAGCTGCTCCTTTTTGTTGCCTTCAGGGCACTTTGTTTCCCTTCTCTGGAGCCCTGTAAATTGGGACAAAGCTGAAAGGAGAGAAAGGCATCTGCAGGGTATCTCCTGGAAGGGCTCTGTTTCCCAGGCAAACAGCACCATGAGRCTAGCTTTGCTGGGGGCTGAAGAGGCAACCTGAAGGGAAGAGTTGACCACATGGACTAGGCTAGTCCAAATGACCTTTAGGGCTCCACCTCATTGCCCTGAAACAATCAAGATGATAAAAAAAACCCTACCATTTATTGTTTTTTTTACCTACACAAGGTACTCGGGAGTGCTTGGTATGCCTTGGTGTCTGGGAAGGGAGTAAAGATTTTACCAGCGGCTTCAACAGGAATAGAGATAGAGCAGCAAGAAATGCCTTTGAAAATCCTACCTTCTGCTTACTTTTTAGTGCTGTCATAGGAAAGATGTACCTCCTGTGTCAGCTAGAGTTTTGTAAAGGCTGATGGATGATATTGAGATCGGATGTTGGGCTTTACAAAGACTTTGGGTTGTTTTCTTTCTTCCTGCACAATTACTCATTGCGAACTGTCCACATTGGAGAGCAATGAATTAATTTTTTTTTCCTCGAAAGTTCATTCTTTAATACTGAACTAAATAAAAAACCAATTACGTACCAGATGACTGTGACAAGGCTAGATTTTTCTGACCAATATTTGAACACCAGAAAGAATCGTTGGAGAAAAGTTATTCAATTCCAAGTGTCCTCACTTCTAGTATTTAATTAAGTGATGTTCCAAATGATATCATGTCTTTACAGCAGAATAGGGAGGAAAAAAAGCTTCCCGCTACTCGCTGCCTTGAATATTTCTGCTAATTAGTGGAACAGCACTTTTATGTAGCAAGTATTATCTTGCGTTGTAGGATCTCTTTCCTGTTTTATGTCTGGGAGTAGAAAAAGAAATGTTTGAGTAAACAGCCAAGAGTAAGTACAGAGGATCCACTGCCTGGTTTTATTTTGTTATTTTATTTTTTCTCCTCTGTGGGGTTCCCCCACATACACAAACTATAGGTCTATCCTGTGGCTGAGCCCAGATACTGTGAATACTTGTAGGCACTGAAGGATCATGATGGTGTTATGTCCAAGCAGTGTTATTTCATATGCCTGGACTGCAGCCTGCTTTAGACCTGTTAGATAGCAATATCGTTGGGCAGAGAGGCTGAAAGAAAGCTCATACCTCTCCAGGCTGCTGCAAGCCTACGGGCCCACGGTGCCCTTCATGATGCAGAAGGTCCCCAAACACGCTGTGCTGAGGGCTGGGGTCAATCCTGCCTGGTGATGCTTTGCATGGGAATGAAAAAGGCATGCTGAGGGTATGCTGAGCCTCTCCCCAAGGAAAGCAGCTCACCCTGGCCGGGGATGTCGGCCCTCCCTCAAGCTGTTGGGCTCCCCGGAGCGATGCAAGCCCTGAAATGGGGCACTGAAACCCAGGCCTCGGGGTTTCACTGTGGGAATGGCTGGTGAAGATGACCTGTCTATGCCATCCATAAATAAGATCTTGGCACAGTCTCACAGTCTGTGACCACATCCTAGGGAGCAAATTGAATATTTTATTTTTATTACTTTAGAATAACGATAATAACTAACCCAGAACACTTCTGCTGGGGAAACCTCAAACAAGTTGCTGTTCAAAGCATCTTGAAAGCAGCAGATACAGAATAAAATAGATAAGCTGGAGGGTCAGACCTTGCCAGGGACATGGTGTGTGTGCTACCAAGTCAGCTGTGATTGAGTCCCGGCAATAGGAGCACCTCTTAGAGGTAAACTGGACCTGGTGGCCAGGTAGGCCAGTTTCTGGAAGAGCACAAGCCCTTTCTGGTAGAGGTTCATCTGCCTGTTGCTCAGTTTAATTGCCCATGCAAAGCTCCCAAGTGTTATTGCTAAATTTCATGTGACCTGATTACAGTAACGAATTGTTCTCACCTGGAGTCATCAGTCAGCAAGAGGATGTTCAGCCTCGTGTTACCCTCTTATCTGCTCCCGCTGTCTCGTCCCCAGATCCTGCATATTTTTTTTTTAATCAACACAACAATTTCCTCTGAATGTCGCTTGGTCAGACGAGATGCATTGGCGTGAATAGTCAGTGAGAGCCGCCGTTGCTGCGAAGAGGAAGGAGGCGACTCTTCCCCCATCGGGGAGAGGGCTGGTGGACAGGGTTTCCCCGACTTTCCTCTTCCCGCGAGGGCAGGCGAGAAGGATTGTGGCAGCTGCCTGTCAAGGAAGGGGAGGAAAGAGAGAAGGAGTTTGGCAAGGGGGSAGCTGGTGATGGCGATGTTGCAGCGTCCCCTGAGAGCACTGCGCGAACGTGCCCCGCTGTGAGCTTTCCGCAGAGGTTTTGTAGTCGGGCCGCAGCCAGCCAGAGTCATCCTGCTTGGGATTTCTGGCGAGCAGGCAAGCCCTGTAAACTTTTGCAGGCTATCCCACTCATACGATTGATGTTGAAGTGATTTATGGCAGGGAGGGAGAGATGGCAGTCTTGTTTTCCTGATTTTTGGGGGGCAGAAGGGCTGATTCCTTGGTATTCTTTTAGTCTCCTTCCCCAAAATGTTTGTCAAGGGCATCTAGAATTTCTGTCAAACTGGAGCCTAAATAAATAGTAATAATAAAAGGGATTATGCAGACAATAATCATTCTTCAGTTGTACTTTATGAAAACTTTCTACTCCATGGTATAAGATTATTTTTGATTGTTTTTTTTTTTCTTTTTTTAAGCATTAAGCAGATGCTCCACTGTAATGAGACGAAACAGAAGTGGAAAATGAAGAGACTTAGACTTAAACAAATGAACAGATGCAGGGAATGGAAAAACAACAAGGTAAACAAATGAATACTTTGAGTAAACAACCTGAAACAAATAGGAAAAACCCACAAACAGTCAGCCTGCACCAGTCTGGAGCTGGGAATGATCACCTCCCCCAACTTCCACAGATTTTTTAACAGAAGCTCAGTATGATCTTTCCTGGCAGTTTTGCAGTATACCTGCATCTGGAACAGTGCATCATTGCTTATCCTGAAGTACGTGAAGCGTAGAGGAGAGGGGGTGATCAGAAAGAGGGAAGGGAGGCTGCACGATGCAGCAGAGCAGGCGGAGGGAGCCTAATTAAAGCCTGGCCCCACTGAAGTAAAGGGAGAGAGATAGAAATGCTCTTTAAAACTGAGCAGGAAAGGCTAGCTATCCCTAGCCCTGCTTGGTGCAAATTGCCTTTCCTTGCTCTCCAGCCTCTGCCTGGTCTTCCCTCCCGTCTCCGCTTAAATGTGCATCTGCAATGAAAGGACTTAGACCTGCTCCTTTTGTGGCTCTGCTTTTGTGCCCAGCCACCATTCTGGGTAACAGACGCTGTTCTGTTCTTTCCTATTAATGGGCTTTGCATAGTACACAGACAGTATTTAGGGAAAACAAGCCCTAAACACAGCTGCTGGCACATCTGAAAGGGGATCAATGTTCAGCATCATGCCATCAATTCTGCTTTCTTCTTGCTCACTGCCTAGGGAAGTTGCTGCTGTCCGACATCTCCGYGTACAAACCTGACGGCCATTCCCCAGCTGGACGAGCTGAACTCGAGCAATTGCTCGGCCATGTCCTCCGCCTGTTGGTAACTGTGGTAACAGTAAGGGGAGAGAAAGGAAACGGTAAGCTATAATCCGCACCGAGGCGGGAGACTGACTGTTGGCTAAACTGATGGCTATACGGCCTTTTCTGATAGAAAATCCTAGAGTAAAGAGCACATGTTGTAAGTCGCTGATGAATTTCGCTCCCTGACATTTCCGTGATAAGGAAAAGGGAAGACAGGCAGTGCTTGGTTTTTGAAAAACATTTAGACAATTTTGCAAGCTCTTACATATTTTTAACTCGGTACCTCATTACCTGCCTTTGAATAAGGTTATTATTCATTCTTTACAAGATCTCCTCCCTTCTCCCTGTCATCATTTATCCTTCTTAATTAACAAATGGCATCAATTAAAATGTCAAATATACTCTGCACAGAACACGCCAAAGCCGCGCTCAGACGTATGTTGAAATGAGAACAGCCCCTTACAGCTCGGTGGGGATGAGGATAGAAAATCTTGTCTGAAATGCAATTACTTGCAAACCTTGTCTGTAAGTGACAATGGCATTTGTCTTGCACAGATAGGCAGACTTGATGACCACAAAACTTTCTCTGGAAGATTTGCCCGATTTAGATGGCAGGCTCCTTGGGGCAGGAACTGGCTTGTTGTGTGGGATTTATCTTAAATTGTTTTAGCCGTCTGACTCCGGTGTCGGTCGATGCTAGGGGTCTGGAATCCCTCCGGAGGCATTGAGGGCTGGGGAGGAGAGAAGAGCATTGCCGGAGCATGATGCAAATCCCTAGGTTACGTGCCTATTTTAGGATAGGATGAATCACCCTCTCCCACAGAGAGGCAGCTACCTTGGGGGGCAATGAAGCCTGCCGAAGCCCCAAATCTCCAAGGAGAGCAGAGTACTCAGGTGACTGCTGTGACTAGGCAGTTAATTTTTTGACAGCTGAAATTAGATGAGATGTTCTTGCAGTGTTTAGTGCTTGGCATGAGGGCATGCTGACTCTTCATCAGGGGGCTCTTCAGGATACTTAATCAAAATATATCACAGTGAAGGGCATTTAGAGGACATGACCATCATTTTCTAGGAACAAACACTACTTATCCACTAAGGCCTAATGATACAAGCCCTTCAAAGTGAATGCTCTGCTTATTTGAGGCCTTTTGTATGATTCAAACTGTAATTTCAGCTCATGCAGATGGAGGAGAAATGTAATTTGTGTAGCCCAGAACAGGCAGATAATGTTCTTCCGTCAAACACTAATTCACTGTCTGACTCTGAGCGAGTCCCTCACCTCTGCTTACGTCTGCCCCCGCTTTCCAGTGCTGTTTGCAGGATAATCTTTACCCGCTCAGCTGGGAACTGTTGATTACCAATTGGGTCTTTGTCTCATGATTTTACCTAAGAGCTCAAGTCATGGACCGAGACCCTGTTGTACTAGAAGCTGTACAAATACAGAGTAAAAAGATAGAGCAGGTGCCAAAGGCTTCAAGAAGGCTTTTGAAGCCTTGGAAACAAAAACACTGCAAAACCAGCAAGGCAGGTCAATAGTTGTTCAAAACACACATGTGTAACCCAATGCAGGCTGTCAGCTGGCAGCCACAATAACACATTTCTCCCTGGTAAGGTTTTTGTGTTCTCTATAGCTATTGCTGTAGCACCATGTCACCTGTGCTCAGAGCTCCAGCTCGGGAGACCTTCTCTCCCCCCTGTACTTCAGCAGGTCCCGAAGTGCAGTGAGTCTTTTCATGTCTCAGGCGGTGAAAGAAAAGGGACCAGGAGGAAATACTTACCAAGTAAAATACAAAACATCGGATTAAATGGCTCTTGCTTCTCCGAACAAAAGGCAGGCAGAACTGTAGGGCAGCATTCTGAGTTTAATACCGACTTATCAGAGAAAATCTAGAGCTAAATAATTACTTTTTAAAACTGCAAGTGCAGTTAATCTGATGTGCAACACCTCAAGGGGTTCTTGTGGTGTTAAACCAAGGTCAGAGGAGCTTTTCAATAGGGAGGCTGATGTTTTATCTTGATTCAAATTTGTTAATGGCAATTTGTGCACCTGGTGGCCTGCCGCTATTGCCTTTATCTTCAAGACCTCCCTTTGGTTTGCAGTTCTTGTTTAGTGAAGTTTGAGTCAGATGTAGCACTCATTTCTTGTGAAGGCATAGGACAAATCAGGCTGCATTTGCACTTGCTGGCATAAAATAATTCTGATGAGTGTCAGCGGTGGGGTCATTTTCTAAACCATGCACACACTCAGTCCATTTCTGATAGGCAAAAGCCTAGGCTTTTGGAAATCCGGGTTTGTTTAGTTATTCAATAAAATCTTTGGTCAAGAAGGGATCTCCATTCAGCAAAATACTTAAGTTTATACTTAAATTCAAGCATATGCTGAAATGCTGCTGAAGCTAAAAGGATTTAGAGTGTGTGTAAGGGTAACTATGTGCTTGAATATTTAGCTGACGAGAGCAATACTGAAGCAGATGCTTAAGTGACTTTCTTGAAGGGAAACCTGAGAGGCTATTGCATGAGAGAAATATCCAGAATCCAGGTTTATGAGATGTCTGGAGCACTGGGTGGACGTGGCTGTCTATTTGTGAGTGGCTTCTGGTACATGTCAGGCTGGGAAGCACATGCCAGAGATGACATTTTGCCAATTGGGGTGACTCAAAGCCTTTTTTTTCAGCAGGATGTGAAAAACACACTGGAAAATAACAGTGGGGTAAAAAACCTTCAAACCTTTAGGTGTGTCGTTATGGGCTCTGCAGTGACTGTTGCCAGCAAGGAGAGTGGTCTTGGAGCTTCAACATCTGCTCAGTCCTCGTTAGTAGTTATGTTAAAAATTATTAGGGAAAGAGAACAGAAAATACCCTCAGGCTGCTGTTTAAATGCATGGTGTTTTCACATCTTGAGTGCTGTGTGCAATGCCAGTTTGTCTAGCTCAAAAATGATCTAGCAGAGCTGGGCAAAGTTCAAAGCAGGGCAATAAGGATTATCAGAAGTATGGAGCAGCTTTATATGAGGAGTGACTAAATGGCCTAAGGCTCTTTTGGTGTGGAGTAGAAGTGCTTGGGGGAGGGTACAAGGGAACTGAGCGTGGTGGAGAGGGGGAAGAGGTGGCAGCAAATTAAATCATCGGATGGCAGATTTGTAACAAACGAAGTCTTTTTTTTCTCGCTGTGGAGAATTATGCTGGCAAAGTGAGTGCCACAAGACATGGGCTAGCCTCAAAATGTGTGTGGGGTCAAAAAGAGACTAGGCAAGTTCATTATCA
Source organism: Apteryx rowi (assembly GCF_003343035.1). Taxonomy (NCBI): domain Eukaryota; kingdom Metazoa; phylum Chordata; class Aves; order Apterygiformes; family Apterygidae; genus Apteryx; species Apteryx rowi. The sequence continues at coordinate 1,579,870 of NW_020448163.1, forward strand.
AGGTCACTTTGGTATAATTATACCACTTCTGGCTCAGGAAGTCCCTGACACCAGGAAGTATCTATATACTTGCCTTAGACCTTATCCCTTATTAGACATCAGATATTGTCTGGCAGTGGAAAGAGAATATTGGGCTTGATAGACCAACTCTGTGATACAGTACAGCCATCTGACATTGTGGTGTAAGAATGRAAGTAGATTTTGCTAACTGGAGTGTGAAAGATTAGCATTTGGGGACCAAAGGGCACTTGTATATTCCTATTTAAAGTATAAGCAAAAAAAGTGGACAAACAGGGTGAGCAGAAGAGACTTTGGTCAGCCATTGGAAGAGAAACTTCAGCTCCTTGCCAGAAGATCTTGGGGGAACCAGATTTTGAATCACTTTTCAGGTTGGGGAAGAAGCACAAACTCTGTAGAGAGAGGTTTTTGTAGGTGAGGATTCTCTAACAGAAAAAGGCACAATAACAGCCTGAGAAACCTAGGAAAGTTCTTCAGTCAGCAGATTGAGTCCCTGCCATTATAGAAAGCAAGTCTTGTGATCCTCCTCATAGCTTTAGGGATTCCCCTATGAAAACTAGTTAATGTTCCCCTAACCTATTATTCTGGCTGGAATTATGTTGTTAATGGATATGATCCATCTTCTAATTGCCAGCTGTAATTTATTCATTATTTAGGTAAATAAATTTGTTCTTGTATCAGCCTTGACCCTCAGCTTAAAAGGCTTTTCATTCTCCCTGGTGTCTATTACCCTTACATATTTTGTAGAATTGCGAACTAGTCCCTATCCTCACCTCAAAGCAAACCCAGTCACCCAGATAAAATTCCCGATTGATACTTGTCTAACCCATCCATGAAGACCTTCAGCAGTGGAAATTCCACACTGCCCATGGGGGATGCATGCTAATATTTTACTTCTTCACCTTCACATCCAGGAAAGGGGAATGTGTTTCCTGATACTTAATTTCAAAAGGGGGAATTACATAAGACCAAGGAAGAATGAAAAAGCTTACTCTCTAGCCATCTGTCTAAAACAAACAGGAATAAATACATAAAAGGAGCAGTTAAAAGGGTTTAATTCTTGGATTATAGCATGAACACTTTAAAAATAGCACAGTAGAAGTTCAGAGAAAATGTATATTGCCCATCAGAAAAAAAGTTAAAGGGACTCTAGTTAAGCAGTGTAGTAAAGGAGGCCACTAAGGAAAACCGGATGTCACATTTCAACACAAAAATAAAGAAATGCCTAAATTCTGGAAAGTTAAATATTAAACCCTAAAAGAGAGAGTCAAAAAGATGCAGAATCTGCTACGTTCAAAAGAATACTTTTCTCCTCCCAAACATATCAGAAATGGGGATCTTGCTATATACTCCATAGGCATAAGAGGTGATTGAGACACAATCATTGGCGGCTCTTGGAAAAGATTGGACCATGGTAGAAGAAAAGCCGTGTAAAATTCATTCTGTAGGAACTGAGGGAGTGTTCCCACTTTGAAAACTCTCTCTCTCTGGGGAGTTTTTCTGAGGAACTATCTCAAATTAAATTATGGATACAAATGGTTTCCAAATAAATTAACAGGATGAGTAGTAGCCAATTGTGAAGGCTAAAAGATATTCACACAAGAGGTGTAAAGGAATTCAGGTACGAAAATGCCAACCTACCAGCTGTGTCTCACATGTGCTGCTTCAATCGCCCTCGGTACCAGGAGAATGGAAAGTAGCAAATATGACATATGTTTTTAAAGTAGAGTCTGGGAACATGTGGCTAACTTCTGCACTGGGCAAACTGTAATTAAGAATGCAATTAGTAAACATTGGATAAATATGACACAGAGCAAAAAAAAAAAATCTATATAGCTTTTATAGAGGGAAATTATTACCATGCAAATCTATTAAAGCTCGCTATAAGAGTCAACCAATATTGATAAGGACAATCCAATCCATACAGAGCACTGGATTTTGAAAATCTTTTGACAAAGACCCTTTCACCAAGGGCTCTTAAAGCTATCATGGGATAAGGGAAAAGGTTAATCAATTTATTCCTGTACTTTTCCTATATATTAATCATTCCTAATGAATTTATTCCTATACAGATTTTTTTCTCTGGTAAAAGCTAGGTAATGAAGGGAAGAATAAATGGTTAGTCTGTACAACAGACCTCCTGTAGTGATCAGTACCAGGACCTGTTACATTCTGCATAGTCGCAAATAATTGGGAAAAATGGTGACTAGGGAAGTGCCAAAATTCCCTGGCAGTAAAATGCTATTCCCAAAACACAAAACTAAAATTGTCAGCAAAGTGTTGAAGATGCTAAGTGATTGGTTGATAGAATGGCAGACAAAATTCAGTGTCAATAAATGCAAAATAATACAATGGAGAATGCTGATAGCTGTACCTGCATAATGAGGGGTTTAAATGAACTCCTTTTTCAGGAAGGAGATGTTGGAATTATTTTGGTTAGTTCTATGAAAACAACAGCCAATGCTTTTTTTCCTCCCCCTTCTCCTATTAAAAACATACTATAGTAACTTTCTTGGGAAGGGTATTGATCTAACTAGGTCTCATGCTCCTCCTTCTATTTTTTTCCTCTTCATAGCAGTGTAAACCTGTGGCAGTTTTAGTGCCTTTGATGTAAAACCATCCTAGACACTTCCGAATTCAAAACCCTGTGCTCTCCAGTCCAGCTGACTTCCCATAACTATTTTCCCTAGTTTATCAAAATTTACTCTGCTGATCGAGATCTGGAAACAAGAAACACTAAAAGTCAAGCTGGTAATGAAACACTCAGTCTAGGCACTGAAAATAATTAACCATAGGAACGGATCACCCAAAGGTGATGGTGAATTCTCCTTCAYGTTGAGTTTTTCAGGCCAAACTGCTTCTTGTGCTGGAAGGTTACGTCTGGTTTGGATGTAGGACATTGGGCTTGGCACTGATGTTACTGGCTGCCCTCTTCTGCTCCACGCTACTCGCCTCAACTCTTCTCATACCTCCTTCCCCATCACCATCTCTACTGTACATACACTTCTCCCTGACAAAACCCTGCACTAAATGTACTGCATTTACTAATTAGAATAGCAGTTACTAATTAAGTTTAAATTCCAATGTACCAATCAAACTTTATTTCCTAATTGTGCTACATTATCACTAATTAGAATGGCAGTTTTTACTTAATGGATTATATTTAAATTAAGATGTCTCCATCCAATGTTTTTTCCTACTTACATTTTAACTAATTGGTACTGCAATTATTAAGTTACATTTAAATTGAAATATATCAGGCTGGTAGGGAATCATATGATAGCTTGCTTACAGTCTGTATAGTACTAGTAGGAATGATTAAGATACAGTCCAGTTAATTAGTTCTGGAATCAAAATAATTTCCAGAGTGCTTGAATAAAGAGGGAGCATGTGCTACTCCCTTGCCACAGTATTAAGGAGGAGCTTATTATGGGCTCAACAGAAATTTAACATGGCTATTGTAACTAATGAGCTCAGACTCCAGTGCTGAGTCTGCAAATGTTTAGACCCAGGTTCAGGGGAGCATTTAAACATATACCTACTTTTAAGCATGTTCTTAGTGGCTGATGCACATTTCTGAATCCATTTCTGTAGAAGAGAGTATTTCCTGCTTGTCAATACTTGTAATATTTTTGTGATAGCCAATACAGCCTTTAAAGATTCACTTACTGGTTTTTATTTTACCCTCTACCGCACCAGCCCTCCAGATCCTGGTGATGTTACACAAAAGCAAAGACAATTGCCAAGCGCCAACGATAACAAAGAAGTCGACAGCAGCCTTGTATCACAGATCTGCATCAAGATCCAGTGCGGAAGACTTGTTTGACTGACAAAGCTACCTGGAGCAGAGGGAGGACTCATCGCTGGCTAAGGGGATTTGTGATTCCTGCTTTCTGCTGCTGGTGACCCTGAAGCGGCATGGGGGAGAGCAGTTCAGACTGCAACAAATGCCATGACCTGAGGGTTTTAACATCGCAGCCTTTCCGTCTGGCGAGCTCAGCACACAAGCTTTGGGCCACGCTCTTGCCCTTCCCAAGCACCAGCTAACCCTCGCTGCTAAATCAGCTCCGGTCACGGAGAGTGTAAGACTGTGTTTGCAAGAAATAGGCACCGGGATGAGGAGCTGAGGAGCTGCAGCCTCATGAAATACCGGTATGTTTTCCTTCCAGTGCCATCCTGAACCTAAAGGGGAGAAGCAGGGTGGCTCTTGATAGACACACTCGCATCACACACATATACATACCTATAATTTTAGACACATTCCAGATTTCATGTCTGTTTGGCCACATGCACACAATGGCATATGCACACAGAGAGACACCAGCTTAGAAATGTTCTCTTTCCCATAATCAGTTTTGCACGGACAGTGAGGAGACATTATCTGCTGTGCCCTTCAGCCTAGGCTTGGTCACGTTTGGGAGAGGCAGGCTGTTCCTATGGAAACTATGCCTTTTGTTTTTGTGACCCAACACGTCTTTCTAAATCAGGTCTGCATGCAAGCTGCAAGGCAGAGTCCTAATACCATCAGGAAAGAAGCAAACGCCAGGGAAAGGAAGTCTATAATGACTTACTACCAATCCCAGAGTTGCAATATGACTAAGAGCAGATGAAGGGGGATATAGTGATTCAACTGAGATCTGTAACAGGCTAACAACCTTCCTCATATGAGGCAGCATTTAAAAGAAACCAGCAGGACGTGAAAAACAAATAAATTAATGAGGTAAAATGAGGGATAAATTAGGAGGAAAGGTTATTGGTGCTTCACAAACAGAAGGGCCCATTAAAAATAAGATTAGAGTGTAAACTTTTGAATTGGCAAGATTTTTAAAAGACCTCRGCAATATCACCTTATCTCTATGTAAATAAATGAGAGGGTGAATGTCAGAAATGGTACATACTTAGCAATGCCTTCCTTCTCTTCTCCCTGCCTCCGCGCTTTGAGTTTTACAGGAGCAGGGTTGAACTCCAGAGAAATCCATCTCCATGTTGGGGGACTAAGTCCTTTCAGAAAGCCTGCATAATTTAAGAATAAGCGCAAAGAAAAAGATACCAGGATATCAGATTGTCCTCATATTAAACAAGATCCGAGTTTTAGAGGTGCCATAACAGCCAATGTCATCAAAAGCTCCTACAGCACTGAAAGAGAACTGGAAAAGTCAATAGAAAACTACTTAACTGAGGCAGAAGGATCAGCTTGAGAGGCAGTTGATGATAAGCCACCCTGGCAATGTATGTTTGAGAGACTGAGTGTGTCCTTCATTTTGTAATGCAACTATGGACATGAAGGCAGATGCTGTATGGTTATACTTTAACAGTGAACTATGAGAGGATTTTATCTATTTTCATTCTAATTTACTCTGACTCTGCAAAACCATCTTCCTCCAAGCACTGCTGCCTCTTTCAGCATGCTAAGAACTCCCCTCCATATGATGGGGACAAATGTTCAAAGCCCTAAGCTGCATTTTTCCTTTTGTATAACTTCTTTTAAGGCAGTACATGGATTTTTTTCCCCCAACAAATTGTGGCAGCTTTTGGTGTGTAGTTGCTTTTGACTTAAACGCTGAACCCTCTTGAGAGTCATGGCCAGGCAAATTTCTCAAAACGACTCCGCTCCAGAATAGACATTGCAAATCTGTCACCAGATGACTACAAGGGACACAAGCGAGCATTTGTCTGCTACTCCCACTTAGCAGTCCATAGCTGCATTACAAAGTAGCTACTCCCACCCCATCCATGAAACAGCCRCATTTCATCCTCCAGCTTACTAAACAATAGAAATAGGTGGACAACCTTGGGTTGGGTACTCATTTGGTTTAAATGCATGGAGCTATGCTGATTTACAGCAGCTGAGAAGCTGGCGCCTGCACTCCATCCTAGAAATGATTTCATTTCATTAGTAGATCCCTAGACAAAGTATGGTCTGCAATTCAATAACCATCCTTGATGCTTACAAGAGGTGCCTTCAGCTCAACCGTATAGGGACTGGTAGGAACATTTCTGATCGACTCAGTCTCTGCCAGAATATGATGTCATGTCACATCATAACTTTTTGGGGCTGTGTATTGCTTTTAGTGATGTTTCCAAATCTTTCTGTTTTCTTAAGCTCCTGGGGTTTAGCACTCTAGCCTTGGATGTAAAAAATGCAGGTTCAAACCCTTGCCCTCTGTGAGTGTAGTAATCCAGGGTAAAAAACTCATGCTGTGATTCAGACTAGGGAATAGAAAGAGACTTTATGCAGCTTAGACACATGCTGTAGCCACAAGGAAAAGCTTAAATTTTGATGGGGAGGTGGAGAGGGGAGCAAGCAGGGGGGAAAGCTACCCAAAAATACAGAATTCAGTTTTTGGAAAAGTATCCAGTGGGGTTTAGTTATGCTATACACTATGGTTCAAAACTTCCAGAGCTACCATGAAATAGAAACAGACTTGTCATCATCTGGTCAACTTTATTTTCAAGTGTTATTTAAATCTAGTGTTAAATTGTGCACTTAAGTTATTTTGTAAAGAGAGGGAAGGTAGAAATGAGTATTACAGAATTAAATCAGTAGGGTTACTCTGGGAGGAAAACATGACTCAGAAGGGTACTGATTGCAGAATCTGGCCTTTAATGTACTATGTCTGTTCTCAAAAATTTGGAATATAAAAAAAATATACAAAGCACCATGTGTGTTTACATGTGTGTGACTGCGACAAACTAGCTCAACAAAACTGAGGAGCTGGTATTTGTTAGGTTAGACAGGCTGAGTTTATACCGAATTTTATATAGTTGTAATTCTGGTGGAGAAATGTCTTACTATCCCTCTCTGAAATTTCTCCAGCATGCCCCCCCTGCAGATGGGAATTCATTTGCTAAAAGGAGACTTGGCAGTAAAGCCCATCTTGAGCTCTGTGGGCTGTGTCTCTTCGGGAGACAGTATTATTGCAAACATTCCCTTTGCGCTAAGATATTTAAACAGTCTTCCCGGCAATGTTAAAAATGTAAGGTGTGCTTGATGATGAAATATTGCTGTACAATGACTTTCTCATTTAAAAAAGCTACAGAACATTTTCCAGCTGCGGCCACTGCAGTATCCGAGTATGATATCATTCTGGACATTTATTTGTGGAGACAAATTTTTGCTGCATCCCTTGCTCCCTCTCCGAAGCGTTCCCCCGAATGCTTGAGGTGTTGTGTTGTCTGAGGCAAGCGCTCTCAGTGCCCACTAGCTCCCAGTGCAGTACTTGAGAAAATCCTCCCTTTGCCTTCACGAGGAAGAGACACAAAGAGAAAGCTTCAGAGGTATCCCACGCAGCGGCAGTACTGTTTTAACTACGCTGTTAGGTAGTACGGGGCATTGCCATAGTTTCGTTTTCCTGGCTGCTCTCTTAACCTTTTCTCTAGGGATGGCTGTCCGTGTGGTACCCTCTAAACCAAGTGATACCTAAAACCATATGAAAGGTATGATCTAGAGCAAAATCTCCAGGGCAGTTTTGCTGAAGATAAGAGAAATACTCTGTACATGAATACAGCAAACACCTGCCAACTTTCAGACTGAGCAGCAGGTCATAAAGCAAGCAGAACTTAGAAAAGCGGAGGCGTATATAACATCTGAATGAGAGGTGAGAGATAAAAACAGCTTTTGTACGTGTGTGGCTGGAAAAGAGCTGAATAAAACAAACTCAACRTGACTGCCAGCATGGTTTGCTGCCCAACAAAATGCAAAGCCATATGCGTGGAGTGAAAGCAAATGGCCTCCCTGATTTCAAGAGCTGGAAGAAAAGCAAACAGGAGAAGGGAAGGGAGGTGAGTTGGGATTCAGGAAGTACTGAATACCGCCAAGCTCTTCCAGGCTGGAAAGGCTATATGAAGATTAGGCATCAGACTAAAAGTGCATCRTGGTGCACTTGCCTTCAGTCAACACAGAGAGGAACAGCAAGAAAATTCTGTGAATCAAAATTCAGACAGAGTAACGCAATCCTGCCCTGCTGGGCCCATTCTTTTGCCAGGTAATCACAGGTAATAGACATTACTCCCAAAGTGGCCAGAGGCCATCTGCTTATGATCTACAAAACTCCACGACTCAAGGCAACAAAGAACCTGGGAGCCTAAAATGCAATTTTCCCAATCTGTTGATAGTCTGAGGCAATCTCTCCTGTCAAGAGCCCAGAGCAAGCTCTCTTGGTTGCTCAACATGCTGCTTGGATGTAGCTGCATTTCTGTAGATTCCTCTTTATTCTTGCCTTCTGCTGCAGAAGTCTTGTTCTCTTTGATGACTGATTTGCCTGTTTTTTATTTTGGACTTAGTTATACTGCATTCCCCATGGTTTCTTGTTGTTTGGCCCTGCCTCTGAGCATGTTTGCCTTGCTCCTTGCCTGGTGGGCTTCTCACTGACCACTGAACTAACTTTGGGCCATCCCTCTACTCAGACCTGTGGCCTCAGCTGCACCTTGATCAAGGTACTGGGTTCTGCTCTGGGTTAGAAAATCCTCACTTAGCTGTAACCACTGGCCTTTTCTGGCTGTGACTCCCTGGCACAGATCTCCACTGCAAAACTCCAGAAGCCAGATGAACTAAAATGGATCAAAACAAGAGAGCAGAAAAATGAGGGGCACTTGCAGTAGTTGGGAACTAGATGAAAGGCCCATGTGATCCAAGGAGATGCATCCCCATCTTCCTTCTGAATGTCAGTTTTGGCAAATAGTTTAACTCTGAGTGAGTGAGTCCCACTARCCAAAAACCTGAGCATTATTCTGTGTCATCCTATGCTTGCTAATGCAACACGTGCTTCGAATGTTATGATTATTTGTTATTAAACTAAGAAAAAACATTGCACGAGTCTGTCAGCCTTTCAAAAATAGCTTGCACTCTTGCACACGCCTTTCCCTTATGCACAGTTTGGCACCTTCTAACACATTGTTTTTGTCTGTGTTTATTTTAAACTGAGAAGCTTAAAGAAATGCCCAAATAGTCACAGGGGAAAAAGGAAACCAGTTATTTATAGTATGAAGCAGTTAAGCTTTCAGGATGGTTATAAGTATGTTTTGTATCAACTAGCGCCCTAATTCTGCAAGCACTTAAGGGTGTACTGTACTTGCTGCGTAAGGCGAGGGGTGCACTTGGCCTGGTTTCAAGTGTTTCATCAAGGTCACCTTTGAAAGGGGACTTGTGCTCAGAAGGGACGTGCAAGCTAAAAGCACGGATTCTGGCATTGCTAGGTGTGCCTCCAGACCATCCAGGACCCATCCGGGTGCCCCGGCACAGCTGGAAAGGTCACACGTCACCAGGCYGGCTGGGCTGTTGGAAGGGGAGAGCCCTGTCTATGTGAGCAGGGTAGACAAGATGGTCCATGGCCCGCAGTAGGACTATTCATGTTGCCTAAAGGTGGCTGTGTGGGGATATTGGCAGAAGTGAGACTTAGATGTGCAGGTGCAGGGCTATGTCGTGTTGCCAAAAAGCAAAATATTACAGGTAGCTTCTGAGTTTTGAAAAGAGGTTGTTTGTCATAAGGAAAAATCTACACAGCTTTTATAGCAAATGGTTATTTCTCCCAGGTTAGTTAGGTTCTAACCACTGATTTTTTTATTTTTTATTTTTCCAGTGTTTCTATTTCTTCCTGAGAAGAGGAAGAGAAAAGGCTGCCACTGCTGAATTGCTGCACACGGATTCATTTATTCTCCCTCCCTGCACAAATTTGCCTTTTTTGGTACAAAATGTTTTGCTAGGATGATTTTCAGCAGCTCTACACATTCATGCTCAAGGGGAGTTACTGTGGAGGTGATCCTGTTAGCGCTACGAAGAAATACTGATGCTGCCAGACACTTTGATGTGCTAAACTAAATCCCAGGCGCACAGGTATCAAGAACAGCCCTGCAAAAACATGGTAAGCAGATAGTCATAATTGGCCAGGGTTTTTTTGTAATAAATCAATATTTGATTAGCAGCAAATATTTCCTCTGATCTCTCCCTTGCTTCATAAGGCCGAAAACAAAGGTAGGATGGGTTTTTTCAAAGCTCTACCCTTGAGTCTCATTAGTCTCTCTCTGGACTCGATGGTAAAGTGCCTTGTAACACCAGTGGGAAGTGGTTTATACCAACAGTAAGCGTTTTTAAAAATCCTATTGATTATAGGTATTAGGACAATGTAGACTTGGGGCTAGGTTTTACCAGAGAGTCTCAGCTGTGGCTTGTTTTCATAGCATGAGGAAAGATGGTTTGATAAAATATTTGCGAGAAATGCCAAATCAGTGTAAGGAAGCACTTCTACCAGGAGTGGAAATTTTTTCCAGCTTTTCCCATTTAATTATGTGTCCATGGCATGTTTTGTCCATGCTAAGACCTAGAGATGTTCATCTTTACGTGAGCTAGCTGTAGCAAAGTTTCAAACTTGCCATGCTACCAGATAATGAGCTTGTGACTGGTCCCATGATGACCACATCTAGAAGATCTGCCTGCGCTGTGGCTTTAAAGGAGCGCCCCAGAAACACCACAGGGGCTTTTATTGTTGTTAGGTAGGCGTTGTTAGACCTGGAGCTATAACTATGACATTTTAAAAGGGGAAATTCAATAACTGGAACACTATCTCCGCCCTATATACTGTGTCCTTGAAGAGGGTTTCCTTTCAGACCAGCAACTTTTCAGTCGCTTTCTAGTTGCAAAAACCACTATGCAATCCCCTTCTGTGTCTCCAAAGAAATTTGTTTAGCCTTCTACCACTTCAGGGTGTCCTGGACTCTCTCTGCCAGGGTCTCGGCCTGCCAGCACTTCTTCACCCTGCAGCAGCTGCTCCTCACTGTCTATGCTCAGTCCTTTTCAGACAGCAAAGAAGGGCAGCAATCAGGCCAGAGCAAACATCTGTGTGTGCCTCTGCTTCCCCGTACTGGCTTTTTGGAAGTAGACTGAGGGCAATACCATCAGTCCTGACCAACGTTGTACATCACAGACCTACTCACAGTGAGCAACAGGTTTAATTCCCTTTGCTGCTGTTTGTCAGTTTTCTATGAGACAGTGATTTTTTTTTAAGACGTATTCAACACTAATGGGTGTTGTATATATTATGTGAAGGTATTTCAGTGTAACTTCTTTAACGTTTCAGATATTCAACATACAGCTATTTGCTTTGTGCTTTATAGTAGGTTGCATGGTGCCCTTTTTCTTCCCCTTTCAGACAGAAAATTTTCTGAGTTGAGAGAAGGGTTTAAATAAATCCCACAGAATCACACAATGCTTTTCCACAAATACTCATGTTTGCGGAAATGTTTACAGCATTTTTCTTTTTTTCTTATGTGCTGCTGAACAACTTATCTCTTGCATTAATAAACAGTGGATGCAAATGTTTTGGAAGCAAATTCCTAGAGATTTATTCCAGCAAATATTTGCCCATTCTTTTTTCATCTCTCCCTGTCTAGTCCTAACCACAGCTCCCCAGGATGAAGCAGGCTGTTTTAAAATAATTAAAAGTTTCTGCCTTTGCGTGGCTTCTGTTGACACCGTATCTGCCTGAGCATGGTAGGAACCAGCTCCAAGCCAATTAAAAGGAGATGGGTGCATCATATTGCTCCCGTCTCTCTTAGCGAACTCTTGACCAAGAAGGCACTGTAYTGATGAATTTCATTTCTTCCTAATCTGCTTGTACTCTGCTTGATAGCTTGGAGCTTTGCTCTCTTCTGTTTCAGTGCAATGACCCTGCTCTTGAGAAAGYTGCAAGTTCGAGGCAAAGCAAAGATTTCAAGTTATTACAAGATGCTAAACATACAGATCTCTTCTTAGCTGTCTGCAAGACGTTGCCTGAAGTTGAGCTCTTCCCCCCACAGACAAAGAAACAGTAAGGCATTATTAAAGAGGTTTTAAGGCAGTAACAAAGAAAAGCAGTTCCACTCAGCGCTACACAGCTAAACAGACTCAATGCTCATGCCCCTTCAGGTGCGTATATGGAAAAGTAGCAAACCAGGGTTTGCATTAGTGCAAAACACATGTACTGTGTGTCTTTCAAGAGCTGGCCTTCAGGCAGGCACTCATGTACTAGTCAGACAAATCAGAGGTCCCTTTACGAGTAATTTTATGCAGATGAAGACCAAAAGGACCTTTCTGTAGGACTACTCTTTTGTGTGTTTCTGGGATGGTGCCTTAGGTTTTTTTGCACAAATCTCAAGCTGCCAGTTTGCCGGCTTTTGTCTATTCTGTAATGGCGTGTCTTGAGCAAAGTATAGTGAAACAGGCCAAGGATGTAGTGTTGCTGGATGTGCACTCCAGCCTGCTTGCTACTACGTCAGCCAGGCAAAATCAATTTGCTTTTTGGCTTGTTGTCAGATAATGAGTTTTGGTCAACAGACAGCATTGGCCTCAGATAGGTGCTCCTTGGGCAAAAGGGCAATGTTTCTTATTTATTTTTGTCAGCATAATACCCATTTGGGTGCCAGATATTAATTAAGATATATAACTACAGAATAGGACCCAGGATCTCTTCTTGTGAACAGAAGATAATACCAATGGGAAAGCAGTTTAAATAACTTCCAGGAGAAAACCAGAGCAACAGGAATTGCTCTTCTCATATACAGCTACAAGGGAAATCCTGACACCTGCATCTTCGTATTGGAAAAGTCTTTGCCATACCAGAGACTGTAMGTTCAGGATCGAAGTGACAGATAGAAATAACATTCTGAAACTAGTACACTATGAATTTCCATTTCCTTAGAAGTTTAATATTTATAAAGTGGTTCAGCTCTGAATTGCTGTGACAGTATCACAGTATTAAAGACTTGGTTGTCCTGATAATAAACAACACTGTTTTGCCCGAGAGCATCTTTGACTCSTACCTGTTCAGGTCTATTTTAATTTTTGTTTAATCATGACGCTTTCCACACTTAGAGAATGTGTCTTTTTGGCATGGAAAGGAAGTAAGCATGACCTTTATCAAATAAAAATGTGCATTGCTACTGCAACAATGAGTAAGCACAGATGAAATAGACACTTGTATTTACACGACATCTGGAAGACAAATACTGACCAGATCTTTTTATCACCACTGCACCRCTCCAAGTTAATTGGAAAGACAGAAGGACATCACAGAATCTCATCAAAGGGATTTAGAGATGTCAGTCTGAGTTTCTAAACTTACAGTGAATTTGGCACCTAATTTTTTTACCTAGTCTTTTGGAGTTTCAAGATAATAGAAAAGAAATAATGGAATAGATAGGATAATYTAGGAAGAAATTGTGTTTGAAACTGTATTATCAAATAAATCACCCTCTATGGGAGAAAACAATAGAGTGGGACCTTGACTTTACCAGTTGGATAAAGATAAGTATTCAGACTGAGACAGCTAAAGCTTAGGAAGATAATAGCTTGTCCATCAGGGGCAATGATGCCAATTAATGTTAATAGAAGCATATAGATCTCCTCAATATTGCCAATGGGCATGCTGGGAATATTGTTAACACCAGCGTGCCCATCTGTTATTAAGGAATTGGAGGGGGAAAAGGAAATGAGAGAGAGGGAAGGAGGAGGAGGTTCAACCTCTTGTTGGAGATGAAATGGTTTCCTGTTATTTAAGTGGCATTTTTTCAGGTCCAGCAACAGAACAAGTGTGTCTGTGTTTACTTACTATGTCCCTCCTCTGCAAGAGCGCAACTTTTTGAAACCCAGGATCAGAGGCGATATTTCACCAAACAGAAAGCATCCGTTAGCTCCTTACTAACCATTGCTTGAATGGTTTATTCTTGTTCCTTGTAACTCCATTTTTCTTTCAGGTAGAGACAACCATCTTTTCCTCACCTGGAAATCTTCATAGGAGGAAAGAATCAAGAATGACATGGAGGTTATAATTTGAGGAAAGCTTGCCGTTATCTTCTTGGCTTATCTATTTGAAACTAAAGGAAAAAGACCTTCTATGATATGTTTGTCTCTAGGTAAGGGATAGTTGTGCCCAGAGCTAGTTATTAAAACTGACTGAAAAAGGGGATTTTTTTTTCCCTGTAGAAATTTGAGTATTAGAATATTCTAGTGGAAAACAAAAATATTTTGGCTGAAATTCAGAAAGACCTTAATTTAGAAATGCTTCTATTTTTGCCTAATGGAAGTTGCCATCCTCGCCTAGATAGAGAAGTGAGGCACCTGGCTTGATCCAATTAGGTCACCCTTAAGACTCCTTAGAGGGCAGCGGCATCATCGGAATTAATCTAGAGCCTCTTCTGCAGAAGAGAATGACAACCTGCAGCATCCAAAGCCTGGGGTGGCAAAAAACACCACAAAAGCATTGTCAAATACGTGTATTTTGTGGTTTAATCAAAACACCATTTTTTTCACTGCTTGGTGTCGCCACAAAAAAAAAAGAAAATTTCAGGGGGAATTAGCTACTCTTTTGAGAAATAAAATTCAGTTTATTTATAACCCATAGCCTATTTCTAGTGATAGACATAGGCACTTTTGCATTTCATATTATCTGATCAAGGTAGAAATACCAAGGCAGAACTAATAGAATGTGCCTTATATCTGTACTGTAGCAGCTGCAATGGTATAGCAAGAGCGGGGGAGGGTTTTAGTGTGCTGTGAATACAGTCTTTTCATCTCAAGCCTGGGCTGATAGAGACCTTCTGAATCATATGACAATTTTCTTAAAAGGTGTCTCCGAAATAAGACTCAGGATTCACGTTTCCTTGAAGAATTCATGTGACTTGGGGTTTCAGTCGCTTCCCAAAATCAAGGTTAATAACCTGAAAGGATTCTACYGTAGAAGTTTTAAGCACTCTAAATGGTCTGGTGAAAATAAGCAAGCAGAGAAATAACAGTATGCATTCTAGTTAAACAAAGGTAAATGCTTTGGCCCAACAGATAGATGGTAATGTAATGTAACGGTGAGATATACTTTCATTTTTAGCCAGAGTATCAGCATTTGCTCCTGGCCTTTGGCATGCAAAAGTAAATCAAGGCTGGTTAGGGGGCAGCTGGGATGTTCTTTCTCTCCACAAACACCGTATGGTCTTTCCTTCTGCTGTGCATGTGCCTCCAGGCAGATGGAGRCTCTGAATACAAGCGGAGTATTTTGCAGAGAAGTCAGAGCATGTGTGCCTGTGGTGCTCCAGGGCCTCACCCTTCCACTACTAGAGCTAGTGAGGGGTAGATTCATGTATCCACCAGCGAAAGGCAAAGCCTGCCATTTCATCACTCAGGAGGTCGTCTTGGTGTGCGTCTTTTTTTCTAAGTTTTTAAAAGAAATGCATTTTGCAGGGTGCTGACCACAACCATGGGAAGATTGAGCTCTGGCTGCTACCACTGTTGTCTGAGTTCATGTCCACTCTCACCACTAAYATAAGCAGCGCTCATCAACACCATCTCTCAGCCCTCCTGGCAGGTAGGACTCCCCTCCATYCTCCTGCTATTACCCTGTTCTGAACTTCATTTCTCAGCTCTGCTTTGTGAACAAGAACTGCATCATTCCATCATAACAACAGTTAATTAGGAAAGAAAACCCACCCAAATCAATTACCACAAATCAAATGACTCTTAGGACAAAAATGCAGCAGTGAATATTGTGGTAAAATATATGAGAAACACCTCTTGCCAGTTCAGTATTTATAGTGGCCAGCAGCCACTGTAAATTCTCCAGTATAACAGGAAACAAACAGCACGTGTGAAATGATCTCATCTCTTCAGGGTGCTGATTTTATGAGCAGTTCTGTTCGTGCCTATCTTCAAACATGTAGACAGCTCCACTGAAGACAATTTGCTTCAGTTCCTGAGACAGCAGGAAGAAAACAGCCCTAGATAAAGGCAGAGAAAAAAACTGGAGAAGGAAGCAGGAAATTGGCTGCAAAGAAGGGAACAATTAAGGGGGAAAAAAGATGCTTTTGTGGGTTGGTTYTTGTTTTGTTTTCCCCCTCCTTTTTGCAAACAAATTGTCCTCAATGTTCTCCCACTTGCTTGGGAATCATCCRACAGGCCTAAGCAGTCCATCAGCCTGGATCAGTGCAGTTATTCCACCTACATCACAGGCCTTTGAGGGTGAAAAGCCCCGGCGGTGACCCATTTTCAAGTCTCCATGCCTGCAAACCCCTCTTCTGGTTGCTGGCTTCCTAGCTGTCCCACTTTTGGAGGAAGAACAGCCAAAAAAGGTGCAGAGGGGGTGAGCATGGCTGCCCACAGGAGCCAGGTGAGTGTGGGCATGGAGGTACCAGGGAGAAGGGAACAGCAGCAAGCGAGCAACTGAGGCAGCTTCATTCCCTCTGCCCCCTACAAAGGGACTGAAGYGGGGCTGCGATGGCTGTCATGAGTAGGGGTGCACAAACACGGGGGTTTATTATGACAGCCGAACAAAAAAGAGCCGTGTTACCACTGGGAATTTCTCAAGCTTTTTACCAGTAGTATGTTCTTAGCAGTGCTGAAAATATGGCTAGACTGGAGCAGACGACAGCAAGCATAAATCAAGTGAAGGCAACTAATTAACACCAGTGAGGGACTCAGGCYGGTATTTCAGCTGTTGCAAGGTGCTGCGGTTGTTCTAGTTGGGGGCTGGGGGGGCTGGGGGTGAGGCTTGGTGATGAATTGATACTATTTTAAAAGTTTCTTTGCTTTTCTTAGGATATCTGCTGGGATGGGCTTGTGTCTGACTCCTCATACAGACTCTTGAAAGAGGCATGTCTGCATGGCAAGGGGATATGCTTATATGGGGGAAGAAAATAATATTTCCCTCAAGAGGAGGATTGTGAAAACGACTTTCTAAAGCCTGTTTCTTCGGGATATGAGGTTGGTATGATAATGTTTTCTGTTTCTGACTCCCTCCTGCTCTTTCCCAAGAGCATCTGACCTACTTGGCCAATTTCAGACACATTTGACCAAGGTGGCAGAGGTCTTAGGATACCCGTTTCATAAGRCTTGGTGCCCAAGTAGAGGATGCCCTTATGCTTCCTTTGGAGCATGCGCCTTATTAGATACCAGGGAATCAAATTGTAAGGCAAAACCCTGTTGTCTCTTCTTCCCTGGATGCAAGCAGAGKAAGATGCCTGTTTTCCAGGGAAGAGATCAGGATACAAATCGGGGTGCTGGAAAAGCTGTGGGTCATCACCCCCAGGCTTTGTCCCATGGCTGAGGGAGTGTGGGAAAGGATGAACGGCTCCACTTGAACTGTATTGCCTGAGAGCCTCAGACAAGACTCTCATTTATTTTTAATGTTGGTTATTATTTAAACTTTGGATGGTTGCATATTTCAGAAGACTTGAGTTSCCATTTAGGAAATGTATTTATGGATGCTAGGTTATTTTACAGCCTTTTGGAGTGAGATACACGGGAGCAGTGTCCAGAGGGTGAGCTATGCTGGGGATTTCGAAGCGCAGTTAGGCTAAACGGCAGTGATGTTCACAAGCCTAATCCCAAAACACACACAAATGATTGTGGAAGAACTTCGGGCTAATAAACACAAAATGCTCGTTTGTTTGTTTTCTAAAAACAAACAAAGAACACTGAGGAAAATTAACATGATTGAAAACAAGGAGAGGAACTTGAACACCTTGCTGTGGTAAATGGATTTTGTCAGCATTAATATAYGTGCTAGTGACACTTCAGATATAAATGAGGACTTGAGAAGCTCTTAAATCTGAAGATGGAAGCTGATGAAACGTGATATTCTTCCTATATTTAAATTAGGCTTAGCAACTACTAGGTGATCCTTTAAACCCTAGCTGATCCATCATCTTTGTGGCTTATTTATTCTTAATTTCTCCAGTTATTTTAAAGSAGTTGATTGCTATCGTCCCATTAAGCAGCTTCACTGAATTATTTTGGGGTCAGCATCATTAGCTTTGGATGCAGGTACGGATCAAGATCTGWGCATGAAAAGATGACCATATTTTGTAGAAAACAAATAAATAGAGAGAACCACATCTTCCAGTGTAAACATTTTGAAGTAATTTGATAATAATTTTCTTTGCTAAAACAAACAAGCCAACTCAAAATACTGTATTACATGCACATTGCCTCCATATGGTACCTTTATGCAGARCTGGTTACTGAAGATTTTCCAGGCCTAGTATATTAAGTTCGGTTCAGGTTTCACTGATTAAGAGACCCTTTGTTTTTCACAGTTATTTTCTTTGCATTCATAACACTATTCATGTCTGTGAGGAGAGACAGGGAGGGGGTAAATATCTGGTACAACTTAAATGACTGCACTGTTTCCTGGTACAAAATAAAAGCCTGAAGGTTTTTAGCACACAGTGAGTAGATGAATGCATATTAGGAGAGAAGGAGCCTCCCCAGTTATCCAGCCTCATCCCTGCAGGCTATAAGTTGTGATTCAGCTACCAGTCCCTGTGGTTAGGCTTATTTTTCCCCTCTTGCAATAAAGTCAGGGTACAGGACTAACTATCTGGAAGCCCAGTATGTTCACTGCTTTGTGGAGAAAAATGCGTGCAAGTTGAATGAAGGCTTGTTTGGGTAGCCSCCTTGGGCTGTAGCTGCTGTAGAGAGATCACCATCCACCCTGTTCACCATCTTCTCCCACATGGACATTGCTGTTTCCTCASATCTGCTTCAATCAAGAGAAACAGGGTTAGCAAAGAGCGGCTATTCAAAGTGTGTCAGTTAGCTACAGTCCTCCCTTTGCCYTAACCAGGCCAAGGAGCGCTCGCATGAGCAGCCCAGCTGGCACATCTGGAGGAGGGGGAGTCACAGTGGCCACCCCGATGGGGAGCAGAAGGGTAGGCGAAGGACACGAACCTTTCAGATAGCAGAGCTGCCGCTGGAGAGGGATGTGCATGCAAATCCCAATGCCACAGGCCACGCTCGCCTTTCCTTTGAGGCACATAATAATGCAAGCACGATGCAAGTCGATGTTTGGTTTGGGCAGATAGAAATCTGGCAGGCAAGAGGACAAAGGGAAGGTTTCCCTATCAGATCCTTACCTAGCAGCAGGATCTATCTAAGGCACTGGCCTATTGCCTCCAGAGAAGCACGTCTCCTGCCCAGGTAAATAAAATACAGGATCACCTCCAAGTGCCAAGCTGAGGCCCTTGTTTTGATCTGAAGCGCTTATTATTAGGCCTTTTAGTCTGGATATGAAAATGGGGCTGTCCATTTGGAAACTGCTAGCTCCTTGGCTTTGAATATCTATCCTTTAGGAGAGCGAATTGCTCCCTGCACTCACTAGCTCTCTGATTCCTGGCCATCGCTGTCTTCCAGGAGAACTGGTTGGAATGCTAGTTGCTGAAAACGAGGGAGTGGATAGTCCTGCTTGGCACAGGCTGTGGATTTCTGGCCAATTTTTGTTTCATGCTCCCGGAGGAGGTAGCAGCAGGTATCCTTTGCCTGTGTGATGGAGAGTTCAGATAGCAAAGATGCTCTTGGGACCAGACGCAGCCAACTGGAGAGCTGAAGTTAACAGGTTTTACACCCTAGACTCCGTGTATGCAGCTCTCCCAGTGCTGTAGAGGGAGCTTAAAGCTAGACTTGGTGTACTGGGCCTTTGGAGAGCCAAGGTTTTGTGCTGATCCCAGCACAGAGTGCACGAGAACTTCATATTCTCTGCTCCGTGGCCCATTCCTAATTACTCGAACCATCTATTCTTCCAGATAGCTACTTATTAAAATAATTAGCTTGAACCTCCCTTGTTACAGACTGGTCCTAGAAGAGCTGTTTTATTTGCAGTTGCTTAGTGTTAATGAACACATTGCCTGTCCCCATTCTTTGCAATGATAATCTAATGACAAGGACAGTATTTGCTGTAAACTTGTTCCGTGTTGGTTGCTTTCAATAAGACTTCTATCAGATGAAATGAGGTTTTGCTCTCTCAGCTGCAAGGGGTAATGGAGAAATTGGCTTGTAAACAATGAGCAATTATACTGGGAATTAACTTCCACGGAAAGGACAGACTCTTTTGGGATATAACCAGACGGAAATTAATGCCAGGCAAATGTATAAGGTTTCTGATAACCAGATCCAAGTCAGCTAGAATGCTTGGATTCCTTGTTCCACTTCGCAGTTGAGCTAAAAGTTTGTACTTCTCTTCCAGCAAAATTTTAACGCGCCAAGTCCCTGCTCAGTAAAAGCATGTGGATTTTATAGCCTTCACAGCATTGCTGTTGCTCTTTTTTTTAAAAGAGTGRATGAAAAAGGAAAATTGTGAAAAAAGGAGGCTAATTAGAGAAAATGGGCTTAATTTGGAAGCCACAGGTACCTCTTTTATAAGCTTTTGTTGAGCTTTTGCCCACAGTAAATTTATACAAGCTTTGAACAGACGGTAAATCTCTGTTTGCTATGGCCTGCTCTAAATGGGGCGCTTTCAGCACTATTTTGCTGACAGCTAAGGGTGCAGATGAGGTCATAAAATCAACAAGTCCTGGGAAATACCCGTTCAGCTGGGAGAAACGTTTCCTTGGATGCCTTGTTTTTCTGGATTTGTGTAAAATAGTATTTACTGTTTTTGCTAAGATGCTTGGTGGCTACATCACTATGTGTTTAAGAAGTCCTGTTATGAAGTTTGATTCCGTAGCGCTCTGCTGCCTTCTCTCTTGCCAGTCAGGCATTTCAGACCTCTTTCAAAGACTGACATTTATTATCACAATTTCATCGCTCAGGTCCTGGCCAGCCTACTTGTGGAAGGCTTCATTGAATAGAATTGAATGTTGATTGAACTGAGCAGCCTGAATTGAATGAGGAGTGACCTGTATACACTGTTCAATTGGATGGGAGTCACTTAGGTGAATTACTATTAAAAAGAATAAAAATCAAAGCAACACAATCACATTTAGAAATTGTGGTTGTACTGGATGGAGGTACCTAATGAGTACCAGAATGTGAYGTTGTGGCTTGCACAATGCTGAGACTAACCCACAGCAAATCCCAGCAGCCCCAGTTTTCAAAAGGGTYGATTCACACTGAATGCGATGGGTTTATGGGTTCAGCTCGGGGGTGGGCTTACCAAAGAAGGGTGCCARTGGTGGGGCAACTGGTGATGTCCCACTACTGCTTGCTAGCAGCATGTGTGCTCTTACCCTGTCGGGGCAGGGAAAGCTCAGACCAAGGCTGTATCTTCACCCAGTCCAACTTACAAAGCAAGCACTTGATCTGCAGAGATAAGAAACACCTCTCACCCGCAGTGGCTTCAGCTGGATGGTGGGTGGCCTAGTTGGTTGCTTGTGTTTCTGCCTGGACCTTTGTYGCTAAGGAAAAAGGCCTGCCAAAGCTCTCAGTTGATATCGCTCACAGTCTAGCAGATCAGGCATTTAAATTTAGAGCATAATGACTAACACATTAATGGCTTTGCAAATCCACCCCCAAGGATCCACGTGCCTCCACCTGCCTAAAAAGCGCTGTGAAAATTTGGTCTCATGTCTTGTGTTACGTGCCCAAGCACAAAGACACAATTTGTGATGTTTAGTTTCTCTTCATCTCCATCCAATCACTGGAAAAGTGGAGGAAATTACACCTACTAGAGGAGGATGTTGCAAGTCTTGCTTTAAAATGGTATGAGGTCCCTGTGTGCGGGTTTCTGTTAAGTTAGYTAAGCCTCAGCAAACGTGCTGGAGTTGCAAGGGAAGCAGTCTAGGCATAGGATGGGAATGGAGTGACCTGACTCTGCATCTTGTGCCACTGAAGAACTGGAAACTTGTTTCCATCTTTAAAAAAAAAAAAAAAAGAAAGAAAAAAAGCATCTCACTGCTGAATACTGAAATCCAGCTTCATTACTGGGATGGCAGTAACACTAGCTCGCAGGTACTACGTGATGCTGAAGAACAGCAAGCTTGTTGAACGTCTATATGAAGGAGTGAATTTTCTTCATGAACAACCAGAGCCCTTCCCCGAGACAAGGAAGGTGGTAAAATTGTCTCCATGAAGAAAACATTTGTACCATGGCACTTATTTTATTGAAATACTGCACTCTTTCAAACAAGCTTACTCCCAGGACAGGCTTGAGCCTGAAGAAAGCAGATGTGGCAGACAGCTAGATGAAACAGATAGTAAAGAGCTGTACAGTAACTGAAGGGCTGAGCCCAGGCTCTGGAGGCAGCTCAAGAGAAAGATTCAGTTGAACTAATGAAGACTTCTTGGAGATGCAGAAAAAAAATAAAGTCAATATTTTTCTTTCTTTTTTGAAATGAAAAATTCAATTAAGGTTCCCATACCCTTAAAAAAAACATGTTCTGGTGGTTTCTTTTTCTTTTTTTTTTTAATAGAAAATCTCTTCATTTGAGCAAAGCATTGTAACTGCTGTAATTTTGAAAAACATTTGTGGAAATGTTTGCAAGGTCTCTACAGACTGAAGGCCAAATTGATTTTGGGAAATGACAAATGGCCATTAATCCAGGAAACTCTGGCCCTTTAATGAAATGACTAAAAGGGCAGCACAGGAAAAATGATCAAAGGCAGATCCTTTCTTAGTAACTACAAATGTGAAGAAAAGATAAGAAGAGCGAACAAGTGTCTGATTGCCTTTTACAATGAGATTATTACTCTCTGTGATCATTAGATATGAATGAGGTCTTTTAATCACTGTAGCTAGGTCTGGTCATTGCCCATCGGGCAAATTCTAACAGAGGTGTTAGTGTAATTTCTTTAATATGAGCAGAGATATTCCCTCCACTGCCAAAGAACATACTATCTGTTTTGCCTTGTGATCTTGGCAAAGCAATTGGACAACAGCTCTTGGCCATTTCTTGTGGCTCCTGAGTGAATTCTGATACCCTTGTCGCTTTGAAATTCCTGAGAGAGTTGCAATTTGTGCTTTCCTCACTGAGCAGAGCTACGTGCAGATCTCATCCTTTATCCCTTGCTTTCTTTAACTGTGCATTTGCCATAAATGGTATCTGAAAACTTGAATCCTGAGCCAATCCCAAGGGGGAGGCCCAGGACTGGTGTATATATAGTCCCAGCTTCTGGAGTCATGGGATTACACTATTTCTGTTTCACTTAGAGGAGGTATGGTATGTTCCCAGCCCTCATGTCTGTGCTGGAAGCCTTAAAAAATCAGCGTGTGAATAAGGCAATGATGTCTTCCCAAGTTTGCTGACAGCCTAAAACTGTAGCTCTGAAAGTGGAAATTTCCCTCTGTGTTTTTAATAAAACAATTATGGAGAAATATTTGAGGAGGAGGAGACCAGGCAGTTTCTTATTGTTACCACCTGAAATGGAAGTAGTAATCTGGGCATGGGAGAGATGATACACAAGCCAGTAGAAGTAAAGCTGGACACCAGGAAGGCTATTACCTGATGCCAAAGTGGCAGCTGGATTTCCAAGCCACCAGCAGTGTGGTCCAAAGTGAAATGCAGGTATATGGAGTTTATCTATTTCTTGCTGACTAAGCTGGAACCCTAAATAAGTGAGCTGACCCAAGGTTTAATTTACCACCATATGCTGCTCTGTCCAGGGTTGGCCTCTGTCCCACCTGGTAACTAGCGGTGTTTCAGGGACTACTGGRTTTCTGGGTGCTTTGGGACCCTGCCTCATGCTCAGCTTTCCATTTTGCAGCTGCTCGGCTACTCACTACAACTGACTGCTCCAGCATCTATTTGCACCATCTTATTGCAGTGAATATTTCCATATCTGGACATTTCTGATGCATGCAACAGAAGTGTCATGTGCAGCCCTCTCTTGGGCCTTTGATGGATGACAGGCATGCTGATTATTAATCTGTTATCCAACTGCTATTCAGCTTCATTCTCAAAGGCCTCATTACATCATTGGCCCAGCCGTACTCATTAGACGCAATCTTTCTCAGGGTTTCCGAGCATCAATTTTGCCCGTTCCACGCCACTGAAAAAACTCTCGGCGTGCTACTTTCTCTTCTGCCTTGCTCRTACCTAGCTTCAGCATTTCCTGTGCTTTCCAGTCCTGCCTGGGTACTGAGCTTGTTGAATCTACCTCTGTCCTGCAGCGGAGGTGAATGAAAGATATAATGGACGTTGTCTCTGTATTACTGGCATTTGACATTTTGTGATAACAGCTCCCTCTGTCAGCTTCCAGGAGGCACTGAATACTATTCAACACTGCAAAAAAGAGCCATCCCCTCCAAAAACCTGCAAAATGATTCTAATGGAATTGATAATGAGGTCTAGTAATAAAATAACAGGCATCCATCCCCTACATACAGATAAGATGCAGACCTCCATTGGCACAGCGGATGCCAAATTCACTCCATGCTCTGGCTTGAAGACTGTCCTTAAAGCATCATCTGTCTTTTTTCTTAGGGCAGTGCTCCTCATGTGTTAATTCTTTTTGAAGCACCAGCCCAGAAAGTGAAAATGTTGTGAAACAAACATAACGTGTAAAGGCTCAGGTGATTTAAGGTGCAGAAAACAGAAGTTGTGGGATTCTGGATACTGCTTAATTAAAAGGATTGCTGGTGGCAGTGGTTTCCAATGAGGAATTTCAAAACTTAATTGAAAAATCAAATATAGTAGTGGAGAGAAGTGTTTTTCTATCATAAAAACTAACAGCAGCTCCCTTGCTTTATATGACATCTCGCCTTTGCCTTCTAAGATAATTGTGCTATTTTTGCAAAGATGTGCAGGGATAGTTTCACTGCCGAGCACAAAGTTGCCGTATAAGGTTGATAAGTACTCACAATATAAAAYAGCAGATATGGTGGAAACCTATTGATCATGTACCATAAATCAATTGTTTTTCCCTCCAGGTGAGAGTGGAARGTAATTGCCCTGGGAAGGGACTGTGTGACCTCAGAGATCACAGCTGTATGGCAGCATCTGGAACCAGGTTTTCTATTATGGTCATATTGTTCCCCCTGAAGTCAAAATCATTCAATCTTAATTCATGAATAATAATTATTTCCTGCTGATGATGTTTTAACACATCATCTCTGAGCTAGATACACTAAAGCAGAGCTTGTAAATGCATTTAAGCATGGTACATCTCCACAATGTTAGAAGCTACAATCAAGCAAACAAAAAAGCTGCTTTAAGTGGTTGTCCTCACATAAAGCAGACTGCATCAAAACTGGCTTTCAGTATCTCTGGATGACTATTGCTGAAGTCAAGGGATAGCTGAGGATTTAAATCCATCAGATAGTTTTGACTGTCAGACCCAGCTCAGGGTTTTATGTTGTTCATTCACTAGTGGAGCAACCCAAYGTTAGATGTAACAAGATGGTTCTTTTCTCCATCAACATCAGGAAGCGAACCAGGCAGCGCTAACTCTGGGATTTTGGG
Organism: Apteryx rowi; assembly: GCF_003343035.1. Classification (NCBI taxonomy): domain Eukaryota; kingdom Metazoa; phylum Chordata; class Aves; order Apterygiformes; family Apterygidae; genus Apteryx; species Apteryx rowi. The sequence goes on from NW_020448163.1 coordinate 1,605,016, forward strand.
CAGATTAAGTTACACAGTATCATTTTGACAGAGGCAGCAAAGATGTGTCCTTTACCCAGTCCACAGAAGGTGAAACTTCAGTGCAGATTGTACAGCAGGAGAGCAGGCAAGAAGGATTATGCCACGATCTCTCAACATTATGCTCCTCACAATGAGGAAGGCAACGGGACATCTGTTTCTAATCTTGAGTTTTTGCTGTAGCCATTTTTTTGTGTGTATAATTCACATGTGCATGGGACAGCATGAAGGAAAATAGTGGGTGGTGTGCCGCGTATGAATGTCGTCTGCTCCCAGGATCCTGTTTTTAGCCTCACAGTTTTCCTGTGGTCAGTCTCTCTTCATTTTCTTACRCATTGGTTCAGGTCTTACTCTATTTCACATTCTGCAATTTAGGTCTAGCTCAGGTCTCAACAGGAATTTAAGTTTTACTTCTTGATCCAGGATTTTAGTTATCTCCAGTTATTACCGACCCCTATTATTTCCAGTTGCATTTAGTGTTGCAACTAGATTTCTTCATATTTTCTAACAAACTGGAAATAAAGGTTTCTTATTTCACTATAAAACCCCTAAGAGATGCAGCTTGAATCTCTGTAAAGTACATAAAATGAGAAAATATTTAATCACTGGATGTAGTAGCCAACATAGTAATGGGAGCGACGTAATTCCGTAACATTCCCACTCTTTGTATAGATAAACTTTTTAGCTACGGTTCTGTTTTTGTTCTGTCAAAATCATGTTGTTCTAATTTCTGTTAATGAAATGCCTGACTTTCCAACTCAGTTTTGTTTTTGTTAATAAAAATACCGCTGCTAGGTTTTGAGTGGTAGGGTCTGAGAACCTTTGGAATAGCAGTTAAAATTTCCCATTCTTGTGGAAACCCTGCTAAATGCCTTACTTTTGGAGGAAACTCACGCAACCAGAAGTGGCAAGAGTATGAGTGAAATGAAATTAAGGAATTAAAAATATAAGGTAGAAGGAAAAACTCTGACTGTATGGGATGGTGAACATGTCTGAGGCTTCTCAGTGGAGCTGTGAGTGGGGGGCTGTGAACAGCACATCTGCAGGCATGCTCTGTTCCCAAAAGCTGTATCTCATCATTTTGTTATGCTGGGAAGATGCGGAGTCTCATCCCCAAACCAGCAGTGCTTCCTCTTGGAATACAGAATGAAATTTTCCAATAATCTATGAGGGAAATTAATTTCAGGTCATTTCCTCTCAAAAACAAATGAATGAATCCCTAAGGAAATGGGTTTCTCTGAAAGAACTTTCTTTGCCTAGAGTTATCTAAACAGTAAGGCTCATCAGAGTTTCCACTGAAATCCTTATTTGTGGATCTGTAACCTGGAAAAAACAGTTTTGTGAGCAGAAGAATGGATGAAACCCTATTTCCTATGATTTTTGTGCTCTATACCTCCCCTCCCACCTCCCCTGCTTTATAATAATTTCAGTTCCTTTCCAGATGCCTTTGTGATGCCAGATAATATTAGAGATGGCAAAGGCTGTGGCTCAGCAGGAGCATTGCCCCTACTGATGGCTTTGCCTCATTCTTGCTGGTGGTTGGCTGCTCTCCCGCATGATGCAGAACAGTTGAGTGCTCCTCACATTTACTTAAGAGAGCGCACCAGGAAGCGGTCTCTTTTTTGCACAGCTGTTAGTGGTAGTGAAATGTAGGAGAGAGAAAGTACCCTCAACTCTTCTTCTCCTTTTGCCATGCTCGAAGCTCAAAAACAGCATTGGGTGAGATGGGCAGGACGATTTCAGAAGCATCACTGGGTTGTAAGCAATATGAGCAGTTTGTAGTTACCCCAGTAGTAGATGAAAACACTGAATATCTGTTCCTTCCCCTCCCTCCCCCCCACAAATAGCACAGTATGTGTACACAGAAGTGTACGAATGCTGAATCAAAGTTTCCATAAGCAAAATGCTCCTTAGTCTCTGTTCAAGTTCAATATGAGACTCTGCTTCCTAAGCAGCTCTGCACCTTCCATGGAGGTTTCTGACAACTGGACTAATGGCTCTTCTGACCCAACCAGGTCAACTGAAATACAGGTATAGATTTGTATTTGATGCTAAGGAGGATGTGTCTGTATACCTGCTCAATGAATTTACACCTAGTATGTGAACTAGGTCTACTCCAGAAGAGATGTACTGGTGCTCTCAGCTGTTAATTTTAATTGATATTAGCAGTATATTGGTTTTTAATGATTTTAATGTTATTTCTTCATCCAGTAGTGTTAGCTTTTATTTTTTTTTAAAGTCCTTTCTATAATTTCTCTTGTTGTTTGGTCTTTCCTAAGCTCATCTCTTTGACCTATAGAAATGATTTGAAGACCACTGAATACTTTAGAGTATACGGGCATCAGTTCTGTTGCATCCACACACTCTTGCAAAGAGCATCTGAAAGTTTTGCTTAATCTGGAGTCCTTTAATATTAGCCCTTCTGCTGTTACACTGCCTGTTACTATCTCCAAGACTGAAGCGACTGGGGCTAGAACTTGGAAAAGAGGAGGAATGGATTTTTTTGTTGTTGTTTATCTTTTTCTGTTGCCAGGCCTTTGTCTCCTCCAAAGTTGCTCTTGATGTCTTTGCTTTTGCTCCACTGTATTCTGATCTTCTCGTTGCTTTGCTGGAAAGCTGCTGTTACTGTGTGTCCCTCCTCACAGAACTGCAGTTCTCCTCTCCCCTGCTACAAGGAGCTTATCAGAACTCTGCTTTTGACATTTAAAACTATTTTTGTTTCTTGGCCCTGGCCACGCCTGTGATTTGTTGACTCATTCCTCTTTACAAGCTGTATGATCTAGTGATTAAGTGAAGGTGATTGCCATAGGCAGTTAGGCAGTGCCATAGCTCACAGGCAGTGCCATAGCTCTGTTTTATGGAGTGAGAGGTAAGGGCTGTTGGGCTCAAAAGGAGGATAAATGTACCTACAGCCTGAGATTATCTTCATCCAGAACACGTTTTCTGTCATCTGTTATTGTGACAGTTCTGGTGTGTAAGTACAACCTGAACTTATTCATGCTGTCCAAAGGGGAGAAAAGCTTTCCTGTCCTCTACTCGTGTCAGAATCCCACCTCATCCAGCACATCATGCTGGGGAAGCCCTGAAGACTGGGGGAGAGGCAAAAGTTTCTTCATTTCTGGGGCAGATCCTTAGCAAGGAGATGGCAATATGTGGTGGGCAGACACTATTATGGGACTTGAGAATTCAAGTCTATTCTTGCTGCTGCCCCTGAACTGCTGTATAACCTTGGGCATGTCACTTCACCTCTTTTTCATCTTTTGTTTCTAACTCCAGGTTAGTTTTATAAGCAAAAGGCTCCTTTGCACGGAAGATCTCCCAGATATTGCTTAAACAATTTTGCTAGTTTAACTATACTCATAATTGGTATACCACAGTATAGCCTAGGGAAACATAACACTAGTGATATAAAAGTGTTTGTATCAGTGCAGCTGCATCCACATGAGGACTTACGCTAGGCTGGCTATGTAGGTAAAAGTTACATTTCTTAGTGACATGTTTTATAGAGCCAGGCTTCACTGTATAGCAGTAACACCGAGGATAGTAGCACTGAGCGCAGGTTAAGTTGTCTGTAACCAGCCGGATCTCATGCTTTTTCTTCTGGGCACTGTTCAGATAGAAACAAGTGATATACCCTTCCCACTTGATCCCCTTGGACCTGCAGGCTGCTGTTGTCATTGTGCTATACAGCCTCCAAGCTGTTCTGTAATAACAAGTCACCTTYTCTGAGGCAGGTGGATTTTCAGCTTGCCATTAGAGATGATACACAAAGTTGATGTTGTGGCATCGCAAGTCAGGCTTGGTGCTGAGAGAGGCTGCCACAGCAAAGGGCGCTCCATGTGCCTTTTTCTTTTTGCCCATATGCCCTGCAAGGCAGGATCAGGATTTAGCCTTAACAGAAAGTTAGCAGTGACTTTCTCATTTTGGAATGGCCCTTCATTTAATATGTGAATGGATCAAAACACAGTTTGGTCTCTGACTTTGTGCAACATGAGGCAGACTAAACTGCTCGCTCGTTTGGGACAAGCTAAAAGGATCCCATATTGCATGTGTAGAAGGCCTAACTCGATTAATGGGAAGGGTTGTGCAAGACTGCATTTAGGGTGAGAAGAGGTATCTTGTGTGGAAGGGGCTGGGAATGCACACACCTCATGGTTGAGATGGAGCGTTCCTTTAATAACAGACATCCAACGTTAACTTAAGGACTCAAAGTGATATTGTATAAGTGGGAGGGCAAAGGGACACCAAGTTCTCTTACTTTGTCTTCAGATAGTACAATATAGTAGCTGGATACATCCTAGAAACTTATAATTAAAGGTCTCCGTGGAATATATGAAGGTTCTGCTTGAGCTTCCTGCATAATTCTCAGTGAAAGAGAAGAAAAATTCCTTTGAAAATACATGAGGCAGTGAATCTGTCCTCTCTGTGTGCTACAGCTCCAGCAGAGCTGCTGAGACCCAACATCATTGAAGGGATGTAATACTTGAAGTACAGCATGATCAAATAAAATATGCAGAAACCAAGCACAGCCTTAGGCTCATTTCAATTTAAACAAACAAATAAAAAACTGTAAGGGCTGATCAGGCAGCTGGAAATGGCACGGGAAAATAGCACAGAGAAAAAGGCAAATCTTCGCTACAGGAATTTGAGGTACCCAGATATGGCTTCTGTGGCAACAGCCTATCGCTTTCTGGGGCATGGATATCGCTTGCACTGAGCGTATGGATGACCCCCCGTGGTGTCCTCTGTTTTTTGAGGCGACAGAGCACGGTAGCCAGGGCTGTCTGCTTAGGCTCTGATCTTTCAAATCCACCCTATGGGTGGACCCTGGTGGCTGTGAAGAAGCTCTGCTGTATTTGTTAGGGCTGCTTGCAGGTGTGCAGTTACTATGTGCCTATGCTCATCCAGTGTGAAGAGGGAAGCTGTAAATGAAGCTCTGTGGAGTCATCTGTGCCTGGCAGAACATCCCTAATCYGTGAACTTGTCTCCACCCTTGCTGCCATACCAGGAGCTGCTGTGCTTCAGGGAGACAGAGTCTCTCCTGGCGTGTTCGGGCATGGAAGGGAAGCATGTACTTCCGGTGGGCCCCTTGGAGGGCCCCTGTGATCCTTTGCCATCTTCCCGTGTTTCTCCCTCAGGCTTGTTTGCCATCCAGAAAGCCAACAGAGAACGTACATGTGGGCCTGAGGTAGTGAGGAAAAAAAGAGTACCACCAACAGGTTCAAACAGGCCTCCTGGTCTCTGGTTTCCCCTCCACACACACACTTCCCAACTTAGCAGCTTAAAAGAATTGCCTCTTCCTTGTAGCTCCTTTGCTCTGGTGAGCTTTCCTGCCCACCAGCCTTTCTGGAACAAAATTTTGTCTTTGATCTTCAACAGAAACTGGATAGATGAACAAACATCTCAAAACAAACAGGTTTACTTTTTTCTGCCTTTTTTTTTCCTCCTCAGTCAATTACTTGGACCTTTTCCAAAAGCAGAAGCTCCTCCAATTGCTAACTCTTTTTATGCTGGTCAAGGCTTCCCATCTCTGTTGTGCAGCAGGATGCAGAGCTGGGAATAATAGAAGATTGTTCGTATCAGTTTCCATTTGCTCTTTTCTTTACCATACTGCCATTAAAAGACTTTTGCCATCCCTATATTTGGCTACAATATAAGATCACTTGCTGCTCATGGTGCTCTGCTGTTCCTTCCTAGTTTTTCTGCATCTTGTAGCATGATTTGACAAATAAGCTGACCCCTTATGAATCAGGCCCAGCCAGTGGTGGAAGGGGAATTATTCTGGGTATTATTTCTGCCAAAGTTTGATTTCCTTGGCCTCTTGTAATCTACTGTGACTAGGGTAAAACCTGATGCATATCCATCCCTGGAATAAAATGCAAGGGGCTGTCTCTGCCTTCGAATGTCAGTGGAGTAACCCTCACGCAGCAAAATGAAGTGTGTGGTGGCAGGCACGGGGCTCTTAACAGCTGGCTGCTCTTGCTTCTGCATCGGCAACAGCAAGGTCTGAGATGGGGCACTGTTGCAAGGAAGGTGAACTCCGTGTGTGTGTGTTGAACCTCCTTAGTGCCAGCTTGGGCAGACCTTGCTGCAAGCTTCTGTTGCAGCGTGCCCTCTCCCCACCATGCAATGGCTTTTTCTCTCTGTGTCTCAAGTCTGTCATTTGTAAAATGGGAGGGCGAGTGCTTTTCTGTGCGATGGGACGTGATGCTGGGTAGAAACACTGGGTCTGTTGGCTCGCAGATTATTGTGTGAGTGCTAAGCAGTGCCTGCTAGGTTAGGAGTGGCAGAAGCATCTAGTTCTGGGGTCCTGCCTTGTGGATTTGGAGACGGGGAGGGAAGATTGCCCAACTGCTCTCAGGCAGGTTCAGGATCATAGCCGACACCCCCAAATCCATGTTTCCAGACCTGCTGGCTGTGAAAGAAGTGGTGAAATCATGGTCTCTTGGTACCAAAAGACTTCAAAACATGCCAGGTTCCTAGATCCATGCATAGATACACAGATAAGCGTTCTTATTTTCAGAACTGGGCATTTTTAAATCACATGCTGCAAATCCTCTTTCACCCAATAGAATAGTAACACTTCCCGCTTTGGAGACAATGGGCGTCTTGTCACTGGTGCATTAAAAGCAGAGTTAGGCCAAAGCTGAGTTGTTACAAAATCCCTCCCTGAGCTCCCAAACTTTAATCACCTGGTGTTGCAAGCAATGCACTGTGTATCCCTCCAGCTCCTTTGTTTCTTTAAAAGAAGTCATTCTTTGAGTAAGACTGTGCCTCAGATGTGAAGTGATGTGGGGATGAATGAGGATGGCTTACACATTTTGGAGTTACCATTTCATTATTTTGCTGTATTGTCATAGTAACAACAATCTGCTTTTCGTGTAGTCAAAAATAATCACTTTGTGCTGTCTGTATTTTGCAGAGAGGGATGTCACATTGTTAATCTGGAAGAATGACAAGGCACAATAAATAATCACAGTGCCCTGAAAAACCACAAGTACAGTTTTGTGCATGATGCCATTTCTGGTTTGCACTTTGCTGGGTACAAATGGCAGGAAAAAATGACATAATGAGTGCCATAAACCATGAATTTCCAATCCCTCCAGACACAGCAACTCCTGGTAGAGTTTCAGTTGATGTGGTGATATTTAAAAGTAGCAACATATGATACTGGAAGCCATGGTAACTCTTATTATACAGTGATACTATAAAGCACCCTGTGATGGACTGTGGACAACAAGGTTTAAACCTACAGTCTTTGACTATGAAAGCTGTAGGTTCAGTGGCTAAAATAATTGTTTTGTTATTCATGCGGACCCATCAGCCTCTGTGTATGGCCTAGCCATAGCAGGCTGCACTCTGAACAGGGGCTCTATGTTATGTCTCTAAAGCAGACATAGCTTGCTCCTGTCCCACGGTGGGAGAAGTGGTAGGCTTTGGTACGTCTCCACTGTTCATCTGTGGCTCTCTGATGGCCTACAGATTGCATGAGTTTCTCTTCCTCAGGACCAAGGCCAGGAACCCCTATTCAGAAGCCTTCAGGCTTCTGAATAGGATGTGAGTTCTGTCAGCTTTTTGAGAAATGGAGATAATGAAGAATATGTGTGCTAGTACCGGACTTACCCTGCTCAGAAGCACTTGTGATGTGAAAGGCTGTCAGGGTAGATTGTATCAGCTACCTGACCAYGTGTTCCTGGGCACATGGGAATTATCCAGTGCTGCCCTTCTTCCAAGCTGCTATCACAGGGATCAGTCTATTGATGTACCAGCTAGAAAATGGCTTGGCTGGGCAGAGGTCTTGTAGAGGAAAGTGGTCTGCCAGGTTTTGCATCAGGGTGCAAATCTGGAGCCTTGCACTCTATGCTGAGCTCCCCTAGAGACTTGTTGTGTTGTGTGGCTTTCTGCTTTCTTCTTGGGTGGTCAGGATTATATCCTGGCTCCAGTGAGACGGGCCAGGCTTTCAGTCGGGGATGTCTGCAGCAGGGATTCTGTTTCAGCATGCTGTGCAAAAATTTACTGGGGCCCTGATCTTGCCTGGAGCTTCTAGATGCTAAAGCAATATAAAGGTTAGTAATAATAATTCATTATGGACAGGGTAGCAGAGTTATTCCCATGGAGCCCCAGAAGCAATTCTCTCTGCTCTACGCACCTCTTCCTAATGCAGACCTGTGCTTATATACACCCTGATGCACGTGGCTGCACTGGACTTGAGCARTCAGGGAATCATTATAGCTCTTAAAGTCATGGCTGTGAGTTTGTGCTGTGGCATCACCGATGTCCTTCTGTAGCCAAAGAGAAAACAGCATTGTGCCAGAAGTTGTGGTATGGCTACATTTGAAAAGGTGGCTTTTGTTTTTCCAATAGCATTGAAACGAAGTTGAGTGGTATTTGTGGTTATTTTATCACTCTCTTTCTGGCAGCAGATGATGGTGAATGGATAGATGCAGTCATTTCAGATGTTAAGGGTTATGCCACTCTCAAGCTCTGATGACAGTATTAAAAGCATCAAAAGATTTCAAAGTTTAGAGAGAAATGACAGCTTATTTTTTGGGCTTTTTTTTGCTAGACATACTAAAAATGTTTAGATTTCTGAACAAATGTGGAATAACCTTTGAAGTTCTTCCAGATCTACAGGGGTGGGGAGCTTCATACTGGTGATCCAGTGACCAAAGAGTGTCATGCTGTAAAAACTAGTAGGGGATTTTTGCCTTCTGTTAGTCTCTTAAGGTGCATATTTTACTGTGCAGATAATCTGTATTTGTGTGCTGTTGTCATGGTTGCATAGGTGGAAGACATTCTAGAAGACAGAGAGGAAAGTTAACAGCAAGTTACTGAGCACATATAATCACAGAGGGACGCGTGCCCGCTAGCTCAGTGGGATCCTATTATTCTTCTGTTTTCTCTTCTCTGCCTCAGTCCTTTTCCTCCAGTTCTGTGCTCTCATTTTAATCTATGTTGCTCATTCCCTGTTGAGAGTTTCTAGACTATTTAGCACTGACCAAAGTCTTGATGTTGGTAAGAGTGTTTATCACCGAGATGAACAGAAGAGATGGATGAGCGCAGAGAGCTTTTGACAATCCACCTTGCATCTCTCCCCTCTGTTTTGGTATTAATCCATATATGGCTTTCCCAATTTCTGTCCTCCTTTCACCATTTCTTACCAATCTGCTTTCCTTCTCCAGCCTATATGCTTCTTTCCATATCTCCTTGAATCTGTCTCTAGCCCTTTGCCTTTTTCTTTTCTCTGCTGCTTTGCAGGGTTCTTCTAATTCTTTCTTTCTTTCATTATGTTCAAGAATGCTTTTATGGGGGAGATCAGGTCAGGTAGCCCAGGCTAGGTCAGAACAATAAGAGAAGGATTAAAGGATCACTGAAGAACTGTGAGGGCTGAACCAAGACCTCTAGAGTTGCAGATTCCACTTCTGTCCTCATGATCTTGGATCATCTTTGCCAAACAGCTGAGGTTCAGGCCTACAATTGTTTTACAAGTGGCTTAAGGTACCCAGCACCAGTGAACCAGAGGATTTCTCTGTCACCATCTGTAAACTGATGAGACTTTGTGGTGAGGCATTTGGTGTATAACAGGGCTGCCAACGCGTTCTCTGGACCTTTCTGGCACTTTTGTTTTGGCCTTCTGAAGCAAAATGAGTGCGACTGTAGCAGGACCTAGCAAATGGGTAGTGTCCTTCGTTGGCATGGGTAAGGAAAGCTGTAAAGAAACAGCAACAAGGAATTAAGATACACTGGCAGCCAGAGTACAAATGCTCTCAGAGACCTGGATGTGCATTTTGGTGACCAAGGGGGCAGCTACAGCCCCAGTATGACTAGCCAGCAAGGTGCTTACTGGTGTGGGCAGCCAAAGACAGCAAGTCGTGGTTCTACTCTGGGAGCACATGATCTTGCAATGCCACAGTGAAGGAACAGGGACATGGAGATTGAGAAAAAGGACTGAAAGCCCTCCAGGTTTCCCTAGTAAATCCATACCTGGCTAATGTGCTAAGGCCAGCTCTTGCTGCTATTGTTTCCAGTGGTCTATCTGTCGAGCCAGCACAGGGATGCTGGCATTTGCTGCCAAGGGAGCCTCTGCTTTGCTGTGTAAATACATTACTAATGTCTCTGGGGATGTATCACTTTAAGAGCTTGGCTTTCTTTAGGTTAGTGAAACAAGTAATGGGAATAACTGTGTCCTGCTGAGACTTTGAGTAGAATGAAGAGAGACAGAAAGCAATTATTCACGTTTGAATGTGAGCAGAACACTTTTATTATTGTTATTTATTGTTTTATGGTCATGGAAGTTGTGCTGCGCTTCAGAGAAGGCGGCGAGCCATTGGCACAGCTAGTGTAAATCAGTGTGGCTCCATGACATCACTGGATTTACCACCAGTTCGCATTTGCTATGTCCTGGCCCTAGGTTTCTGCCACAGAAGATTACCATGTGTGTTTAAAATGTGAAAGACTGGGACTGCAGGTGTGATAAGCAATAAAGAGAGCATGGGGAAGGAAGGTAGGAAGCAACCAGGGTTGCTTGGTGCAAGGAAAGCAGCTGGCTGGATGGGCAGAGCAAAGAGATAACCTCCTCTCCCCTTCTTTGCATGTGAAAGGCTTTGATAAACATTTTGATAATATTCTGACTAATGCTTACATTGTGTGAATGTAATATGTTCAGAGGCAGGCATGTTTTGAATGCTTTGAGGTGAAAATAACTTAAAATTTCCTGTTTGCATCTAGGTAAGTTTTTCTCTCCCCCCCCCACCCCCCCCGCCAGCTTCATGGCTAGGTATGTCATGTCCTTTATTTGAATGATGGTCTATTTACTGGGCATAAGTCTCTCTATTTTACATCTCGCCTGACACAAAACACCTCTAGGTCCTCTGTGCTGCTCTATAAAAATGGCAGCTATGGCAATGAGTGCCAGTACAGTGCGAGACTACTACCCTATTTGTTTGCTTTCAGCCATGTTTTAGAACGGAGATGAGTGCAGGACAGTGAATATTTAATACTTTCTTTCCATGCCTATGAATTGCATGAAGTTTGGGTAAGATGAAAGGCTGCTGAATAGCATCTGAATCTTTGTTGTTGTTGTTTTTCCCTGCTAGTGTCGTGCTTAAGAGGATTTCCCAGGGCAGGAAAGTGTTTTAATTRTGAAGGAGACAAAATTATGGGTGTGGTACTTCAGAGTGGGTGAGGTCCTCTGGGGAGGTTGAAACGATTTTTGACTTTTTTAACCCCCCCAACAGTGTTTTGTGGGAATTTTCTATGTTTTTATTATTTTCTTTGCTCTTTTTTTTTTTTTTTTCCTTCCTTCCTTCCGCTCCAGGGGAAATCTAGCTGGCTGCTTCTTGTCTCTTCTGGAAGCTTCTTAGAGGCTCTTCCAGTGTGCAGCAGCTATTGGCCGTTGCCCTGACAGGCTGCCGCTGATGAGAAACGGTCGGCGCACGTGACCGGGCGCGGTCGGCGCGCGAGCCCCTAACGGTCGGCGCACGTGACCGGGCACGCTTCGGCGCGCGAGCCTCTAACGGTCGGTGCACGTGACCGGGCACGCTTCGGCGCGCGAGCCCCTAACGGTCGGCGCACGTGACCGGGCGCGGTCGGCGCGCGAGCCTGTAACGGTCGGCGCCCTTCCCGCCCCTCCTCCCACCCCCCGCCGCCGTAGCTTGGCCCGGCCCCGAGGCAGGTGGAGGGGAGAGCGGCTCCGCGCTGCTTGAAGCAGGGCTGGAGACCTCCTTGCAGCCCCTTCTGCCCTGAGCTACGCTTTGGGGAGGAAAGGGGAATTTAGCGGTGTTTCGGGTAAGTCTCTAAATGTTATTTTTATGTCAAGATTTGAGGATCGTAGTGTTAGAATTATCCTAAAATGCTAAAAAAAAAAAAAAAAAAAAAGTCACCAGGCACTGTTTCTGCCTGATACTGTTACCCAGGTAGATGTAATTTGTATCTTTGTCATGCTTCTTTGTTTACTTCCTTTTTTGAACCAAAGAACCTCTTTTGTTGTTGTTGTTTTCTGCAGAGGATGCTGCTAGGAGTGGGGATTGCTCCTTGGATGGAGGGACAGTTGCCATGTGGGATTTGCCCTGCTTCCTGCTGATGAGTGCCTCTGGAGTTGTTGCTGGAAAACCATCAAAGAAGTGAGTTAATATTTCTGTATTGTTGCAGAAACTAAAGCAGTCATCTCTATCAAGATGTAGAATAATGAGACAAAGTTAGTTTACAGTATCTAATCCATATTCATGTTCATGCTTTTTAAAGTGGGTTAACCCTTATGATTGTCAAATCAAGGCTTTTAATAATCACCATTATTAAAAGGGTCTCTTAGAAAACCCTTAAACTTGCTTCTTTTATATGGGCTGGGCTAACTTTTTCTGCATATTTGGTTTGCTTATGCTTATACGCTGGAGCAGTTTTTTCTTAGGCTATCGTGCAGATGTTCCCTTGATATCCACAGCATTATAATGCAGTCAGCAGAATCACTGTGGCTGTGTTACGCAGTGCAGCTCACCTTGTATGTACTTATCAGTGTGTTCGGTGCCAAAACAAATCTGGCAAATCTGAGCATTCCAGTTTTAACAAGCTGCGGTATCTGTATTTTCTACTCCAGTTGTTAATATTTGGGGTCACTGTAACTTGTACATTTAAGCTAAAACTACATCTCTATACTGATGATGAACTAATTCTCTTAAGTCATACCAAACCCTCTTAGTTTCAGACATAAGAAATTCCTCCTTGCATTTTTACAAAGAAAAAACCTTAACTCTTTCAAGTCTGTTCTGCAGTTTAAATATGCAAAGTTGTCAAGAGCCCGGGGGGAGGATGGGGCAGGGAGGAGAATCTCTCAGGTAATTGCTGATTTCCTTCTYTTCTCCTAAAAATGACAATTTATCATTAGCCTGAAATGGAGACATTGTTATTCTTGACTTCTGTAAAGCAAGAGCTTTAGCCTTCCAAAGTTTTCTCAAAAACTGGAAGAAGTATTAGGTAGAACAATGTTTAGGTTGGTGAAAGGTGGAGGAAATGCTGCTTTTTACAAAACAAACACAGGTACTTTTCGAAGGAGAGAAAAATATTTTGAAAGGAAATGTCAAAATACTGCATTTTGAAAATGGTCAAACAAGCCACTTTGCTTTCTATTTTTTCCCCTCGGATATGACTATTGGCTGAATTTAACTTGAGCTAGTACATATTTCCGGACAAACCAGAACTATATCTTAAACTTGTATTTCTTGGTAGTTGCTTTTATATTCACGTGAAAAGTGTTGCCTAGCAGTGAGCATAACAGAGCTCAGGCATCACCTCTAGAAACATGCTCTGAAATGGAAGTTTCCTGTGCCTTCGAGCCATCTGCACCACCAAAAGAAAAGGAGTCCTTAGTCCTGGCTTCTTCCCCAGCCTCTTTATCATGCCTATTACTGTCCTGGCCTGAGTGCTGTATATTGTGCTGTGAACCATATGTATGGGATGGTGTATCAGTGCAGTGGAAAACTCTTCTGTTGCTGGATCGTTTTCCCAGTTAGGTGCAGCCTTGTGGTACACCAGGTGCTTATGTCACCGTGCTTCAGGGATAAGAGTGAGTAGCGTGCTGGGAGGAAGGGGATCTCAGACTCCTTTGCTTTAGTGGCAATGCTCCAGTACACGGGCTTCTTGTGTGCTGTTTCCTGCAGGATGGAGGAGGCCAGAGGCCAGCAGGTAAAAGGAGCCCGACTTGCATTTGGGTTCCCTCTGTGATACTGCTTGTTGCTGGTACGACACTCTTGTCTCCCTGCCTGTTTCTTCCCACATCCTCCCATGTTGCACAGAAGTACTTGTCAGGCAGAGGGAATATTGCTAAATATTGCAGGCTGGGTTTATGTTCAGCATCATGGAGGTTGAATGAAGAGTAGAAAAAAAGGAATAGCTCAGGGAGAAATAGTGCTAATGAACTTTGGTTTCCAATGGGTTTGTATCTTGAGGCACATCTCCTGCGGAGGTTTTCTGGGGCCTGATCAAGAGAGCACTTATGGTACAGCCTCTTCTGGCTGAGGATCAGCCCTCTCTGCTGATCGCTACAGAACATAAATGTTTTTGAGGCCTTTTCCTTCCCGCTAAATGCAGTTGAAACTGGCTGTTGAGTTCAGAATCAGTAGAGGGAGATTGAAAGGCACGTACTGAGCATGTAACTGGGAAACCAAACTACAAACCAAACTCTCAGTGAGCACGGTCATGTGATGTGAGGAGCAGGATAGCCAGGAAGTGTGGGAGGGGTGTGAGGAGGTGGTTATCCTCGAGTTGCATGTGGGTGCCTCATTGGAGGGTGGGAAACTCTTAAAATTCAGCTCTGATCTGGAAGTGAAATCAGTTATTAGAAAAAGACTGCTATTCTGAAACTGCTTTGCTCTCCCTCTCATGTCCCATGATATGATGAAGGGGCCTTGCCAATTGAGAAGAAAATAGAGAGTTGGACTCCTAGATATTAAAAGCTCCCTGAGGCTGTCAGCACTTCAGGGTCCTGATGGCAGCAGGGCTTCCAAATTGATTCAGAATCAAATGAAATAGCAGGGGGGAGAGAAGGAGGCATAAATATTTTTTCCCTTGCTAATTTATTTTCCCCTTTCGTGCATGAGCTAATACGATAGAAAGCAATGCAGCTAAAAATGAGTGCATTCATTGGGAGCTRTGTGCTGCGTCGCTCAGAGTTATGGGTGGAAATGCCCATTGGTCTGTTGAGCCAATCCATTCCTTCCTGTTGCTGTATCACAATGTGCTCTGAGCAGTGCCGGAGGGAGGCAGCCTCCGGGATGTCTAATGAGCACAGTGGACTAATGAATGCAAATCTAGTCAGGTATTGCACAGAATGAGGGCCAAATTCTGCACCTGTTTCCATCAACATAACTCCGATTCAGAGCCTGCACCTGTAGGAGGAAGGGCTTTACATGTACTGGGGAGCAGGAATGGTCTAATGGCAGGAGGGTCTAATGGGCCAGGGTGGGAAAGCTGGCTTCCTGGGCTCAGTTCTGCTGAAGACTTCCAGCATGACCTTGATCTTGACTGGATCCACCAGTTCCTTCTTCAGCAAACAAGAGGGCAGTTCACAGTGTGCGCATCTCTGGAAGGCGATTCACTCCATACTCCTCCTTTCACTGACAATTTGAGAGACTCTCTTTGGGTTGCTCCTTTGTTTCATCTCCCATACGTTGGAATGTGGTGCTGTGTAAGTTAAAATGAATATCGCAATGCATTTATAGCTGTTAGGTTGCTTGTATTTTCCTACGGCAAGTGGCTCCTGCAGAGACTTTTCCCTGGCCTACATGTTCTAAATGGAACTCATTCTGATGCATCTTCCATCTGCTTAAGTGTTGCCCATAAATAACAACATATTACAAAACTGCCTTCTTGTCAACAGACAGATTGTTTATGTGTCATTTCCTCTATCCTTTGTGTTGCTGTAACTTTCTAGGGATGGAGGATTTATTGGTATAGCAACATTTGGGAATGAAACCAAATCCTATGGGGGTATGAAATAAATAGTCACTTTTTGGTACTACATTTTTATTTACTTTTTACAAAATGTCTTCTTTCCTTGACAGTTTTGTATCTCGCCATGTGGCATCCACTAGCTTTGCAATATCATCTGTTATTTAGGGTCTTTTATTTCCAGAGTATGTTTACAAGCTGAGTGTAGAACTGTGAACCACAGTCCCACAGTATTTTCCACTGTAAACTAATCTTAAATTTCCGCTTACTGTAAGCTAATCTTGAATTCCCACAGCCTCAGTTTGGTGTCATATTAAAGGAATGTCTCTATCAATTTAAAATGCAGGTGGGAGATTGGTCAAAAGCTATGTTAGGAAACAGAAGTTTCTCTTGGTTTCCCCCTGTCCCCCAATATAGCACCCAGGAACGTGGGTTAACTAGGCCAGGCATGTACTTTTGGGAGTAAGAACCTTTTCTGAGCAATGAATGCTTCTGGCTCAAGACTACTGAGTTTGACCAGGAGAGCCTCAATAAGGACTTAAGAGCAAGACTCTGCTGTGCAAGGCCTACTGTCATTTCTGCACAGACATAAGTCACCTCTAAGACACATTGCTAGCTATTATATAGTAAGACATTTGAGAAAATTCCCAGAATCTACTGCTCTGAGTTTTCTAGTGGACCAGGATTTTGACTGTTTCTTTACCTTCGCGTTTACTAGATTCTTTGGAGAATTGCCAGACTCTGCTTGAATAGCTTTTTTTTTGTCTTGTTTTTTTCTTAGTTTTGATAGAGCTTTTTTTTTTTTTTTTGGCTTTAATGATGCTACATTTTACAGTGGTGAATTTTGCAAAGTAGAGAGCATTGGCTTAAATCTTTCTGTTCACATCTGCAGCAGACTTCCACCCTTCGTTTTCTTTACCTTGAGTTTTAGAGCTTGTTTATATAAATGTATATGTAGGTTTGCTGTTTCTTGCGTGCATGAATTAGTCCCGTAAAGAGAGTTGACACTTGCCTTCCTCAGAGAGTAGGCTTCAGGCTGTTGAGAAGATGGAGGATCACCATAGAGCCCTGCAGGGAGTGAATGCGCAGTTTGGCCTCTGCTGTGACAGGTCGGCACATCACAGGGACCAGAGGGCTCATGCAGAGTTTGCAGCAACCTGGAGAGCCTTGGAGGTGTGGTTGAAGCCCTGTGCAGAGGAGAGACACGGAAAAGGCATGGCAAGATGGGGGAGATTTTTCATAATTTTCTGCTTCCCTATAGTTTTATTCTGAGGGTTTTTTATTTAAATTAGAAAGTTGACTGTCTCTATTTATTTCTGATGAAACTTGAGGTTTAAAGATTTGTTCAGACATCTAAAGATGTTTCATCTTTTTGTTTGTTGCTAAAAGCAAAACAAAAACTTTCAGTTGCAATGTGTTTGTAGATGACATAAATACCAAAAAATGTATTATGTAAATAACATAAAATGGCTCTTATTCTTAGAATGTGTTTTTCCTCTTACAGAAGTGCATTTCATAACAATTGAGCTTCTGCTCAATTAGAAATTAGCACTCATTGTAAGAGGCAAAGCCGTAATGTAAAATTGTTTTATTAACAACAGTGGAAATGCTGTAGTTGTGTGTGTATATATATATTTTTTCTTTTGTCAGAATAATAGTATTTTTTTTAGTGCCCTCTTAATCTTACATTGGGATTGTAGGGAGATGTATTGCCAGAATGGGGTATATTGTCCCATTTTAAAGGTAGTATTGGCCCTCAGAATATCACAATATTTGGAATGAGCTTCCTTTTAAAAATGAGAGGAAAAAGAAAAGATTATTCTCCAAGTTTGTAGTGGATGTCATAAGAATTTATGGGCTTAAATTTTTGCAAGAATGACATCAGTTAGATATTAGGAAAAAGCCTTCCAACAGAAAAAGACAGCGGATTATACATTATGGCCAGGATGTGAAGTCTCTATGGCTGGTCTTAATAGCAGGTCAGGCAAACATTGGTCGGGAATGATATACACAAAATTGAGCTTATCTTGGTGTGGGAGTTGGCCCTATCCCTTCTTGAAGTCCCTTCCATCCCTGTGGTTATGTGATAATTGCATCCACTATATACTTTCCTTCGCCCCCCACCCTCGCGTTTCATAGGATATATGTGATTTTTTTGTTGTCTTCTGTGTTTGTACAAAGAAGGAGCTGTGTTTTATGAACTGAGGATCCATTTAAAAAGCAAAAAAAGATAATCTTGCCAGCTCAAATGCTGAATAGTTACAAAACTCTTACGATGAGGGATCTGTGTGCGTGTTGATCATTTGTCCCTTTCTACATATATGTTCTGACAGGGCTTTAGCTATGTGATCATGTATTGGGTTTTTTTTCCCTACAGGATCCCTGTTTCAGCCTGAGCAGAGAGTGGGCAGTGCTTGCAAAACTGGTAGCTGTTCAGTGGTGTTTGTGCTTTTCACTCAGAATCAGTCCCCATAAATTTTCTACTGCACTCTGTACCTTGCTCTGAAAGTAAGGCATGTTTATTTTCTCACAGTTATTTTCAGTATTGCTTCCCACAGTAATGCTGAATATTGTGTTAACCAGTTACCACTCTGCACCTCACTGTATTAGCTTCATCCTGTAGCAGAGACAGTCATAGAAAGGTTTAGGCTAGAATCACCAAAAGTATCTATACGTTGTCGTGTTTTATCTAGCTTCCTAAATTCTTGTTTTCTTCTGTGGTGTCAAACTGCAGTCTCTTGACTTAAGCAACAGTTTTAAGTACTTGATCCTTCTTGACGAAGTGTCCCAAGATGGGCATTCAGAAAATGCGGGCCACTGTTAAAAAACTGCACAGAATTTTTGGTTGCCAAACTTAAAGATGAATACTAGCATCCTGCATCATTGATTTCATGCTAGCTGTGTCATGCCACAAAGAGGTAGTGGTCCTAGGGCCAAAAATAAAAGACCCGTTATAACTTATGACTGTCCTATTGTGGTTTCATTTTCTTTACAGGTTTGAAATTTGGCTTGGTTATTCAGTAGGGAAGGATACTTGTGCTGTGTGCTATTTTTCTTGTGGATATTCATAGCCTGTATGTCATCACAGCAAAGTCACAGACTTCAAAGCAAAGTGTGGGGGATAAATTTGAAAAGTTTCTTGGTATCAGTAATTTTTCAATGCCAGTAATATCAGAGTTGCGAACAATTCTCTGCCTAGGGTTCAGTACTCATTTTTTATTTGCTTCTCTCCGTCAGGTGTTTGACTATACAGGAAGGCTGTGGTAGTAGTGTAGAGCCTTGTTCTGTGTATTTCATGAAAGTCTGCCCTTTCTGATGTGGGTGGCAGGTTCTGTCCCTACTATGCCAAGTTTCTGCTCAGCTGTCTTCTTGAGCAGAGCTTTTTCCACAAGCTTTGCACAAGTTGATCTGTGCTTCATTTTCCTGTGTTCTGGTTGTTGAGACTTCCTTGTACTTTCATGGGTGGTCAGGATTTGGTGCACCTACCRCTGCAGTCCAGAGTTCCTGCATGGTAATGAAAAACGGCATAATTACACTTGTCCTGTGTTAGGATGGAGTGAGAGACACAGTGTTCTCTGAGGTCCCTTTCAAGCTTATTTTGTGTACAACAGTGAAACTTAGGCCTCTGAGAACAGTGAAGGCATCCCTAGTGCAGCAGTTGACAATTTTGACTTGGCAACTTTTGTAGAACAGCTAGTGATTGCAGACTTTGACTTTTTTTTTTTAATTGCGACTACCTTGGGGAAAGCTACATAAAGAGCCATCTCTTCACATGCGTGCACAGAAACAACTCTTACATGGTGTGGATCGTATTGTCTCATTGTATAAAATGCGTAGCATTCACAGACCAGTACATTCAATAAAGCCTGTTTGGACCTCTGTAGTCCAGTGCTGTTATGTGTATGTGTTATTGACTGAACCTGGTGCTCACTAACTGGTTCTCTCCTATCTCTTCATGACTTCCTGCCTTTCCACTAAGTGGAATTATTTCTTTTATGAAATAATGATAATAAGACTTCTTGTACAGTCACCTTATCCATTATGTGCCAGGCTGCTTTACAAGACGTCTGCATCATTGTTGCCCTTTATTACATGGGAAGCTGAATCACGGGGGTGTGAAATGTTTAGTACAAGATCAGTCATGGTGTGGCAAAACTGAGGTTTAACAAACGGGTTGCCACACAATGCCACTGTGGAATATTTTGCATGGAGTTCCTGCTCTTTAACAGTCTTTGTTATGCAAAGTACAAATAAGTTCCCTGCTCTTGTTAAAGGTCTCTGCCTGCCAGATGTTACTGTTGTTTTTTTTCTTATTGTACTGTATCAGTGTGAAAGTTGTATCATCTAGGAACACTTTGCCTTTGTTCTCACAAAGTGCAGGTAGAGGACCCGGAGTGAGGGCTGAATACAGTGAGTGCAAAGTGATCGTGGGCTAAAGCAGGTTTCTYTTAGGTAGATTTCCAGATAGCCAAACAATAGACTTCAAGACTTCAGAAGACTATTGCTGTTGTCTTTTGACACTTCAGAAATGGCTTCACGAGAGACTGTATCATTCAAGCATTTGATAGAGGTATGATCTTCACTTATGGACTACTGATGTGTGCAACATGAAAGATGAATTTTCTGCTCAGCCACTCCCCAGGTTATTGCAGTAGAAAATTGTGCTTGGCATTATGTTGTTTCTTTTGCTGTTCGTTGTGTGTTGTATTTTGAGTGCTTGAATTAGAGTTACAAATTTCCAGAGTTATGTGATGACAGCATAACCTTGGAATTATTTTCAGACATCGTTGCAGGCAATAGAGGCCCCAAATTTATATTTGGTAATAAAAAAATAACCTCTATAAAATTTAATATGGACACAGAAATATTATTATGACTTTGCAAATCATGGCAATGGAAAAAATTCCCTTGCAAGGCTTTCTGTCCAAAAGTAACGCTTAGCAGTGGGTGTCTCCTTATTCAGGTTAAATGTGCCATTACAGTTTTCTGTCTTAGAGAGTGATGGTAACGGAAGGATGTGGTTTAAAAAAAAAAAAAAAAAAAAAAAAAGATTTTTATTGTTGGCTTAGTTTCAATAATATAGGAAGTTATTAATAACTTTGGCTGGTTGAATAATTTATAAGATGCATCTCTGTTTTTCACATTAATTATTTGATCATTTCCCCTGCTTATTGTTGTTTGTAATTACAGTGGTGCTTAGAGGATCAAATTAAGATCAGGATCTTTTACGCTATATACTACGTAAATAAACATAGTTCTTTCTCAAGCAAGCTGCAGTCTAAGCTGCTGTGATGGAGGGGAAAGAAGATAAGTAGTTGGCTTAGGGTCATAGCAAGTCTCCAACAGAGCTGAGCAGGCATCTTTTTGGAGTCTTGTTCTAACCCTTTGTCTGTTGGGCCAGGCTTTCTCTGACAGTGTTGGCATGTGCTTGAGGATGTGCTCCCACTCTCTTCACCTACCTGACAAAGGCCACCATGTATCTCTTGACTACTGCAAAGAAAAGGAACTTGTTTTTGGCACTGCATTGATGGACTGGAGGTTCATGTGTACCCAGAATAATAATACTTAACAACCTGGAGAAGTCAAGAAGGAGGAAGAAAAAGGGAATGAGAGTGAATATGAATCCCTGAAGGGTAGGGTGAGGGTATTTGAACAGTTTGTCCTGAAGCACTTATCCTCTGACATAAGTTGATACTGGCCAGAGGGCTCTGGATCTGTCGTACCAGGCGCTTCTTAGGCTGATTGCGACAAAACTTGGTTTAGATTTCTGATTCATTCACTTTCCATTGCCCTGAGAAAAACAACTGTTGAAATTGTATAATTACTTTTACATGGTTTTATATTACTTACTGTAATTTGTTATCTTGATGTAGTTTATGTACAGTGTTTGCCATTGTAGTTGGAGTTTGAGAATTCAATAAATTATGAGATTGACTTATTCCCATTAAAAAGTAATTTTGAAATAAGATTGCTCCACTGTAGTGCTGTAATCGAAGACTAAAACATAATGAGAGTAAGTGATTGGTCTTCTGTGGGTTTCAACATGCCATTAAAAAGAAAGAAAGAAAAAAAAACTTGATGGAAAGCAAAAATGCACTCTGTTTTAGTTTAAAAATTTGGCAAATTTGGGGGGAAAAAAACTGCTCGCTAATATGGAGAAGAGTGGCTTCAGTTATGTTTAAGACAGATGACATAGGAATTGAATTAAAATACTTCAAAAACTTACAGCAATTTGCATGAAAATCTAGAGTATTGTACTGTTCTCTGCCTGTTAGTGCTGCTAACTGTTAAAGTTGCCTATTGGCTAAGAAGGATTAATCTTGCTTAGAGTTAGATTTTTGATTTAAGCTAGTTAAGTGTGCTCTCTCTGTAGTCTTTGGGCAGAGAAAAGTATATCCGGGGGCTGATCCGGCCTGTGTTTTTTAGAAGGCAATGAACTGAGCTCTGGAGGTACCTGTATTTCTCTGTTGGTCTATGTTAGTCTAGAAAGTCAATGCTCAGGAGAGAAACTCTTCAGACTGAGATTTCCTGTGTTTGAGAGCTACCTTTGGTTTTAGGAAGGTGAAGAGTTTAGATGAAAATGTCTTGCCCATCATGRTGCATGTTTGTTTGGACAATTCTTAAAAAGCTTACTAGTACTGGAGATTCCACGTCCTCTTAAACAATCTTTTTCGCTGTTTCAGTAGTCTGACATGATGAAGTTCCTGTTGTGATTAGCAAGAAAGATGGCCTCAAGGTCAAAAAGCTAGTGTTCCCTGTATTTGCACAGATTTACCAGGTTTTACAATTGAGAGAAGAACCAAGTGACAATTTTAAGGAATTACTGGAATTGTTTTGATGGCACAGAGAGATTTGCTGTATGTAACAAGCACAGGGATTGTTTCGTTCCTCTGAACAGATCTCAGTGGTTGGAGGGTGAAAGCTCTGATGTTTTTTTCAATGTATTCCTCTTCTGCCATTTACCTGTTCTTTGGTGCATGGCCAAGGCTTCCGTGCAGCTTACGGAGAAGGAGGGATGTGGATGTGGAAGCCTCAGTGCTTTTGAGGAGAATAGTTCCATTATTGTAACCAGTAGTGGAACCTAGCATGCCTCTGTCTGGCTAGAATGGTGGGTCTATAATTAGTAGAAATCCAGGAGGTGCTTTGAATCCTCTAAAACATATAATACTAGAGCTCTGCCAGAATAAATATCAGTTTCCTGCTGCAGACCTGGAATTTGATAGTTGACCCTTACAACAAAACCACTCCAGTGAGCCTAAGTCTTTACGGCACCTGGGTTCTATCCCGTTAGGTTTCCTTGCCTTTGTCGGTCACACCTTTTCAGTGTGCTGAGCTGGACAGGTATGCTTTCTGTCACCCAGAGGGAAACTGGGCTGGCTGGGGATGTGTTAATGAGCAACATAATTACAGAGGTCACTAGGCAGTTTGGCTGTGCATCAGGACATGTGTGACGACTTGATTATTCCCAGGTTACCAATGTTTTAGGTCTGTTTATTTTCATTAAAACATTATTGGTGCATGAAATTACTGCTAGGATCTCGAGAGGTTTCAGTGGAGAATGTTAGTATTGTTAGGATGTAGCACGTTGAAAAGGAAGCTGGGAGAAGGTACATAACAGGTACAGAGGTGGAGGCTAATTATGGCCCAGTTAAAATTTCTGAAGGAAAGAAAGCATAGTCTAACAGGTAACATAGACACAACAGAAAGCAAATCCATCTCTGGACTGTGGTTTCTGTGACAGAAACCAGGTTGTGCTCTGGTTTTATAAGGGTGCTGAGATTGCTTAATGAGAATACTTGGGAAAAGAGGGGGATATAAAGTAAACCCATAATAGATTATATAAGGTTTTTGTGTAATAATCAGCAGGGGGGATGGAATTGTGTGCACAGCAATAGCACGAAGGTTGGTTTCTAAACTAAAAGTCCTCCCCATGCTCCCTAGGTCAATCTGTCTTTCCCATACTTCCTTGTTGACTTGTTCTTTCCAGAAACTTATGTTTGTGTAGGACCCTTAGCATTAGCTCAGCCACTTGAGGTAAGTGATGTAACTGAAGATAAGGGGTAACAGCATTGAAGGTGTTAGGCTTATTTAAATAGATTAAATAGTAGAAGCTTCTGTTTATAGATCTCAGCAGGTCAGGCTGAAGTTTAACAGAATGCTTAATGCGTGTGCTTAAACCCCTTTTTCTTCCACATGGCAATGTTAACTGGAAGAATATTCGGTGCATTCAAGTTTCAGCATAGGTGCTGTGTTGGTTTGCTGACTCATGGGCCTTAAGTTAGTATGTTGAGTTGTGAGGTATCTTTCCTTTCTTGCTATGTAACAGCTTGCTATTTGCAGCATTGGTTTAACTTAACTAGTGGCAAAAGCCAAAATACCAAGATGTTGCCCGAGTCCGAAATTTGCTGTCTGTGAGAGCTAGTTTGCAGATGAAGATAGGCGCTTTGCAGTGGCATCCGAGTGTTAACTGAATCCCCTTCTATTTGTCAAGATTGTTCAGCTAAGATGTGCCTTGAAGCTAGATCTGGTCATTTGTTCTCTATTTCGTGAATGTCACAGAGAATCACTTATTTGTTGGGATCCTTGGGTTGTCTTTTATTCAGGAGGATTGCTTTTTAAACATATTGATCAAAGTATTAGTGTTGAAGGTGGCATTGYGTTTGTCTGTGTTTTCATTTGTTCAAATGCATAGCATAACGTGATACAAATAGTGATTATAGCAATCCTTGCAGCTCCGTAGAGGAGGAGACTTTTGCACCAGAATGAAAGTTATTCTTAGGCCGCTTTCTTGGAGATAAATCTATTTTTTCCCAGGGCTTTTAATTGTGGTCCTTGTCCCCAACTGTAGCTACTTGGTAGCAGGTTCCATAAAGGAAAACAAGTTGTGGAACACCAATTGCTTACACAGAAACAGATGGGTTCCTTCCTTCACGAGGAAGGAAATAAGAAAAGGCAAAATGAGAGCCAGAGTTCAGGAAAAAACTGAAAGAGGCATTTCCCCAGGAGATAAAGGTGGTAAATGAGGCTGTACTAGATCAGCAGTCCGTAAGCAAATCTTGTCTTCTAGAAGTGCTGGCTGCATGAGGGAAGCAGTTGCATGTTACACTTAARGGGTTTGTTGTCGTGATGGACGTGCGCTTTTTTAGGAGTGTCCTGGTATTCTTTGCACTTGGCCAGATACAAAAACTGACCAGTTGCTCCAGCGCTTGCATGAGGAACTGGTACCCTTACACGAGTATCATAAGCTCCCTTGCAACACCTCTGTGAAGAAAACCAGTCTGCTGACACAAAATGCATCACTAGGTTTGTACGCCTGAGTAGAGATTTTATCTGTTGGAATAGGCTCTTGGAGTCATGTGATTATAAGCATCTTTTACAATAATTAGTAGCTTTGTGCTCTCAAGAAACAATTGCAGCATGTGCTTTGCATATGTACACAGTACAGTTCCTCTGTCGGTGAACTCTGGGAAACAAAAGTGTATGTGCTCAAAGGTGTTCAATGTGTGAAGTTGAAGAGGTTCCTCCTGATGATCAACCAGCTGAATGAGTTGGCATGTTTCAAAGAAAACACCTTTCCCTTACCCAGCAGAGCACAGAAGCATTGCTTTCAAAGCTCTTCAAATGCCTGTGTAACCTGTTGGTAAGAGTGAATTACTGATCTTCCCTGGTTGGCTGCGGATATGAATCTGTTACAGTCCTAGCTAAAGGGTTACTTTCACACTTTTCATAGAAAGAGCCTAGTCAGACCCTGCAGTGTGCTGGTTGAGGTAGTGGTGAATCCGTGTTGTCCAGCGTTGGAAGTGACTGTGCGTTTCAAGTCCAGCATGCCATTTAGCGCTTTGCTGAAGTAGGGCCAGTGTGGCCAGTGCCTGGTGAGATCTCGAGCTGTACTGACTTACAGTGACAGACTGGGATAAAAAAGCCAAGTACTGAAGATGTCTACAGGATTGTGTGAGGATTTTCAAGTACAGAAACAGAATGAGAATTGCTGCTACAGGGGTAAGGAACCACAGAACAACTTACGAAGGCTGTGGTTGCGTCTCTGTTGCTGGACATGTTTTGATTCCTACTAGATGTTTTTCTACAAGGCATGCTTATTCAAATAAGCTTTAATTTAGGAAAATCTTGTGTCAGAGCTCAGACAAAACAATTGTTGAGGTATTTTGTGGCATTATTTACATTTCTGTGGGGACTTAAAGCAGTTTCATGGCATTTCAAATATGAGGAAGACATAAAGACGTGATGCTTTGTGTTCACAAAAAGCATGATTAGGTGGGATGCCCTGTGATGAAATCCAGAGTAAAAACTRTTGAAGCACAGTTCTCAGTAATAGTTGTATGTACCTGACACTATAAAATGTTTATGTAGGAACCATATGGCTGTAGCTTTTCAGCTGCAAAAGAAAATGCAGATTTTTTTTTTTAAGAGCGAAACTCAGTTTGCAAATCAGTTGGCAAGAGAGAGTCTCAATCCCTAAACTCTGGTAAAATGGCCAAACATCTGCATTGTGTGTAAACTGATGACCTTGGCATAAAGCCTACAACATTATTACCCATGAAACTGGTGGGAGGAAAGTGATTCAGGAATTACAAGTCACTTGGAAATCATATGAGAGTGTCTGTATTTTTCAAGGAAAATCAAACCTTCCTGCTAACCGTTCAGTACATATAATGACTTCATTTAAAAAACGAAGAGTCTGGGGTAAAGTTTGGGCCAGTTAAAATTGAGGGCTTATTGCCCCTTGATTTAGAGAATTTTTCAAAGAAAGAACCTCAACCAAACAATTAACCGTCAGCCCTAGTCTAAAGACCTCTTAAAATCCAAGACAACTAACTAAACAAAGAACAACTCCTTCCTTACTCTGGTGCCCTTATGCTGAATGGGTAGTGGTGGAATTAAGAATGGCAGGGCTTTTCTTTAAAGGTTCTGAAAGCCTAATTTTACAATTACATGGGGGTACAGATAAAACTCGACAAACTGCTTGATAAAGTGCTCTGTTAAGCACTTTCATCAATAGGGACTTGAGAGGTGTCTCAGTATAGATTTCTATAACAGCTTGTCACATTGCATTTGCCAGTGCTGAAGACAATTACATTCCCCTAGAAATTCTGGTATTTCAAATGTACAAAATGTTTTGGTGTTACTTCCAAACGCTCACCTTTCTGGCAATGGCTGTGTGGAAGCGTGAGGTGGAACTGGGAAGGCTTTGTAGCTGAGGGAATGCTTGTCTGGCACTAGTCAACAGTGTTTAATTATCTTCCTGCTTCTGCTGTTTCAGTTGATTAGCTTCCCCCCCCCTCCCCCATCCTGGTTTTCTTCACCACCTTTGATCAGTTTTGTGTTTTCTATGAGAACTCCTGAGTGCAAAGAACTTCTTCACAGTGTGTTTTTATGATGACAAGGTCTCATTAGCTTTTGTTGTCTGTGACAGCCCAGCAATGAAAATAATGTTATCTAGATCTAGATTCAAGTTGGTATTTTCAAAGATCAGGAGTCTGATTCCATATAGGTACCTTGCTGGCTTATCAGAGTGATGCTGATCAGTGGATGGCTAGTGTTACCTGTGTGACATTATCAACTCTGCCTCTTAAAGAATGGAGCAGAGAAATCCTGCTCTGTATTGGAATCCTTCACAGAACTCATGGGTTTGCCTTGAGAACTAAGACCTTTATTTTCACAATTCAGTGATGAATATAAAACACGTACCATTTGCATTTCAAATGTAGATGGACACAAGCAGCGTATTTTTAAGAGAAAATAAACTGCTGCCTTAAAAGAAGCGTTCTGACAGGCCACGTATTGAGCACGCATTGACAATTTATCATACTAGCCCAGCTAATTTGAGTCCTAGTTTTGTATCTAGGACTATATGTTGTTCATCTTTGTAGTCAGATATGACACTAAGCTCTATACATAGGCCCACTCAAGAAGCGGTAATTCTGAACAACCAGAGAACAAGTGTTAAGTAGGGGGCAGCAAATCTTGGACTGGATAAGTGGGAGGACCAGGAAGTCTCATGGTCTGCTTTCTCAGTTTGTCTGCTGGCTACCCTTATACCAGCTTGTCCTTAACAGTGACTGGTACTCTGTGTTTAAGGAAAGTGAAAACAAATGCAAACCCACAAGTATTTGGCAAAACATGTTCATTTAAAGGGGATCAGTTCATGCTGTGATACAGGATGGCTAATGACCCCCTATTGTCGTTTTTAACTCTCAGAGCTGCAGCTTTTAATGGTAATGACAAGAAGAATTTGGCCCATCACTGTAGTGTAGTAGTGGCTGCTGAATACAGGTTCATTTATGGACTTGATATAGGAGATTCCTTAAGGTAGACTCGCAGATGCCTGTATTGAAATGATAGTGGGAGATGACTTTATTGTAAACTTCTGACGAATCAGGCTGGAAAACAGATGGTCCTTACAAAAAAATCTTCATTTTTTATGAAAACAGTATCTAAAAAAATGCCTTCCCTGGGTTGCCAGCAAAGAGGTTAAGAGGAATCAGTCTGCTCTGTCAGCCCTCCTGGTTGCACCTGGAGGCAGCAAATAACCCCAGTAGTTGTATCTGCTGACAGCACAGTGGAAGGGAGATCAAGGGTTTTGACTTAAATAAAAATGAAGGCAAAGCAGCAGCTATTTGAGAGGAAAAGACTTGGAGGCCTATCTAATCTGGACTAGAAGTATATACCTTGGCTAGCCAGAAGTAAATGTAGGTTTTTTCACTCTTTTTGATGATACTTAGGTCTCTTAAAGGGGAGGAAAGCTCAGATGTGATTTTAAGGCATTCCTGGGCTTATAGGTATGTGTTTAATACTTTTAACTGTGAATTGACCACAGGAAGACCTGGGACTAAGTGTGACTTTGGAGCTTGCAGTGCTCCAGGCAGCAACCAGCAAATAGCAATTCTGGCTCCTGGTGGAAGAGAGCATTTCATAGTGCTTTGGAGTACTTGGCTTTTGATTTTAGGGGCTTTAATGTCTGCTCTTCAGGAGTGCTTGAAATGTGGCAGATGTGTGATGATCCAGACACATCATGCTGTCTGTCCTCTACGCATCTAACCTGGGCTCAGCTGTGAGGGTTCAGCCTGTAGTGTTGGCCTTGGCTTAAATGAAGCAATTGAGGAAATCGATCTTGAACACAGGCCAGCAAACTGCTGCCCTTCCGGAACAGTGTCCCTCAGTTGTCCCTGGATGCCTTTGGCTCTCTTATGCCCATTGCTAAGACAGGGCTGTAGACTACAATAACTTTCTTGTCCTAGTGCCTAGCAGTATGGCACAGCAGATGATGAGGCCCAACTGTAGCAGTTCTCACTGGCAAAGACAGGTGACTAGGTTGGTGAGAATGCTGTTTGATCTGTGTGTGTAAGGCTCTTCTCTGGCTCATCTTGCTGTGCTGCTAGAAAACTTGTTGAGTCAGGTGACAGGTAGGTTGGAGGTTCCCATTTACTTTGATCTTTGGTTGAAGTGAATTCAACCAAATGCAAACTCAATATTAGAAATGCCAAAAGGCTTTGTTCTCTAGGCAAGTGAGCCATAATTTCTCCTTAAATTTAAACAAAAATAACTTGCAGTCTTTCTTTCTAAATTGCAACAGTACTGTCCATGGTGGAGTTCCTAGGATTACAGAAGAATTCTTTTTGGTTTCCCTGTAGGGGAACTGCTGACAGTGCAGTCATCTTGCATGTTTGAGTGCTCAGATGGTTCAAAAAGCGCATGTTAAGAGATGCCTGTTCTGCCAGCACTGTCTCTCTCCACCATATCTGAATTGAGTACTAAAGAAAAGACTAGCTATTCCTCCTTTCCAGTGTCTGTTTCCATTGTCAGTTGGCACTGTTCTCAAAATGATGAGAACTCTGGGAAATGTTTGGTATATGAAAGTGAGGGGAAGTAAGCCATATTCACATAGAAATGGAGTTCTCCAAATTTCAGGTGATTCTTTTTCTATTAAAGAAAAGGGGGGGGGGGAATCCAGATGGTGGTAGAAAGGTTGAATTTTGTCTTCCACATAACTTTTTAATTGCGGAAAGAATACGTGTTTGGGGCACCTGCTTCTTCACAAGCTTCTTCATGGCAAAAGAAGAGTGATCTCTGGTCACTGAAAGATATCTGGGCACTTTGATAAGGCTGAGAGAAAATATCTGGTTCAAATAGTGCTCAGACTGCGTTTAATAGTTTGAATAGGTCTTGGACTAACTGTTTTTCTCTTGGTTTTCAATTTCATGGCACACTGTAGAGACTTCACCACCGGGGTGCAGTTAATTTAACCATGTAAGGAAAGCTAAGGAATATGAGAAACTGTAGGCATCTCTGAGGGAGGAAGGCAGGCAGGAGAAAGGCAATGTCTGGTACATAGTAGCTGAAGCAAAACTGAGAGCTCTGTGCAAAAGCTATTGAAGTTTATAGACTCTGCATTGTGAGGAAAGAAGGATGCTAATGGCCTTTACCTAGATGTATGGAAGTCTACAGCTTCAAGAAACGCAGTTTCCAGTTGATCATAGATTCAGATAGATACAGCTAGTTAGCTTTGTGTTCATGCTTTCCGACTTCCCATTGTTTTAAGCCTGAAGGGTATTTTGGGGTAAGCTCCATGGCAAAGTCGCATTACCCCACACTTCATGGCTTGGCATGTGATGAAGCTGCTTGGGTGTGCAGACCAAATGAAGTGGTTGACCAAGCTCACTGACTGGGGACAATCAATACTTGCTGTTTAGGGGTGGGAACTCTTCTCAGGAACAGCTTCTTGGGAGGCTGATGCCATTGAAAGAGAACAGCCAGATTACTTTTGTTGTCTATCAATATTAGAGCAGCAGCTAGAGATTCCAGTGGTGTAGGCACTACCTACATGATGACAAGACAGCCTCCTCCCAGTGGGAGGCAACTGAACAAAGCTAGATACAGGTCAGGAAAGTGATTTGCACAAGGTTGCACAGGAGCTTAGTGACAGTCACATGGGTCACCCAGAGGGTGGTCTTGGTTCTGAGGAACTAAAGAAAGATTTTCAAGGGGATGGAACTTGAAGGATGTTACCGTTCTCGTTCTTACCGAGGAGGCACGGGGCCTTCTCCCCAG
>NW_020448164.1:0-1008 GCF_003343035.1 Apteryx rowi
GAGACGTGGGGACGTCGGACGTGGAGACGTGGGGACATCGGACATGGAGACATGGGGACATCAGGCACGGAGACGTGGGGACATCAAGCACGGAGACGCGAGGACGTTGGATGTGAAGACGTGGGGACATCGGACGTGGGGACGTGGGGACATCAGGCACAGAGACGTGGGGACGTCGGGCACGGAGACGCAGGGATGTTGGATGTGGAGACGTGGGGACATCAGACGTGGGGACGTGGGGACATTGGACGTGGCAACGTGGGGACGTCAGGCACGGAGACGCGGGGACGTCAGACATGGAGACGTGGGGACGTCGGATGTGGAGACGTGGGGACATCAGACGTGGGGACGTGGGGACATCGCCACCGCCGTGGGGACACCAGGCACGGCAACGTGGGGACGTCGGGCACGGAGACGTGGGGACGTCGGGCACGGAGACGCAGGGACGTTGGACGTGGAGACGTGGGGACATCGGACATGGAGACATGCGGACATCAGGCATGGAGACGTGGGGATGCCGGGCACAGAGACGTGGGGACGTTGGACATGGAGATGTGGGGACACCAGGCATGGAGACATGGAGACATCGGGCACGGAGACGTGGGGACGTCAGACATGGAGACGTGGGGACATTGCCACCACCGCGGGGACACCAGGCACGGCAACGTGGAGACGTCGGACATGGAGACATGGGGACGTTGAACACGGAGACGTGGGGACGTTGGAYGTGGAGACGTGGGGATGTCGAGCACAAAGACGTGGGGACATTGGACATGGAGACACGGGGACGTCGGACATGGAGATGTGGGGACGTCAAGCACAGAGATGTGGGGACATCAGATGTGGAGACGTGGGGACATCGAGCATGGAGACATGGGGACATCGGATGTGGAGACGTGGGGACATCAGACACAGAGACGTGGGGACAACAAGGGGACACGGACATGGGGGACACAGGGACATGGGGACACGGTCAGCACCTGGCCCCAGACCCCCCCCAGGGTCCCC
>NW_020448164.1:3215-4651 GCF_003343035.1 Apteryx rowi
GATGACCCCCCAAGATGCTCTGATGCCCCCTGAGATGCCCCCGTGACTCCCCTGATGCCCCAGTTGCCCCCGAGATGCCCCGACGGCCCTTGAGATACCCACCGAGATGCCCTGAGGCCCCTGCGATGCTCTCCGAGATGCCCTGAAGGCTCCCAGATGCCCCCTGAGATGCTTCCAAGATGCTTCCTGAGATGCCCTGAAAGCTCCTGATGCCCCCCGAGATGCCTCCTGAGATGCCCTCGTGGCCTCCCCGATGCCTCATTTGCCCCTGAGATGCCTTAATCCCTCCCAAAATAGCCACCAAGATGCCGTGCTGCCCCCTGAGATGTCCCGACGCCCTCTGAGATGCCCCAATACCCTCYGAGAGGCCTCCTGAGATGCCRCCTGAGAKGCCTTGACAGCCTCCAAGATGCCCCCCGAGACGCCCTGATGCCCCAATACCCTCTGAGAGGCCTCCTGAGATGCCACCTGAGATGCCTTGATAGCCTCTGAGATGCCCCAATGCCCCCCGAGATGCCCTGATGCCCTTTGAGATGCCTCCTGAGATGCCTCCTGAGATGCCCCGATAGCCCCCAGGAGACCCTGATGCCCCCTTAGATGCTCTAATTGCCTCCAAAAGACCTCTACGCCCGGCCTCACCGAGGCTCTTGAGCAGCAGGACGAGGGAGCCCAGGTCGGCGCGCTGGATCTCGGGCACCGGTGTCTCCTCCAGCTCGTGCTGGAAGGCCCAGGCCGTGTAGAGGCGGAAGCACTTGCCCGGCGCCACGCGCCCCGCACGTCCCGCGCGCTGGTTCGCCGAGGCCTGCGGGGACACCGGGGGTGGGACACGGGGACGCACGGGGGGTAGCGGGGACCCGGGGGAGAGGGGACACGGGGTGGGGGACCCGGAGCAATGGGGAACCCGGGGACGGTAGCCGGGAGCAAGGTGTCACCACGAGGGGCTCCCAGCCCACAGCGACGAGCCGGGGACCCCGGGGACGGGTGACAAGGTGATGGGTGACAAGGTGACGGGTGACAAGGTGACGGGTGACACCCGCCGGATGACAAGGCGACAGTACCCGGGAGCAGAGCGTCACCATGAGGGGCTCCCAGCCCACGGCGACGAGGCAGGGACCCCGGAGGCAGGTGACAAGGTGACGGGTGACAAGGTGACGGGTGACACCCGCCGGGTGACAAGGGCGACAGTACCCAGGAGCAGGGCGTCACCACGAGGGGCTCCCAGCCCACGGCGACGAGCCGGGGACCCCGGGGACGGGTGACGCGGGGACACGCGACACCCGCCGCCGGGTGACGAGGGCGACGGTACCCGGGAGCAGGGCGTCACCACGAGCGACTCCATGCCGGTGCGCGCGTTGTAGCTCTTCTGCTTGCAGAACCCGGGGTCCAGCACGTAGACGATGCCGTCGATGGTCACCGACGTCTCCGCGATGTTGGTG
>NW_020448164.1:7849-10515 GCF_003343035.1 Apteryx rowi
ATGTCGACGGGGAAGCGGCGGCCGGGGATGCGGAAGACGGGCGCGTCGTCGAAGAAGGCGGAGAAGCGCTGGGTGTCGAGGGTGGCCGAGGCCACCAGCACCTTGAGCTGGGGCCGGAAGCGGGCGATGTCCTTGACGAGGCCGAAGAGCACGTCCGTGTGCAGCGTCCGCTCGTGGGCCTCGTCCACCATGATCACGCTGCGGGGGGCGGGGGGGACCCGTGGGGACGTCCGTGAGGACGAGGGACACCCATGGGGACGCGAAGACAACCGTGGGGACACGAGAACACCCGTAGGGATGCGGTGGCCGTCACAGGACGCCCACGGGGACGTGGGGACACCCATGAGGACAAGCACGGGGACACGGGGACGCCCATGGGGATGCGGGAACAGCCGTGGGGACACAGGGACACCCACAGAGACGCGGGGACACCAACGGGTACACGGGGACGTGGAGACATCCATAGGGACGTGGGGACACCCGTGGGGACACCGCGACACCCACAAGGACACAAAGACACCCATAGCGACATGGGGACACCCATGGGGACACCGGGACACCCACAAGGACGCAAAGACACCCATAGGGACATGGGGACACCCGTCGGGACACCCACAAGGACGCAAAGACACCCATAGGGATGTGGGGACACCCATAGGGACACCAGGACACCCACGGGGACACAAAGACACCCATAGGGATGTGGGGACACCCGTGGGGACACCGGGACACCCACAAGGACACAAAGACACCCATAGCGACGTGGGGACACCCGTGGAGACACCCACGAGAACACAAAGACACCCATAGCGACATGGGGACACCCGTGGGGACACTGGGACACCCACGAGGACACAAAGACACCCATAGCGACGTGGGGACACCCGTGGGGACACCGGGACACCCACGGGGACACGGACGCAGTCCAACACCTCCGACGTCCCCAACACCCCTCATCTCCCCGCAACGTCCCAGGTGGCCCCGCTGCCCCCAACATCCCCGTTGTCCCCAACGCCCCCGTTGTCCCCGCTGTCCCCAACGCGCCACGCGTCCCCGCCGTCCCCAACGTCCCCAGGGCCACCTGTAGGAGGCCAGGTCGGGCTCGGTGAGGAACTCGCGCAGCAGCATCCCGTCCGTCATGTACTTGAGCACCGTCCGCTCCGACGTGCAGTCCTCGAAGCGGATGCTGTAGCCCACCTGGGGACAGGGGGGGACGCGTCACCAGGGTCCCCTGGGGGGGTCCCTTAACCACCCCCCCACCCCCCACCGGGTGCCCTCCGGTCCCCCCCAGCTCGCCGCAGAGTCCCTGGGGACAAGGACACCTCCCTGGGGTCCCCTAGGAGAGGGAGATGTCACCAGGGTCCCTTAAACCACCCTATGGTCACCCGCGACCAGGACGTGCCACCGGGGTCTGCTGGGGTCTCAAGGACAGGGACACATCCCCAGTGTCCCTCATGGTCCCTTGGGATGAGGACACGTCCCTGAGRTCYCCTAATSCTCCTCAATGTTCTCTTCAACARGGACACGTCACTAGGGTCCACCAGGATGGGGACATGTCCCCTGGGTCTCTYGGAGTCCCAARGACAGTGACGTGTCCCCRGGGTCCCTCATGGTCCCTYRGGATGGAGACACGTYMCTGAGGTCCCTTAGTCCTCCTCAATGTCTTCTTCAACAGGGACACRTCACTAGGGTCCACCAGGATGGGGACACRTYCCTATGGTCCCTCAAGGTCCCTCGGGATGGGGACACATCCCTGAGGTCCCCTAAAGCTCCTCAACGTCTTCATCAACAAGGACATGTCACTACAGTCCACCAGGATGGGGACATGTCCCCAGTGTCCCTCACGGTCCCTTGGGATGAGAACACATCCCTGAGATCCCCTAATCTTTCCCAATGTCCTCTTCAACAGGGACGTGTCGCTAGGGTCTACCAGGGTGGGGACACGTYCCTATGGTCCCTCATGGTCCCTCGRGATGGGGACACGTCCCTGAGCTCCCTTAGTCCTTCTCAACGTCTTCTTCAGCAAGAACACGTCACTAGAGTCCACCAGGATGGGGACACATCCCAGRTGTCCCTCATGGTCCCTCAGGATGGGGACATGTCACTGAGRTCTCCTAATGCTYCTCAACCTTCTCTTCAATAGGGAYAYGTCACTAGGGTCCACCAGGATGGAGACATGTCCCTGAGGTCCCTTAGTTCTCCTCAACGTCTTCTTCAACAAGGACACGTCACTAAGGTCCACCAGGATGGGGACACGTCCCTGTGGTCCCTCATGGTCCCTYGGGATGGGGACATGTCACTGAGATCCCCTAACGCTCAACGTTCTCTTCAACAAGGACATGTCACTAGGGTCCACCAGGATGGGGACACGTCCCTACGGTCCCTCGGGGTCCACCAGGACGGGGACGTGTCCCCAGGGCCCCCCTTCGATGGGGACGTGTCCCCAAGGTCCCCCTGGGCCGGGGGCGCGTCCCCAGGGCCCCCCGCACCCCCCCACACCCGGGGCCACCGCGACGTCACCTCGTTGCCCAGCTTGGTGCCCATCTCCACGGCCACGCGGGCGGCCACGCTCATGGCGGCCACGCGCCGCGGCTGCGTGACGCCGATCTTCAGCCCCTGCCGGGTGTAGCCCTGGGTGTGTGGGGGGGCAAAAAACGGGGTCGGGG
>NW_020448164.1:11448-13402 GCF_003343035.1 Apteryx rowi
GTCCCCCCACCTCGGCCTCGAGCCAGGCCCCAGCCCCGCGTCCCTCCGGCCCCACGTCCCTCCGGCCCCTCTCGGCCCCCCTCGGCCGCAGAGCACCGGCCTCCTGCTGGCACAGAGCGGCCCTGCGTGACCCCAGAGAGCAGCAGGACCATAGAGGCGCTGGTCATCCGGAGGACCAGAGAGGTACGACAAAAACGGGAATAAAAGCCGCTGAAAAAGAAGCTGCTCTCAACCATAGAGTCTTTGGTCCTCCACAGAGACAGAAAAACCCTAAAACGTAAGACTAGCTTTAAAAAAAAAAAAGTATAGTGTAACCATAGAGTTGTTAGTCCTCCATGGGACCAGAGTGGTACACAGGTGCTCTCATTCGGGAGTAACCATGGAGCTGCTAGTCCTCCAGGAGGCCAGAGTGGCACACAAATGTTCTCATTCAGGGTGTTGCCATAGAGCTGCTAGTCCTCCAAGAGCCCCAAACCYTAACAGCCTCTCAATCAAGGTGTAACCATAGAGGTGCCAGTCCTCCAAGCGGCCAGAGGAACACCAAAATCCCCTCAGTGATGGTGCAACACAGCTGTTAGCCCTCCAAGAACCCAGAAAAGCCCCCTCCCCCCCTCCAATCAGTGTAACCAGAGAGCTGCTAGTCCTCCAGAGAGCTAGAAAAGCATACAAATTCCTCAGTCATGGTGTAACCATAGACACTTTGGTCCTCCAAGACACCCAAAAAAGCACAAGACAAACCCAGACGCAACTTAAAGTGGCGTCAGCCTGTAACCATAGAGTCCCCCAGTCCTCCCAGCACCTGGAGAGGTCCATCCTGCCTACAGTCTGTAACCATAGAGTCCCCCAGTCCTCCCAGCACCCGAAGAGGTCTGCCCTGCCTACAGCCTGTAACCATAGAGTCCCCCAGTCCTCCCAGTGCCTGGAGAGGCCCGCCCCACCTACCTTGTCGGGCTCAGTGCCCTGCATCTGCACGGCGCTGACGAACTGGATCATCTCGTCCTCCTCRAGGACGAAGTCGTAGTCCTTGGAGGGCCGGCGGCGGGCGGCGTCGCGGGCCCCGAAGCGCAGGGCGGCCGCCCCGATGCGCTCCTCCTCCCAGCGCCGCTGCTCGTCCCGGGGGGCTGTGCGCTCCTCCTCCTCCGCCACCACCGCCTCCTCGCGCTCGGGGATCCTCTGCGGCGGCAGGAGAGGGGCGCTGAGGGCTGGTGGCGGGCGGGCAGAGCCCCGCGTCGCCCCCACCGCCGTCCCCGTACCTTGGTGCGGGTCTCCTCGGGCATGTAGTAGCGGTTGCTCTTCTCCAGCTTCTCCTTCTCGCCCGCCCGCTTGTACTCGCGCGCCAGGTCCCGCACGCGGCGCTTGTAGTCGAGCTCGCGGCGCTCAGCGCCCGTCAGCGCCACGCCGCCGAAGAGGTACTCCTCGTCGGCGATGTCCGCCTCCAGCTCCTCCAGCTTGTCCCGCTCCCGCTTGGCCAGGTATTCCCGCCGCGACTTCTTGCGCAGCTCGGGCACCTGCGGGCAGCCAGGCCAGGGCGTCGCGATGCTGCCTCCGCCTGTCCCGCGTCCGCCTGTCCCGCGGTTGTGTGTCCCCCGGGGCTCACCATGGCTTTCTGGTCCTCCTCGGCCACCTTCAAGCGTTTCTGCGCCTCCTCGTAGGCCTGCAGAGGTGGGGAGAGGGGTGAGGGACCCACCTCGGAGCCGGGTGGGGACCCCAAATCCCACCCAGGGACCCCCAATCCCATCCAGAGACCTCCAGGAGCCCAACAGGGACCCCAAATCCCATCCAGGCTGCCCAAAATCCCACCCAAGAACCTCCAAGAACCTGGTAGGGCTCCCAAATCCCACCCAGGGACCTCCAGGAGCTCGGCAAGCACCTAAAATCCTATATAGGACCTCCAGATCCCATCTAAGGGCCCTCAAGAGCCCAGTAGGGATCCCAGATCCCACCCAGGACCCTC
>NW_020448165.1:0-616 GCF_003343035.1 Apteryx rowi
AGTAAAGGAAAGGACCCGAGGTTCCTTTGGGCTCAGGAGGCCTTCTGGACTCTCAACTGTTTCTACATTGTATCTTTTGTATTACTAAAGAAAATCCCCATCCCTGCCATCCCTAGGTGGAGGTTSCTGAGGGGATGGAGGTGGAAAGCAGCAGCCTGCTGTGCCCAAAGMAAGCAGGATCCTTCCCTCTGAAAAGAGCAGCATTGCCCAAGAAGCCAGCTCAGTGCCTGCCTGATCTTGTGCTGSTCATTTGCACAGGCCTTGTGAGCCCAGAGTGCCTTGGCCACCTTGTGGTGTCACCTCAAGAGCTTCACTGTGTGTCTGGGTTGCGGAGCCAAGGGAAGGCAGCGAGCAGAGCAGTGCCTGGGGAGTGTGCAAGTGGCGAATGTCCTGCATCCATCTCTTTGTGCTGGCACTTGGTTGTATCAAGCAGAAGAGGCAGCTCTGTGGGGCAGAGGCAGTGTGTTTGTAGACTAGGTGGCAGAGCAGAGGTCTGGCRTCAGGYTGATGSCTGGTGCAGTGCTGAGTTGATGTGACAGTGTCAGCAACCCTTT
Organism: Apteryx rowi; assembly: GCF_003343035.1. Lineage (NCBI taxonomy): Eukaryota > Metazoa > Chordata > Aves > Apterygiformes > Apterygidae > Apteryx > Apteryx rowi. The sequence goes on from NW_020448165.1 coordinate 555, forward strand.
GCAGTGCAGCTGCTCCCTCAGCTGGTCTCTGTCCCTAGAAATGCACCAGAAATGGAAGTGGC
>NW_020448165.1:2680-4129 GCF_003343035.1 Apteryx rowi
GCTGTTTTGGCAGGGGCAATTTCTAAAGCACACACACCCTGGGAAAAAAAGATTACTAACACCACTGCTCACACCAGCACTAGATTAATTTAGCAGACGAAAAAGTCTACTTGGACTCCCTAGCTGACCGGGAGGAGGCTGCCAGCTTCTACTTAGCAACAAGTGGAAAGTCAAACTCCATGTCCACGTTCACCAGAGAACATCATCCACACATTAAACGTAGCAGTACTAACTCATGATGACGGAGTGGAATAAAATGTGTGCCAGATGATGTGGAACATCGACTTCTGCTTGATTAATGAGTTGCACTTCTGTATTGCTGTGGAGCTCTGCAGGACTCAATCCCTCCTCTGAGCACACGCAACAAACCCAGAAGTGACCTCACCACCAGCATCCAAGCCATGGGTCTTCTCCTGACCTGTCAACTGCTCAGGGAGAAAGGACATCACAAGCACCTTTGCAGCCACAKCTCTGCTGCYATCCAATCAGTTCATCACTCAGAAGTGACCTCACAATCAACAGCCAAGCCTTCTTCCTGCAGCTGGCCTATCAGGTACTCAGGCAGAAGTGACCTCAGAATCAACACCCAAGCCATGTGCCTCCTGCTGGCCTATCAGCTACTGACAAAGAATTGCTTTGACATGGGTGATTTTCTGGCATAGCTCTTTTAGTCACTAGTGACCTCACTGCCCACACCCTGACCATGGGGCTCTTGCTGCTTGCAGCTCCCCCTGCTCTTCCCCAAGGCTCAGTCAGCTCCTGAACGGCCTCCCTGATTCACCTCGTGGCTTCACAATGCTCAGAGTGAAGCAAAACACCCATTATGGACCAGTTACTACCCCAAACTAAGATTAGGTTTTGCCTAGGGAGTCTCTACACATAGACCATAAAACTTAGGATTTGGAAAAAGGCCTGCAAGTAACTATTGGGAACAGTTTTGAAAAACATGCTTTCATGGGAGGAGGAATCATGAAACTGAAGACAGCAGGGCCTCATGTCGCAGGAGGAGGGAGAAGCCCTCCCGCAACTCACAAGTCTGATTCCTTCCCCAATGCTGAACAAACCCAGAAAATCCTCTACACATCCAGGACAACCAGCATTCTCCTGTTTTATGCCCTGACAACTGGAGACATGTGGAAGGACTCAGCGCAGGGCATCTCAGCTGGTGAATCCAGCAGAGCCACAAGTCAGCAACTTTCCACCCTGACCTAGGAGGATGGAAACAACAATGGCAAGTGGGAGCACTGGCCATTCATCCACTTTCAAGGCCCTTGACAAGCAAAACAGCTCCCACTTACAGAGCTGCTCTGCAAACACCCYSCAGGCTGCTGCCAGGGTCACAGGTCTCGGGGCAAAGCAAGAGGCCTGGAGCAAAAACAACGGCTAAGGCACGCTGTGACACACAGGGACAGCCTCTCTCAGAGCCACTCAGAAATGCAGTTTTCAGAA
>NW_020448165.1:5469-6571 GCF_003343035.1 Apteryx rowi
GTCTTTTGGGTGCAGAGTTTTGACTCCCATTTGCAGAGGAACAGGGGCTGTGGCCATCTGAGGACAACATCTCTGAGCCCAAAACGTGCTCTGCCAAGTGGGAAGTGTAAATGATCCATGGGGAAGGAAGAGGGGTTCTCCCAAACAAGTAGACACCTTGGGGTTATTACAAGGTGAAGGATCCATTTCCAACATGGGCATTTCCAGCAGGCTCTTGAGAGCCCCACGGGAGCTGTAGGACACCCCAGCTCCAGGACACAGGCCCCCTTTCCTGCCAGAACCAGATGCCAAAGGGGGACATGGAGCTGGCCCCACAGGAGCCTTGGGGCTCAGGGCAGCCCCAGCCCCAGGACCCAGGAGTCTTGGCTGCCACAGTGTCCCCTGAGCCAGGTGGRACCCTCAGGCAAGGCTCTTGAGGCAGCCCCCACCCTGTCGATTCACCCCCACAGCCCAGGACCCACAGCCATTTTGGGAATTAACAGTCTCTGTACGACACCTGGGGAAGGAGCTCCTGAAGCCCTTCCCCTTGGTGGAGAGCCGCAGGAGCGATGGGAACAGGGAACTGCGGTGCAGGCTGAAGGTCTCAGTCCAGCAGTCCTCCATCTCGCTTGCCCCCTTGCTCTCGACTCGCCTCCCCAGCCAGGGAAACAGGACGCTCTTCCTGCCTCATAACCCAGAACAGCTCTCCAACACGTCCCTGCTCCTCTGCCTGTCAGTGAGCGGCCCCAATGCGGCCCCACTGCCCCCTGTCCACACCCCTTGCCATGGAGCAGCTCCAAAGGGCAGTGAAAGGGAACACGTGAGCAGTGTCCAGTGGCACAGGGTAGTGAGGACTCTCCTGTAGCACCAGGGAGACCTCCCTGTGATGTGGCACATCCCACTGTGACCTCAGCTCATGTCATCTGGGGGATCATTAGGTCACCACCATGGAGATGGCACAGACCASGAGAGAGCAGAGAGATTTCCCCTCATGTCCTGGAAAGCAGCCACCTCCCTTCCGTTCCCAGTTATGTCCCAAAATTGCTGATAAATCCTTCTGGAACGTCTCCAGACAGTGCCAAAGGCTGTGAAATATCTCAAATGGGGCACTGGAGAGGTCACT
>NW_020448165.1:12421-13429 GCF_003343035.1 Apteryx rowi
AGCAGACATCTTTCTTTTTCAGGTGCTCATTGAAATCTGCCTAATTTCAATACACTCCTGCAAACTTTTGAATTAACCCCACAAGAATTGATGAACTGAAAAAAATTATGGCAAGAGGCATGGCTCCTTAGGGATTTTTTGCATTTTAATGACCCTTCGGGTGTATTTGGTGCTAAGACAATGAACCTCAGATGCTGAGAAGAGACTGAAGAAACCTCTCCAGAAGCAAAACCCAATTTTCTTGGAAAGATAATGAGTSCCACTGAGGGCCATTATCAACAAAAGCTCCCTGGTGGCTGATTAGAGCTGAAAGTTGGAGGCCCTGATTGCAGGTAGGCAAAGGCAATGTGAGGGTGGCTGTGATGCCAAGTCAACCTTGATGTGTGTTATCAACCAGAGTGACCAGGCACTGACAGCCAGCTCCGGGAGAGGGTGATGCTTTCCATCACACATTGCTCAGGGCTCTTCCTGGGGSCAGTGTGAGGGTGGGGGTGCACAASGCTAAGTKCAGGACCATGATACGGCACATGCTGGGCTCCCAAGGGACAAGCAGGCAGCAAGGCCACAGTGCCTTAAGGAACGGTGTCTTCTTGTGGGCCTCAGTGTCAGAGACACCAGCCATAGCCAAAAGGACAAAGACCTAGCTTTGTTGGTAGCTTTCAGCCTTGGCAGTGCCCTTGGCCATCTCCACCACAGGCTGTCCTATGCTTTCCCACACCTGTGCCTCTTTCCCTGCAGACTGTACGCTCCCAAGCTGCTTCCCCACCTTTCTCTCACTCTCCTGATGTCTTCCTGTCCTCACTTGCTTTTCCTTGAAACACAAAGCCAGGGGCTGATCMCAGACTCCCTCTGGGTGACCTGTTGCACCTCAGCATTGCCCTACGAGTGACATTCTTTTGACCTAAAGTCCAGTCTGAACCTCTCAATATGCACTTTGTGGCTCTTTCCCATTCTCATGCTGTTTTCCTCTACTAAGAAAATCTCCATCATCTCTGAAACCACCCTTCA
>NW_020448165.1:15767-17127 GCF_003343035.1 Apteryx rowi
GGAGACCTTGCTTGTGGAAACGGAAGCTAACAAGGGGTTGACTTGCTCAGACCTATCTGCAGCTGCTGCTGCAAGATTCCCTGTCCCATTTAGCAGTGAGGCCACATTTTCCTTTCTATTCTTTCATTCTTAGGAAGCAGTAGCAGCTCATCCTCATGCCCTTGACATCCCCTGCAAGTGTCAGTGCCAGGGGAGCTTTTTCTTCCCTAACACCAAACCTGTGACCCTGGACAATATTTCTAAATGCCTCCTTTGCCTCTCCCTTCTTCCCCCTTCTSTATGCTGCCCTATCACCCTGCAGCTAAGGTGCGAGGTCCCTGTTTAGCCAAGTTGGTCCCCTGAGATATCTGCTAGTTTTACTGAGAATTGGGATGGACCATCATTGTGCTTGGCAGGTGCTGTCCTTAAAGACCTGCTGGCTTTCCTGAGCTCCTAGGCCCTTTGGAGCTGCCTCCCATGGGTTCCCCCACCAGTCCCCTGAAGAGGCCAAAGTCTGCTCCTCTCAAGTCCAGGCTCTGTACTCTGCTACTGTCCTTCCTCACTCTCCTGAGGATCTGGGACTCCACTTTCTCATGGTCACTCTAGGCAAGGCTGCCACTATCCCATCCCTGATCAGTTCCTCCTTGTTTGAAATTTTCAGATAGAAGAAAGCATCATGCTTCTCATCCCATTTGGCAGCAGTGTGAAGAAGTTGTCCCAAGAGCAAGAAGAGGAGCAGCATGGACAGGAGGAGAAACAAGCAGCAACACCATGATGCTGCTGCCAAAGGAGGCAAGGAGAGAGAGACAGAGGGGGACTTAGGAAAGCCTTCATCTTACCCAGMTGGGCATGCYGCCTCACAGACAACGACATTGCAGGGCAGTCACTCTCAGACCCCTTGTCAGGCAGCATGAAGTGGGCCTGTGGCAGGAGAGATGGCCCTCTCTCCTCTGGCAGAGGTCTGGCTGCAGATGAGGCAGCTCATGCCCTGGACTTCCTGTACTGACAGCCCATTGCTCCTGCCTGTCTAGGTCTCTCTGAATTGCAGCCCTCAAGCATATGGCTGGGGTCCCCTGCAGTTTTTTTTTGATCCTCARCAAGCATAGTGAGTATTGCCTCTTCCATGTCACTAATCAAGTCATCTGGTTGTCCACCCATCTAGGCGGTATATTTCTAAATTGTATTCCACAAGGATATTGTGGGAGACAGTGTCAAACCCCTTGCTCAAATCAAGTTGAAAGGCATTTTCTGCTCTCCAAACACAAATAGAGCTATGCAATTCTAGAAGGCAATMAGGTTGGTGARGCACAATTTACCCTGGACAAATCCATTCTGCCTCTTCCCTATCAATCTTCTCCTCCCTCATGTGCCCAGAAATGAG
>NW_020448166.1:0-1183 GCF_003343035.1 Apteryx rowi
GACCTGTCATTTGTCCTTGTTGAATTCCATGAGGTTCTTGACAGCTCATTCCTCCTGCCTGTCTAGGTCCCTCTSAATGGCAGCCCTCATCTACAGGCATGATGAGTGTTGCCTCCTCCATGTCACTGATACAGATGATACAGAGGACAAGTTCCTGGAGAGACCCTGTGGTGCTCCACTTCTCCCTGGCCTCCAGGAAGACTACTACCCATTCACCACTGCCCTCTGAGCCTCTGATCATCCAAGCAGCTTTTTACCCATCCGTTTGTCTACTCTTCTAGACTGAAATGTTCTAACGTGCATGCAATAGGTCTGTATGCAGAGGAGGTGGCTCATGCCCTGGACTCCAGGTATTGACAGCCCATTCCTCCTGCCTGTCTAGGGCCCTCTGAATGGCAGCCCTCAAGCATATGGCTGGGGTCCCCTGCAGTTCTTTTGTCCTCAATGAGCATAGTAAGTATTGCCTCTTCCATGTCGCTAATCAAGTCATCTGGTTGTCCACCCATCTAGGTGGTAAATTTCTACATTGTATTCCACAAGGATATTGTGGGAGACAGTGTCAAACCCCTTGCTCAAATCAAGCTGAAAGACATTTTCTGCTCTCCAAACACAAATAGAGCTATGCAATCCTAGAAGGCAGTCAGGTTGGTGAGACACAATTTACCCTGGACAAATCCATGCTGACTCTTCCCTATCCCCTTCTTCTCCCTCATGTGCCCAGAAATGAGTGGACTCACTCCATGCCACACTCCTCAACCAGTTGAGGCTGAACGGCCTGTCGTTCCCTGGGTTGCCCTCTGGGCCTTTCTTGAGAGTGGATGTAACATTTGCCCTTCTGCAGTTATTGGGACCTCACCCCATCTCCACGACCTCTCAAAGATGACAGAGGGCAGCCTTACTACAACTGCAGACACCTCTCACTGTGTGTTTGGATGCAGTTGTTCCAGTCCCACTGGCTTGTAGGGGTGGAGTTCTTGCAAGTCATCCTTCACTCAGCCCTCATGCACTGTTGGTTGCTTTTCTTGCCTGGAGCCCTGACTCTAGGCACAACAGCCCAGGAGACCTTGCTGGAGAACTCGGAAGCCAAAAAGGCACTGAGCTCCTCAGACCTCCCTACATCTGCTCTTACTACATTCTCTGCCCCCTTCAGCAAAGAGCCAACATTTTCCTTTTATTCTTTACC
>NW_020448166.1:3281-4382 GCF_003343035.1 Apteryx rowi
CATCGTGTTGTAATGTACAGGTGTTGTAGGCTGTGAAGAGGACTCACTCCGGACAAGCAGTGACTCATAATGAAACCTTGAACTGAAAACCTTTCAGGCCCAAGAGGCAACCTCACACCACTAGGAGGGGCTGGCTCTGGGGAGGCCATGTCAGGTGCTAACCCATGTGCAGCATAGGATTTCCTGCCGGCAAGAATTGCAGTGGCTATCAGCAGAAAGGACAAAATCACCAAATCATTCAGACTGGATGGGACCCTGAGGGGACTCTAGTCCAACCTCCTGCTCACATGGGGATTAACACTGAATTCAGAACATGTTCCTCAGGGCTTTGTCCAGCTGTGTCCTGCAAGCCTCCAAGAACAGAGAGAGTCCATAACCCCACTGGACCCCACTTCAAATGCTTCAGGATCCTCATTGATTTTTCTTCCTTCTATACAATTTTGACTGCACTTGTTTCAGCTTATACCCTTTGCCTCTCATTCTCCTGCCATGAATTCCTGTAAAAACCTGGTTCTTTAATGGTGGCAACCTTCATTTGGGAAGCTGCTACGAGTCCTCCCCAAAACCTTCCTTTTCTGTGTTGAACAAGGCCTGTTCCCTCAGCCTCTCCTCACCGGGCAAGCGCTCCCATCCCCAGCCGCCTTGGGGGCCTGCCACTGAACTCATGCCAAGGGACAAAGAGTGTTCTGCTACAGGGGGCCCGACTGGATGCAGTACCTAGATGGGCTCTAACAATGCCAAGTAGAGGGGGATAATCACCTCCTTCGATCTCCTGGCTATGCAGCCATGGACACTGCAGCCTGCTTTGCTGCCAGGGCATGCTGCTGGCTGATGTTCAGCTCCCTGCCCACAAACACTCCCAAGTCCTTTTTCTGCAGAGCAGCTGCCCAGCCGGGCAGTCCCCAGCTCATATCACTGCAGGGTGTTGCTCTATCCCAGGCACAGGGCCTGACATTTGTCCTTGTTGACCTTCACAMAGTTCCTGACAGCCCATTCTTGCTGCCTGCTGAGGTCCCTCTGAATGGCAGCCCTTGAGCTTATGACTGTTCCACCCAATCAGGTGTCATCTACAACCATGATGGGATTTCCATTCTGCAGATC
>NW_020448166.1:5224-7938 GCF_003343035.1 Apteryx rowi
TGCTTCATCAGAGCAAGAAGACTCTGGCACATGCCTTGGTCCACCTCTGTCTCTTCCAATGTCACCAGGTGTTTGTGTGTTGAGCAACTGACTCCCACCCTCCATCTCCAGTGATTACAATGGGAGCTTAGACAAGGAGCTCCCATGCAGGCATCCATGTTGTGCTCACTTCAGTTTTGGCAAGGGGAATCCCACCCCCTTTGTGTCTGTGGAGCTCACAGGATTTAGCTGAATGCCACTGCATCCCAAGGGCTTCTAACTGGGCATGATATGACCAGACTGACTCATCTGAATGAAAACCTGAACCATGGGTGAATGACCTCCCTTCTTGTCTGCTTCTAGGTGTCCTGCCTAGTTAAGACATGGGAATATGGATTTCCAGGGTGCGATGTTTCCACCTTTCRTAGATAACCATCCTCTGATGAAACAAGGGACAATGCTGTAACTGGTCTCTCTGTATTGTTTCAAGAGGGACCATCAGTGATTAATTTAGGTTGTTCCAGTGAACATTTCCCAGGAGGAGGGAGCACAAGGGACAGAGAAAGTCATGAGCTCAGCTGGGCCYCTGCTCCTGAGTGGGGCCAGGATACGAGGAAGGAGGGAGGTCATAGCAACCAGGTGGCACAGCCCAGAGACAGCTGTGTGCAGGAGCAGCTCCTCTGCAAAGAGCAGCAGGGCTCTGRGCACTGCCTGCTGCTGCTGACATRAGATTACACATGACAGAGAGAAGTGCAAGGCAGTGTGGAGTGGGAGGACAGAGGAGAACTCCTTGTGGGAGGAAAGTAAGTCTCTGGCTGCAGGGCAATGCTACTGAGGTTCCTGGAGGGGTCTTCTGAACCCATCCCATCCCATGACCGATAGTTTTTTTAAGGCTCACTCTCCTTTGCAGAGGAGGGGGAGATGCTTCAGAGCAGGCATTCCCTGCCACGCCGTCACAGGGACAGGGCATGTTGCTATTTTCTAACAAGGTCAGCTGCAGGGCTGTGAAGCTGGGATATGCACACAGGTCTGCACAGGGCTGTGATTCAGAGCAGTGTCCCTGCACCGCAGGGGAAGGTGCAAAAAAGGCTACTTGAAAGGGAAGGAGCTTTCCTTCCAGGGCTTTCAATTTCCTAATGTTGGCAGGGAGAAAAAGGAAAGAGTGTTCTGGTTTGGCAAGGAACTGGGACTCACTGACCTTCCCTCTCAGAGATCAGGAGGTCTGTGAGAAAGCTCAGCAAACCCTTTCAACCCCRCCTCCACCTACAGCAGCACCAGCAGCACCTTTATGGACTTATCAGGGCTAATGTGACCTGCTCCTTAGGACCTGTGAGCACAGAGATGSCCTGGACAGTGCCCTGATCCGGGAGGTTTCTGTAGGGCAGAACTGCGCAGAGAGAGGGTGGGACAGGGTCTGTGAGTACGGACAGGGAAAAGATGTTGGGAGAGAGAAAGCTCCAGGCATCAGGAGCAGCTCCAGGCAGCAGAGATGGGCAGGGAGTGAGAGGGAAGTGCCTACAGAATCGTCATGGGAGGATGGATTTGGGCAAGTCATGGCCAGTGGTCAGTCCCTCCGATGCAGACACCTTCCTCTGAGCAAGCTCCCTGTGTCTCCTCTCCCACGCAGCAGAGCCTCTTCCCTGACAGCCATGGGGTCCAGGGCATGAGCTGCCCTCTCTGCAGCCAGCCCTCCGGCAGAGGAGAGGTGCCCGACAAAGGGACAGAGAGTGACTGCCCTGCGATGTCCCTGCCTGCGAGGTGGCATGCGTAGCTGGTAAGGTGAAGGCTTTCCTGAGTTCCCATCTGTCTATGTCTTCTCACACAGCTGTCTCATAGCACCTCTGTGATATCTCAGAGACAAATGGGGAAGGTGCAGAGATGCTGAGGGTATGGAGATGGTCGTGAGAGGCTGTATGTGGGCAGCTGAAAAGAGCCCTGTGTGTCCTTGTCTAGAAGGGGAGTGTGGAGAGCTCCCTCAGGTGCCCAGAGAAAGGGTGAGAAGTTTGGAGATGTGCACTTTGAAACTGGACTCGTGTGCTCTCAGCAGGGGCTGGTTTCTTTCTAGGGCAACATATAAGTGTGATCATCCTCCAGCTCAAAGAGGTAGAAGCCCTGGCCAGCTGGGAACGAGACTATTAGACAGACTAGGTGTCCTCACTCTGCAACAAGGGACAGTGAATCCATTTTACTCAGGATTCAGTAGAAATGCCAAGGATTTCTACCTTTGAGGATCACTCCCCAGGGGTGATAAGGACATTTCAAAGAAAAAAAAATCCCTGAAATTCCGTTTCTCTACGATAGGTGGATTTCACCTGACAGAAAATGTGAATGTCAAAGATGATCATCCCCATTCTCCCATACCCACTGTTTTACAGGAACCCTGACTGTTCTGGAACCCGTGGGCAGAGATCCCTGCTCCTCACAGCACACTCAGCCAGTGCAAAGCAGAGCCCAAGCAAGGGAGCTGCAGAGAGACCCTCTCAGTAAAGAGAGAGGCAATGTGGGGGGTTGTATGAGAACTGCAACATTTGGGGGCTTTCTTTGCCTGAAAAGTCTCTCCTAACTTCTCCATGTCTTTTCTTCTTTGAACAGTCTCCCATGCCTGGAGATAACAAAATGTCCAACAGCACCTCCCTCAACGAGTTCCTCCTCCTGGCATTTGCGGACACACGGGAGCTGCAGCTCTTGCACTTTGCACTCTTCCTGGGCATCTACCTGGCTGCCCTCCTGGGCAA
>NW_020448166.1:8320-11345 GCF_003343035.1 Apteryx rowi
TACCACTCTGCCAAGGCAATGTCGTCGACCAGTTCTTCTGTGAAATCCCCCAGATCCTGAAGCTCGCCTGTTCGGACTCCTATCTCAGGGAAGTTGCGCTTATTGTCGTTAGTGTCTGTTTAGTCTTTGGGTGTTTCATTTTCATTGTGCTGTCCTACGTGCAGATCTTCACTGCTGTGCTGAGGATCCCCTCTGAGCAGGGACGACACAAAGCCTTTTCCATGTGCCTGCCTCACCTGGCTGTGGTCTCCCTCTTTGTCATCACTGACATGTTTGTCTACCTGAAGCCTCCCTCCCTCTCCTCCCCAGCTGTGGATCTGGTGGTCGCTGTTCTGTACGCAGTGGTGCCTCCAACTCTGAACCCCCTCATCTACAGCATGAGGAACAAGGAGCTCAAGGAAGCCCTGAGGAAAGTGATTTCATGGACACTTTTCAGCAGTGGTAACATTGCCATTGCTCTCCACAGATGACTCCCACTGTGTCCCCTACCAGGACTGAGCTTTGTTTTTTCACTTTGTTTGTATTATGACTACTATTACTGTTGTTATTATTATTTGTCACCATGTTGCTACACCAATGGTTGGATTCATTCCACCTTCACTGACACTGCTCTGTCTCACCTGGTGCCCATATAAAGTTGTGTCCAAAACTGGGTCAGAGCTGACTCCATCGCAGTAGCTCTGTAATACATTAGGTTCTTGCAGGTGCAGTGCCTGAAGGCTGGGCTCTTCCTCCAAAGCTACTGTCCCTTATGCCATGTCCCAAGCACATTTCCTTGAAACAACCTCGCCCACCCTGCGTGCTGGTCCCTACCCCAAAAGTCACCCCCAGACAAGGCTCCATGCTTAGCTGGAGGACTGGATGTCCAGCTGTGAGCCCTGGGAGGATGACCCCTCTGCTGGGTCCTCTGCAGGGCTGTCAGGGAGCATGCAGAGGAGGTCCTGAGGCCATTTACTGGGCCTGTAGACCATCCTCCTCCCATGGGGGCCCTCAAGCAGGCTGCCTCAGTGCAAAGATCCAGCGCAGCTTGTTGCTGCATGAGCAGAGAGGAGAAACTGCCCCAGGAAACTCCTCCCACACCCAGCCCCTCATACCAGCCATTTCCAGCACTGGCTATTCCCCATGGTCCTGGTGAGGGGTCATCTTTGAATGTGACCTGCTCCATCTGCCTGCTGGGCTCAGCACCTGTGTTAGGGGAATGGCCGCCCTGCCTGGCCTCTCTGCGAGCTCAGACCTCAGCATACCCTGGGGCGTGCCTTCTGCTAACCCCAGGGGGACAGGATCAGGGCTGGGCAGGGTCTGGGGGCTGGTGGGARGCTTCCAGGTAGGAGGGCCGAGGAGGCCAGGGCAGCAAGGGCTGTCATGGGGACCATGCCTGCAGGATATTTCCCCACCCCAGAACGCACCCTGTTCTGTGCAGTACCTGCACAGTGGGTCCATGTGGAGACCAGTGGAGGGATGAGGCACAGATAGGAGCCATGACACTCCAGAAGCTCCTGACAGTCATGGAGGAGACTGTTTGTCGCTAGCAGGTCAGTGGTTTCTCGGGGGCTACAGCCAGTGGCACCGCGTACCAGGACTCCCAGAACCAACAGAGATGGTCGGAGCCCAGCACTGCAGGTGTATCCCCCATCCTGTGTCACTGTCCTCTCTCAGGAGCACTGCCCAGTGCATCACTCMCAGGCTGGTTGTGGAGAGGAGCTGCTGGAGGTCTTCTCTTCTCATGTCTGCTTTCCCTGGCTCAGCCCTGGTATCAGCCCACAGACTCTGCCTGGGTCATGTTATATCTCCATAYGTTCTCATCTGAGAACATGTAGGGACCTGCAGTGCATAGCTTTGCTTGGAGATGGCCACCACAGACTGCCTGCACAGTCCCAGGAGATCCCAGGAAGGCTGTGCTTGGAGGTGAGGCTGTGATTGTCCTCAGTCAAAGTTGGTGGGATGACCTGGCTGGGGGCTAAGGGGAGGAAAGGACAAGAGACAACAAGGAGAAGATGCAGTAAGGGAAATTTCAAATCAATTGAAGGAATAAATAAAGAAATAACCATGTCAGTTGCGTAGCACTGGGGCAGGGGCCAGGAGATTTTTAAAAGTTCTCCTGGAGAAAGCACTTACCAACCTGATTTATCTGTCAAGGTAGCCCAGCTCAGAGCAGATCGTGGTCCTGAAGATCTCTGGTGGTCCCTCCCAACACAAATCCTCTAGGAGGAAGGGGATGGAAGGCAGAGTGAGGGGCAGGGGACACTGTTGTGGGGTTGAGGCCTTGCTGGCATTTGGACTGCCTGGTCAAGCCTGTCCTCAGAGTCACACAGTGAGTGAGTTCATCCTCAAAAGGAGTCTCTGCTCCATGGGCAACAGGAGTCAAACCAGTGCCGGGAGACTGCAGAAAAGTTCTCAGGAACACACCAGACATTCAGGCCCTTCGACTGCTGAGGTGTCCCCAGACCAGTGCTTTGCATCCTGGGTCTGAAGGGCTGAGAAATCTTTGGAGCCAGAGCAGATCGGAGTCCCATCTCCTGGACTCACAGGTTACGGGGCATCAGCAGGGCTCTACTGGCTGCAGGGAGGGAATCACAGCACAGGGCATGAGCAGATGCCCCTCTGCCCTCCCCTCTCTCTTCACACCCTGGAATAGAGCTCATGTTTCCCATGATGGCCCTCTCTGCCGGGCTGTATTCCCAGATGGAAGGGATGCAGGCTTCACCCTGGGGAAATGCAGGAGAGACCAGTCTCATCTAGAGGAGCAGGGTCCCACCACACCTGCTGGGTGGCCACGGCTGCCGGCTGCAGAACCCACTCTCTTCCCCGCACACCTCCTGCCTGGGGCTGCAGGGTGCCCAGCAAGAAGGCAGGCATGCCTGGGGGTGTGGTGCCATTGGGGTGGTGGCCTTTGGACCAGCCTCCGCCTGTAAGGGGATCAGGATCTTCTCTGGCTCCATGTTAGTGGCAAAGTTCATGTCCCAGCTTCTTCCCTCTGGAGAACTGGGATTTCAATCTCGGGAGAAGGGGAAAAAGGACACCCTTT
>NW_020448166.1:11892-12997 GCF_003343035.1 Apteryx rowi
CCTGGACTGCAGCAGAGAGGATTTCAACTTGTTTGGGATGTAGTTAGGCAAGCCAAAGCTCAGCTGGAGCTGCAGCTGGAGCTGGAGCTGGATCTAGGAAGGGATGGGGAGGGTAACCTGAAGGCCTTCTCTAAGCACATTGGCAGCACAAGGCAGCGACACAAGGAAAATGTGTTCTCCCTGCTCAGTGGGGCAGGGGACATAGTGACAAAGACAGGCAAAAGGCTGAGGAGCTCACTGACTCCTTTACCTTGTCTTTTCCTGGTCTTGTCTACTGCCAGGCCTCCCTGGTCCCCGAATCCTTTGGCAGCATCCGTGTTAGCAAAGCCTCACCCATGGTAGAGGATGATGCAGCTGGGGAGAACTTTTGCCCAGTGGGCACACACAAGTCCATAGGACCAGACAGGAAGCACCCCAGGGTGCAGGGAGAGGTGCCTGGAGTCACCGCAGTGCTGCTCCCAATTGTCTGTGAAATGTCATGGTAATCAGGGAGGTTCCTGATGACTGGGAAAAGGCAGACATCGCAGCCATTTTGCAGAAGGGCAAGAGGGAGGGTCTGGGCAATGACAGGCTGGTCCTCTTCATCTCAGTCCCTGGGAAGGTGATGGAGCAAATCCTCCTGGAAACCATCTCCAAGCATAGGAAGGAGAAGGCCTGGAAGAGKCAGCATGCGTTGACCAAGGGGAAATGGAAASCATGCCTGACCAACCTGATTGCCTTCTRCCATCAGATGAATGTCTTTGTGCACAAGGGGAAAACAGGGGCTTTTGTGAACCTTCACTTTAGCAAGCCTTGGACCCAGTCCCCCAGAATCTTGTTATAGACAAATTGTTGAGCTCAGCCCTGGATCAATGGACCAGAAGGTAGGTGGGAGACTGGATGGGCCATCAGGCTGAAACGCTSTSATCACTGGTACAAGTTCCAAGTGGCTTGTGGTTACTAGYGGCATCCCTCAGTGATCAACATGTGGGGCAGGACTGCTTAACATCTTGATGAATGGTCTGCACAGTGGATGGAGTGCACTCTCAGCACCCTTGTGGACAGTGCATAAGTGGGGGGGGAGCCCCTGGGCAACCTCATCTAGTTCCCTCTGCATTGACCAGGG
>NW_020448167.1:0-2568 GCF_003343035.1 Apteryx rowi
CAAGAGGAAAAAGACCTCAGGTCGGCTGGCAGCTTTCAGCCTTGGCAGTGCCCATGGCTGTCTCCACCACAGGCTGTCCTACGCTGCCCCACACCTGTGTCTGTTTCCCTGCAGACTGCAGACACCCAATCTGCTTCCCCACCTTGCTCTCTACCCATGGATGTCCCTACCTCTACTCATGTCTCTCTGCCCCCCACTTGGTTTTCCTTGAAACACAAAGCCAGAGGCTGATCACAGACTCCCTCTGGGTGACCTGTGGTACCACAGCACTACTCTTCAAGTGACATTTCCTTTTCCTGAAGTCACATCTGAAACCTGCAAGGTGCTGTTTGTGGCTGTTTCCCCTTCTCATGCTCCTTCCCACTACCAAGAAAGGCTCCATCATCTCTGAAACCACCCTTCAAGCTCTCACAGGCTACTACACTCCTGCCCTTCATCTCCACTTCAGGAGGATAAAGAGGTCCAAGTCCCCCAACCTCTCCTCATGGGTGCGGTTATTCCTCTCTACTCACAGGACTTGACACTTCTCTTGCAAATCTTCATGAGGTATCTGTTGTCCAAATCACCCAAGTTTCTCAAGGGCCTTCTGGACTGAAGCTCTTTTGTTTCAAAAAACAAAACAGTGCCAATGGGGAAAGGGTATGAAGGRGTGGGTTGATTGGAWTGGAAGGGATCAGGATGGTAAAAGAGACAAAAGGAGGAAAAGAARAAAGAAAGGAAATTAAAAGTGAARCAAAGGATTGAGCAGGGCTGTGTTAGGCATTCCTGCCAAGAAGCCCTGCATCTGAATAATTCTGGCTGGAGCAGGACAAGTAGGCTGACCTAGTTCCACTGTCATGGGGAACCTGCATGCTTTCCTTGATATCGAAAAGAGAAGATCCAAGGGAAGAATCATGGACTCCATCAGCGTGGAAGGGACCTCAGGAGCTCTCTAGCCCAATCGCCTTGCTCGCAGCAGGGTCAGCTCTGGGGTCAGACCAGGCTGCTCAGGGCTTGATCCCGTCTGGTCTTGGAAACCTCCAAGGGAGGAGACTGCACAGCCTCTCTGGGCAAACAGTTCCAAAGCTTGACCATCCCCTTAGTGGAAAAGCTTTTCCTTATCTCCTGCATGAAYCTCTCTTCTTTCAACTTATGCCCATTGTYRCTTGTCCTCCCACCAYKCACCATGGTGAAGAKCCTGGCTCCATCTTCTTGGTGACCTCCTTGTAGCYATYGGAAGGCTGCTATGAGGTCCCTCCAAAGCCATCTCTTCTCCAGGTTGAACAAGCTCTGTGTCTTCATAGTGCTCCAGCTTCCCAACTATCTTGAGGGCCCTCTGCCAAACTCGCTCCCAGTTACCAACCTCTTTCTTTTTCTGGGGACCCAAACTGGATGTAGTATTCTATGCATGGTCTAATGAATGCTGACTAGAGGAGCATCATCATTTACTTCCACCTCCTGGCCATGCTCCTGGTCATACAACCTGCAGTGCTTTTTGGCCATCTTTGCTGCCGGGGAATGCTGCTGGCTCATATTTTGCCTCCTGTCCACCAGGACCCTCAGGTCCTTTTCCACAGAGCTGCTCCCCAGGCACTCAGGCCCCAGCTTGTAACACCGTGGGGTGTTGGTCTATGCCAGGTGCAAGACCTGGCGTTTCTGCTCGCTGAATTTAGTGAGGTTTCTGAAGCTTATTCCTCCTGCCTGTCTAAGTCCCTCTGAATGGCAGCCCTCAAGCATATGACTGGTCTCCCCCTTCCAGTCTAGAAGCATGGTGAGTGTTGCCTCCTCCATGTCACTAATAAAGATGACAAACAGGACAGGTTCGTGGAGAGRTCAGTGGTGCTCCACTGCTCTCTGGCCTCCAGGAAGAGCACTACCCATTCACCACTGCCCTCTGAGCCTCATCATCCAAGCAGCTTTCTATCCATCTGGTTGTCTGTCTCTCTAGACAGTAATGTTCTAACATGCATACAATAATACTGTGGAAGACAGTGTCAAACACCTTACTAAAGTCCAGATAAAAGTCATTTACTCCTCTCCAGCCACAGATACAATTGTTTAATCATAGAAGTCAATCATGTTGGTGAGGCACAATCTACCCTGGGTAAATCCATGCTGACTGTTCTCTATCACCCTCTTCTCCTTCATGTGCCCAGAAATGGGATCCAAGAGGATTTGCTCCATGACATGCTCCTCACCAACGAGAGGCTGAACTGCCTGAAGCTTCCAGGTTGCCCTTGTGGCCTTTTTTGATGATGGATGTAACATTTGCCTTTCTCAAGTTATTGGGACCTCACCCAGTCTCCACAACCTTTCAAAGATGATAGCGAGTGGTCTTGCTATGACAGCAGTCAGCTCTCACAGCATCCTTGTATGCAGCCCACCCAACCCCATTAACTTGCATAGTTTGAGTTCTCACAAGTAATGCCTCACTAACCCTCATCCACTGTTGGTTGTCAGGACTCCAGGCACAACAGCCGGGGAGATCTTTTTGGTGAAAACGGAAGCTAACAAGGTGTTGATTTCTTCAGACCTATCTGCATCTGCTGTTACTAGATTCCCTGCCCCATTCAGCAGTGAGCCCACCTT
>NW_020448167.1:8992-10656 GCF_003343035.1 Apteryx rowi
GAGTTCCCTCTTTAGCCAAGCTGGTCCCCTGACACGTCTACTGGTTTTCCTGAGTATCATGATGGACTATTCTTGTGCTTGGTGGCTGCTGTCCTTAAGGACCTGCCAGCTTTCCTGAGCTCCTGTGTCCTTCAGAGCTGCCTCCCATGGGATTCCCCCACCAGGCCCCTGAAGAGGCCAAAGTCTGCTCCTCTGAAGTCCAGAGTCTGTACTCTGCTGCTGTCCTTCCTCAATACCTTCAGGATCTCAGACTCCACTTTTTCATGGTCACTGTAGGCAAGGCTGACACTGACTTTCTCATCCCTGCTCAGTTCCTCCTTGTTGCAATTTCCACATCCAGGAAAGCATCACCRTTCTTGGCCCATCTAGCAGATGGGCCAAGAAGTTGTCCCTGACACCTTCCAAAAACCTCCTGGACTCCTTGCATCCTGCTGTTTGTCCTTCCAGTGAACATCAGGGAGATTAAGATCTCCTGATAAGAACCAGGGCCTGTGACCCACAGACTTCCTCAGGTTGCTTAAAGGAGATTGCATCCACCTCCTCACCCACATCATATGGTCTGTAGCTCCCATCACAATGTCACCCTTACTCTCAGGCTCACCAACAAGCTCTCACACAGCTCTTTGTCCATCCCAGGGAAGAGCTCCATACATCTGAACTGCCCCTTCACACAAAGGCCATCCTCCCTCCTCCTCTTCCCTGACAGTCTCTCCTGAAGACCTTGTACCCAACCAGCATAGCCTTCCAGTCATGTGAGCTGTCCCACCACATCTCAGTTATTCCAACCATGTTTCAGTCCTGTGACAACTTGTGTATCTCCATCTGCTATTGTCTGTGCCCCAGGCTGCATTCACTTGCACATATTTGGGCTGCAGAGCCTCAGCTGTGGCACAGAGCGTAGATTGCTCATGGTGAGCCATGTTATCAAGAGTCACGGACACCGTATGTGCAATGGCCCACTTCAGTGCAGGGACATGCCGGCATAGATAGGAGGTGGCAATGTAATGGTGAAAGGAGATTCCCACTAAGGGAGCAAACCCTGCAGTACCTGAGGCCAGAGGAAAGCAGAGCTGGGCTGTGCAGAAATGGCAGGAGAGGGCTTTGCTGCCTGAGATGACTTTGTAGCACCACAGGGCCTGTGACAGAGGTCAGCTGATCTCCAGGAAGGACAAGGTGCCAGTGAAGAAGTCCCTGGGCCTGGACAGCCTGTGATGCAGCCGTCCTGTGGAGATCATTAGCACAGTCCCTGTTCATATCATCTGGGATGAGAAGAGGTTCAGGGGTGGGAGAACTTGAAGGGTTTGAGAGTGCAGAAACTACAGCAAAGGCCTTGGTGTGCTGTGCCTCCCATTTATGCAGCTGCTTGAATGCAGATGGGATGGACATTGTCTAAAGGCAGTGGTGGCATTCAGTATTTGGGCACAGGTAGGAAACCAGAGAGGCCCTGGGGCATTTGTCCAGCAACAACTCCAAAAGGACATGGCTTTCCTGTAGGTCCCATGCTGGATCTGCTGGAGACGTGTGCTCGTGCTGGACATCCCAGGCATCTGACATGGTGCTGCCTATGGCCTGTTTTTATGGCATTAAATCAAGGCTCTGCACTGAATTACATGAACTGTTTGCAATGTAGAGATGTGCATGAGTCTCAGCTTCCTAGTGAGTGG
>NW_020448167.1:11641-12855 GCF_003343035.1 Apteryx rowi
CTCTGTGCAAGAGCATCTCCTCTGCAAAGAGCAGCAGGGCTCCAGGCACTGCCTGCTCTTGCTGACATGAGATGAGACAAGACAGAGAGAAGCGAAAGGCAGTGTGGAGTGGGAGGAGAGAGGAGAGCTCACAGAGGGACACATCTTCACAGCCCCTGACACAGTAAGTCTCTGGCTGTAGAGCAATACTACTGGAGTTCCTGGAGGGGGGTCTTCTAAACCCATCCCATCCCATGACTGCTAGGTTCTTTAGGATGTCTCTGCTGTCTTCTTGAGCGCAGAGGAGGAGGAGGTGCTTGTAAAGCAGAGATTCCCAGCCACACCATCAGAGGGACAGGGCATCCTGCTACCTTCTTGCCRGGATGCTGCAGGGGTGTGAAGCCAGGGAGTGCACCCAGGTCTGCRTGGGCTGTAATTSAGAGCAGTGTCCCTGCACCCCAGGGTGCTGTGTGCCTYGGACAGTGACTCTGCTGCCTGTGAGTGTCAGCACTCAGCCTGCCTGGGGAACTCCCCACAGCGCTGTGGGAATGATCGACCCTGGCAGGGCAGGTTCATTCTCCTGTTGAGAGGGTTCTGCATGGGTCAGGGCTGCTCGCAGCTCTAGCTCATGCACAGAACATTTCAGAGGGGACTTTTCAAGAGSAAGGTGAAGGCAGGGATTTCCTGAAAGAGAAGCCAATTTCCTGAGRTRGTGCTTTAACTTTCCTACCACCTGGCAAGGGGAAAATGGAAATGGAGCTGCCAGGTTTGAACAAAGGACTGAAACTCCTTAACAATTTCAATGAGCAGTCAATGGGCCTGCTAGGTACTTCTGAAAGTCACTGCACCCATCCCTTAGTCTATAGACAGCACCAGCTTCCCCTTTGCTGGCCTCAGCAGGGTTTATCTGCCCTGCTCCTTAGCACCTACCATCATGGGGATGCCCCCGGACAATGCCTTGCTGCTGGGAGGTTTCTGCAGGGCAGAAGTGAGCACACTGGGGAAGKTGTGGGCATTGCAGGGACTAACCATGACTTGYCCAAATCCATCCTCCCATGATGTTTCTAGAAGCAGTTCCCTCTCRTTCACTGCCCAGCTCTGATGCCTGGAGCTGTCCCTGCAGGGAGYTGTTTCTCTGTCCCAACGTCTTTTTAGTGGTTGTTGCTTACAGACCCCATCCCATGCTCTGTGCACTTGGTTCTGCCCTACAGAAAGCTCCCACAGGCAGGGCACTG
>NW_020448167.1:14793-15803 GCF_003343035.1 Apteryx rowi
AGGGCCATTTCCTACTCAGGATGTGCTGCCCAGGTCTTTCTGTTTCTCTTCTTGTTGTCAGCAGAGTATTCTCTTCTCACGGTCATGGCCTATGACTGCTACATTGCCATCTGCAAACCCCTGCACTACGGCACACTCATGGGCAGCAGAGCTTGTGTCAAAATGGCAGCAGCTGTCTGGGCCAGTGGTTTTCTCTATGCGGGCCTGCACACTGCAAACACATTTTCAATACCACTCTGCCAAGGCAATATCGTGGAGCAGTTCTTCTGTGAAATTCCCCACATCCTCAGGCTCTCCTGCTCAGACTCCTACCTCAGGGAAGCTGGGGTTCTTGTGGTTAGTGTTTGTTTATCTTTGGGGTGTTTTGTTTTCATTGTGCTGTCCTATGTGCAGATCTTCACAGCTGTGCTGAGGATTCCCTCTGAGCAGGGCCAGCACAAAGCCTTTTCCATGTGCCTCCCTCACCTGACTGTTGTCTCCTTGTTCATTAGCACAGGCACATTTGCCTACCTGAAGCCCCCCTCCATCTCCTCCCCAGCTCTGGATCTGGTGGTGGCTGTCCTGTACGTGGTGTTGCCTCCAGCAGTGAACCCCCTCATCTACAGCATGAGGAACAAGGAGCTCAAGGAGGCACTGAAGAAACTGGTTCAGTTGCTGATATTTTAGCAGCAAGAAGCTGCCCATCTCTAGTCACAAGCAATATCCAATCTATCTCAGACAACTCGTGTGCTTTGGGCGTTCTATCTGTGACACTCATGTTTGTATACAACTGCTTGAAGTCATCTCCGGAGGCACAAAATCCATCTGTCTGACCCAAAGGCCTTCTGTTCATCTGTCTACCACTGCATCAGAGCTGGCCTCCCAAGTAGCATCTCTGTAATAAAAGGGGATTTCCTCAGTACAGGGCCTGAAGGCTGGGCTCTTCTTCCAAAGCAGGAGCCAAGAATGCGCTGAGTTGCACCCAAAAAGGCCTTTTGCTGCACATGAGTTTTCCATGGGCTAAGGGGGAC
>NW_020448167.1:18369-19455 GCF_003343035.1 Apteryx rowi
CATACAAACACATCCTTTTCCAAGATATACAAGTACAGTTTCAGGGGTTTTATCAGGATGTATTTCAAAATGACAAACATTTTGTTCAGTATCAAGACAAATGTCTTGGGCTTTGATGGTATTACTCGCACAAATAAATCCTTGTTGTTCCCGTATAACACATGTGTTAACATCAACAGTTTGCCATTTGTTTCTGTTTTGTTGGGCCMACACTCTATGTTCTAGTGGATTCAGTATAGCTCCATTGTGATTTAATCCCAGCACAATGATTGGGTATACGGTGTATACCGAAGCATTGAGTATTTTTAAGACAAAAGCTATAGCCTTATTGTTGATGGGGTCATAAGTAAAATTGACTAGACACCACCAAGAGWGGAATTCCTTTTCAAATTTAGTTGCATTATCCCAAATTACCTTTCGAATTTCAGTGGGTAAGGTGCCCTCTTCACCTTCTCTAATAATTGCYGCTACCACAGATTGCATCCACAGCTGAGCTTGGATACAACTAAGAGCTAGAGAAACATTATATTGGGCTACACCAAGTGCATTTACAATTAAGTGGTGGTCTCTTTCATTAATTCTTTCCCATTGAGGTAATACATTAGATAAGAGCCATTGGTTAGTTCCTAATGCTAATAAAGAGGAACGCAATGGATGTTCTAATCTGTGCAAATCACTTGTCGCTGTACTTAGTTTATTCATGAGCACTTCRGCATCTATATTATTTAAAATTCCTAATCCTGCCCCTATGATACCGATCACATCCCTCCTCGTTCGTTTGGGAGAGGTGAGGGTTTGCCTATGCAACCATGCTGACCATCCTGCCTAGGAGGTACTTAGAAATGGTGAACAGGCCAGTTTGACTGTAAAGATGTTAATTGGCATCAATAGTTCTACCCATTTAAGAGACCAAGATGGGTTAAATAACACTCATTGCTGGACTGTATTTCTAACTACATATGGTCCTGCCTTTATTATTATGGGAGACATTTTACTCAAGGGAGTAGTTCTTGACTGATCCAGGGGGGTCGGTTTCGACTGATCCGAGCTAACACAGGAGACCTGGGCTTCTATTTCTCTCTTGGC
>NW_020448168.1:0-976 GCF_003343035.1 Apteryx rowi
CCCGGATGCCTGGGCCCCTACCTTCGGCCCAGCAGGGCCCGGACGTGCTCCCGCGGTTCCCGCACGTGGAGGCGTCGCACCAGCGAGCGGAGGGAGAAGAGCGACGGCGGCAGCGAAGGCCCCGGTTCCACCCGCGGTGTCAGCTGCCGGTGGGGCCCAGGCGTCCGGGAGGGGCCCAGGCGTCCGGACAGGCCCTGATACCTGTCAATACCCCCCCACCCCCCATCCCTGATACCCCTCCCCCCCAAAAGGGGCCCAGGAGTCCGGGGACCCACCCACCACTAAGGGACCCAGGTGTCCAGGGAAGGGGCCCAGGCGTCCGGGTCTCCCCCAAGGGACCTGGGTGTCCGAGGGGCCCAGGCGTCCGGGGACCCCCCCATTGACCCCCCACAAGGGGCCCAGGCATCCGGGTACCTTCTTGGCAGCTGCCTGCAGGATCCCGCGGAGACGCCGGGCCGGGGGTCGGGCTGGGGGCTGCTGCCTGCGCCGGGTGGGTCCCCGACGGCGCTGGCGGGAGGGAGGGAGGGGGGTCAGCCCGGACGCCTGGGCCCCTCTGGGTGTCCCCTGCCCCCCCTCCCCCGCCATAGCGGTGTCAGTGACCCAGGCGTCCGGGAAGGGGCCCAGGTGTCTGGGAAGGGGCCCAGGCATCCGGGAAAGGGGCCCAGGCGTCCGGGAAGGGGCCCAGGCGTCCGGGAAAAGGGCCCAGGCGTCCGGGAAAGGGGCCCAGGTGTCCGGGAAAGGGGCCCAGGCATCCGGGCGCTCACCTTGCCCGGGCGGCCCCGGTACTTGCCGAGCTGATGGAGGTCGAAGGCAGCGAAGCGGCTCACGAGGGCGTCGCGCAGGGCCCGGGGCAGCGGCGCCAGGACGCCTGGGTCCGGCGCCAGGCTCTGGGGGGGGAGAAAGGGGCATCAGGGGGCCCAGGCGTCCGGGTGAGGGGCCCAGGCGTCCGGGAAAAGGGGCCCAGGCGTCCGGGAAA
>NW_020448168.1:3070-9430 GCF_003343035.1 Apteryx rowi
GTCCGGGGAAAGGGGCCCAGGTGTCCGGGGAAGGGGCCCAGGCGTCCGGGGAAGGGGCCCAGGCGTCCGGGAAAAGGGCCCAGGCGTCCGGGAAAAGGGGCCCAGGCGTCCGGGAAGGGGCCCAGGCGTCCGGGCGCACCTGCAGCAGGAACTCGGGCTCGGCGGGCGCCAGCCTCCGGCAGAGCTCGGCCAGCCGCAGCCGCAGCCCGTCCTGGGGTCGCTCCAGGTTGGCGCCGGGCACCAGGGCGGAGCAGACGGCCGTCACCAGCTCCAGCTGCGGGGGGCCCAGGCGTCCGGGAGGGGCCCAGGCGTCTGGGTCCCCCCCCAAGAGACCCAGGAGTCCGGGGAAGGGGCCCAGGCGTCCGGGGAAGGGGCCCAGGCGTCCGGGAAAGGGGCCCAGGCGTCCGGGGAAGGGGCCCAGGCGTCCGGGCCGCACCTTAAGCGCCTCCACTTGCTCCGGCGCCTCCTCGGCGGCTCCGGGAGGCTCCATGGCTCTGGGAGGGGGGAGGGGGTGAAGGGGGAGGCAGAGGGGAACGAGGGGGCCCAGGCGTCCGGGCAAGGAGGGGGCCCAGGCGTCCGGGAGCCTCTTCCCCCCCCTGCCGCTTCCTCACTCCGCTTCCTCCTCAGCCGCAGGCCACGCCCCTGGGCGGGGCCAGCGCCGCTCCCGGCAAAACCCTTTGCCCCTGGGAGGGGCCCAGGCGTCCGGGTTGTTCCCATCCCCCCCCCTCCACCCGCTCCGAAAGGGGCCCAGGCGTCCGGGAACTTCCCACGAAGGGCCCAGGCGTCCGGGTGCCCCCCCAGGAAGGGCCCAGGCGTCCGGGACACCCCCCCCCCATAGGAAGGGGCCCAGGTGTCCGGGCGCCCTCGGCCGCGTCCGACTTCATGCCAACAAAATGGCCGCCGGCCCCCCCAAACCTGCCCCCCCCAACCCCCCACAAAAGAGGCGGAGCCGGATGTCCAAAAAGGGGGTGGAGACTTTATTGTGGGCGGAGCCTCCGGGCAGGGTGGGGGCGGGGTCAATCCCGCCAGGTGACCTCCACCTCGTCCGTGCGGTACCTGCGGGAGGAGGCAGGGGAGGTTGGGAGGGGGGCGTGGCTTACCGGGAGCCCTGCCCCCTCCTCAGGAGGCAGAAGGGGCGGGGCTTGAGCGCCCCGCCCCCTCGCCCGGACGCCTGGGCCCCTCACCTCTGGGTGACGCCGGAACGGGCGACGTCGGTGACCTGCCCCGAACGCAGCATCTCCCAACCGGCCTGAGCGATCATGGCGCCGTTGTCCACGCAGAAGCTGGGGGAGCGCCCGGACGCCTGGGTCCTTCCCGGCCCGGACACCTGGGTCCTTCCCGGACGCCTGGGCCCCTTCCCGGATGCCTGGGCCCCTTCCCGGATGCCTGGGTTCCTCACCCGGACGCCTGGGCCCCTTCCCCAGACGCCTGGGCCCCTTCCCCGGACGCTTGGGCCCCTTTTCCCAGATGCCTGGGCCCTTTCCCGGACGCCTGGGCCCCTTCCCGGACACCTGGGCCCCTTCCCCGGACGCCTGGGCCCCTTCCGGCCCGGACACCTGGGTCCTTCCCGGACGCCTGGGCCCCTTCCCGGACGCCTGGGCCCCTTCCCGGATGCCTGGGTTCCTTCCCGGACGCCTGGGCCCTTTTCCTGGACACCTGGGCCCCTTCCCGGACACCTGGGCCCTTTCCCGGACGCCTGGGCCCCTTCCCCGGACACCTGGGCCCCTTTTCCCGGACGCCTGGGCCCCTCACCGCTCATCGGTGGCGCACAGCCGGGCGCCCCGGGCGTTGCACATGGTCTCCAACATCTCCTGGAGCCGCTCGTTACCTGTGGGATAAGACGGGGAGAGGTCAGAGATCATCCCCGGACGCCTGGGCCCCTTCCCCGGACGCCTGGGCCCCTTTCTGGGACACCTGGGCTCCTTCCCGGACGCCTGGGCCCCTTCCCCGGACGCCTGGGCTCCTTCCCTGGACGCCTGGGCCCCTTCCCTGGACGCCTGGGCCCCTTCCCGGACGCCTGGGCCCCTTTCTGGGACACCTGGGCTCCTTCCCGGACGCCTGGGCCCCTTCCCGGACTCCCGGTTCCCCTCCCGCCCGGACGCCTGGGCCCCACGTACAGCCGACTCCGCCCACCAGCAGCACCTCGGGGGCCCGGCACTGGGCGGCCGCTCGCTCCGTCACCTCCACCAGCATCGCGAAGACGGTCTCCTGCGCCGGGGGGGGGGGGACACAGCGGCATTCCCAAATATTCCCCGATTCCCCCCCAAAATACCCTGAGACCCCCCCAAATACCTCCCCAAAAAACGCCCCCAAAACTACCCTGAAAAAAACCACAAAAAACCTTTAATATCCCCTAATACTCCCTAATACCCAACTAATACTCCATTAATACTCGTCAATACTCACCACTCCTTAAATAGCCCCAACCATCCCTGAAAACACCCCCCAAAAACTGCCCTGAAAAACCCCACAAAAACCTCTAATAACCCCTAATACCCACTAATACTCCATTAATACTCCCCAAATACTCACCATTACTTAAAAGGCCCTAAACACCCCCTCAAAACACCCCCCAAAACGGCCCTGGAAAACCCTACGAAAAACCTTTAATAGATTCTAATACCTCCTAATACTCCATTAACACTCCCCAATACTAATCATTCCTTAAATAGCCCCAAACACTCCCCCCAAAACAGCCCCCCAAAACTGCCCCGAAAAACCCCACAAAAACCCTTTAATAGCCCCCAATACTCCCTCATACCCACTAATACTCCATTAATACTCCCCCAATACTCACACTTCTTTTAATAGCCCCAAATGGCCCAAAACACCCCTGCAAACTGCCCCCCAAAAACACATGAAAAACCTTTAATAGATCCTAATATTCCCTAATACTCCATTAACACTCCTCAATACTCACCATTCCTTAAATAGCCCAAACACCCCCCCAAAAACTGCCCAGAACCCCCCAAGAACCTTTAATAACCCCTAATACCCACAAATACTTCATTAATACTCTCCAATACTCACCATTCCTTAAATAGCCCCAAACACCTCCCCAAAAAACACCTGCCCCAAAACTGCCCCATAAAAACCCACAAGAAACCTTTAATAACTCCTAATACCTGCTAATACTCCATTAATGCCCCCCAATACTCACCATTTCTTAAACAGCCTCAAACACCCCCCCAAAAGCACCCCCCCAAAACTGCCCCGAAAAACCCACTAAGACCTTTAATAACCCCTATTGTTCCCTAATACCCACTAATACTCTATCAATACTCCCCAATACTCATCATTCTTTAGGGAGCCCCAAACACCCCCCAAAAATACCCGCCCCCAAACTGCCCCCAGAACCCCATGAAAAACCTTTAATAACCCAATGCTCCCTAATACTCTCTAATAATCCATTAATACTTCGCAAATGCTTATTTCTTAAATAGCCCCAAACACCCCCCCAAAACACCCCCCCAAGCTGCCCCGAAACCCCCCACAGAAAAGCTTTAATAACTTTTAATACTCCTTAATACCCCTCAATACTCTGTTAATACACCCCAATACTCCACATTCCTTAGATGGCCCCAAATATCTCCCCAAAGAGCCCCCCAAATTGCTGCCCCCCCCAACCCTGGATACCCCCAAGTATTCCTTGATATCTTCTAATACTCTATTAGTGCTTCTTAATACTGTCAAATACTTAACATTCAGTATCTCTAACTCCTCCCAAAACAGTCCTCCAAAACGCTCCCCAAAACCCCTTTAAAAGGTCCTGGCACCCCCCAAATACTCCTTGGTGCCTTCTAATACTCCACTAATACTCTGAAATGTTTTCCAAATATACTTTAATTGCTCCCAAATACTCTCTTGATATTCTCAACCCCCTGAAAGCTCTTGATACTCCCAAAACACAACTTAATAATCTTAAACACCCCAGTTAATACTCCCTAATACTCCCAATACTTTATATATATTCCTTAATGTTCTCCAAATGCCAAGAAATGCCCCCAAAAAGCGCCTCCCCAAAACCTCTCCAAAAACCTTCAATACCCCCAAATACTCCTTCATACCCCTAATAACCTCTTAGTATTTCTTAATACCCCTAAACACATTTTAGTATCTTCCAAATACCACCTTGCTGCCTCCAAAACAGCTGCCCAAAAGTAGCCCCCAAATCCCTTTAAAAGTCCTTGATACTCCCCAAATACTCCTTAAAGACCCTAAATACCCCATTGATACTCCTTAACTCTCAAATACCCACTGATGCCCCTATATACTCTCTAATACCCTCTGAATTCCCCACAAAACAGCCCGCTCCCAAAGAACAGTCCTAAAACTCCTTCAAAAGCCCTGGATACTCCCCAAATATTTCCTGATACTCACAAATACTCCATTTATACTACTACTACTTACAGCCTGAATATCTAATATCCCCAACCCCCATGATACCCCCCAAAGCACCCCAAACCCTCCAGAAGCCTAATACTTCTTAATATCTCAACACCCTGTTAATACTCTCTTACACTCCCAAAATACTTCCTACCACCCACCCCCCCCGGCACCCCCAACACCCCAACCAGACGCCTGAAAGCCATTTAAAAATACTCTATGATGTTAACACCCCATTAATACTCCCTCATGCTCCCAATACTAATACCCCTGTACAACCTGACGTCCCCCACAATACTTTCTGAGCACCCCCCAAAGCCCCTGATATCCCTAAAATACTGCCTGATACCCCAAATGTCCCATTAATACTCCCTGATGCTGAAAATAATCCTCAGCAGCCCCAGTCTCGACCCCCCTAAATACCTTTGAATGCTCCCAAGTACCCCCCAAATAACCCCAGCAGCTCCCAGATACCCTACCCCCAAATACCCCCAATCCTCTTCAGCCCCTGCAAATACCCCTTCAAATACCTCCACACCACCCAAATGCCCCCAAAGTACTCCCCAGTACCCCCAAATACCCTTGAACCCCCCAAATATCCTCCAATCATCCCCAAACTACCCCAAATACCCTTCAACTTTGGCAAATACCCTCAACTACACCCAAACGCCCCCCAAACACCCTTGAACCCCCCAAACCACCCCAAATACCCCCAATGCTCTTCAGATATACCCAAATGCCCTCAATTACTTTTCAATGCCTGCAAATACCCCTTCAAATGCCCCCAACACCACCCAAATGCCTCCAAACAGCCCCCAAATACTCTTGGGCTCCCCAAATCCTCCTAAATTACCCCCAAAAGCCCATCAACACCTGGAAATACTCCCTCAGGTATCCCCCACCCTGCTCAGATACCCTCAATCTGCCCCCAAATACTACCCAAGCTCCCTTGAACCCTGCAAATACCCTTAATACCCCCCTAAGCAACCCCAAATAGCCCCAACAGCACCCAAATACCCCCAATACTCAGCAAATACCCTTGAATACCCCAAGTATCCCCCAAATATTCTTCAACCCCCCCAAACACCCCCCAAAATACCCCAAATACCTTCCCACACCCACAAGTATTTCTTAAACAGGTCTAAATTATTCCGAATACTTGTAAATGTCCCAAATACCCCAAAACACTTCAAAACACCCCAAATAACCCCAAACCACCCAAGTACCCCCAAACAACCCTAAAATAACCCCAAGCTCTCCCAAACTACTCCCGAATACTCTTAAACATCTCAAATACCCCCAAAAGGCTCTTCAAATACCCCCCCAAACCTCCCTGGGGGCCCAAAATATCCCCCCAAGCCCTCCCTGACACTCCGGTCCCTTCCCGGATGCCTGGGCCCCTTCCCCGGACGCCTGGGCCCCTTCCCGGATGCCTGGGCCCCTGGTACCCACCTGCAAGGAGAAGCAGAGATCCTCGATGGTGGCTTCACCCGATGCCAGGAGCTGGGGGGCCACTGCCTGCAGGGGGGCAGCCGGACGCCTGGGTCCCTTCCCGGACGCCTGGGCCCCTTCCCGGACACCTGGGTCCCTTCCCTGGACGCCTGGGTCCCTTCCCGGACGCCTGGGCCCTTTTCCCGGACACCTGGGCCCCTCTCCTGGACGCCTGGGTCCCTTCCCCAGATACCTGGACCCCTTCCCCGGACGCCTGGGCCCCTTTCCTGGACACCTGGGTCCCTTCCCCGGACACCTGGGCCCCTTTCCTGGACACCTGGGCCCTTTCCCGGATGCCTGGGCCCCTTCCCTGGATGCCTGGGCCCCTTTCCCAGATGCCTGGGCCCCTTCGCGGACGCCTGGGTCCCTTCCCCGGACGCCTGGGCCCTTTTCCCGGATACATTGGCCCCTTTTCCCGGATGCCTGGGCCTCTTCCCGGACGCCTGGGCCCCTTCCCCGGACGCCTGGGCCCTTTTCCCGGAT
>NW_020448168.1:10246-13223 GCF_003343035.1 Apteryx rowi
AAAGGGCCCAGGCGTCCGGGGAAGGGGCCCAGGCGTCCGGGGAAAGGAGTCCTGCATCTGTGGAAAGGGCCCAGGCGTCCGGGAAAGGGGGGAACACAGGAGTTAGGGAAGGAGCCAGGTGTCCGGGGAAGGGATCCAGGCATCCGGGAAAGGGGCCCAGGCGTCCAGGAAAAAGGGCCCAGGTGTCCGGGAAAAGGGGCCCAGGCGTCCGGGAAAAAGGGGCCCAGGCGTCCGGGACCTGCAAGGTTCGGGCGAATCGATCCAGGCAGTTGCCCACGGCCACGTCCAAGGTTTCGCCCAGGATCCGGTAGCGGCGGCGCGAGAAGGCGATCACCTGCGGGGCGACACGTGTTATCGCGTGTCGTCGCGTGTCGAGGCCGGCGGCGTAGAGCACGGGGCCGTTTCGGGCGCCGCTGGGCCCCGTGTTACTCCGTGTCAAGCCGTGTTACTCTATGTTACTCTATATAAGTATCTATTAATATGTATGTTGAAGTATGTAGAAGCATGTTGGCACGTGTAGTTGCGTGTTGAGGCTGCCTGCATAGAGCACGGGGCCGTTTCGGGCGCTGCCGGCCCCCGTGTTACTCCGTGTCCAGCCATATTACCCCATATTACCCTATACAGATCTATACTAACATGTATGTTGAAGTATGTAGAAGCGTGTCGACACGTGTAGTTGCGTGTTGAGGCTGCCTGCATAGAGCACAGGGCCGTTTCGGGCGCTGCCGGCCCCCGTGTTGCTCCGTGTCAAGCCGTGTCGCTCTGTGTCAAGCCCTATTACCCCATATTACCTTATATAGATCTATACTAACATGTATGTTGAAGTATGTAGAAGCATGTTGGCACGTGTAGTTGCGTGTTGAGGCTGCCTGCATAGAGCACGGGGCCGTTTCGGGCGCCGCTCGCTCCCGTGTCGCTCCGTGTCAAGCCGTGTCGCTCCGTGTCCAGCCCTATTACCCCATATTACTCTATATAGATCTATACTAACATGTATGTTGAAGTATGTAGAAGCATGTTGACACATATTGTTGCGTGTTGAGGCTGCCTGCATAGAGCACGGGGCCGTTCCGGGCGCTGCCGGCTCCCGTGTCGCTCCGTGTCAAGCCGTGTCGCTCCGTGTCCAGCCATATTACCCCATATTACTCTATATAGATCTATACTAACATGTATGTTGAAGCGTGTGGAAGCATGTTGACGCGTGTAGTTGCGTGTTGAGGCTGCCTGCATAGAGCACGGGGCCGTTCCGGGCGCTGCCGGCTCCCGTGTCGCTCCGTGTCAAGCCGTGTCGCTCCGTGTCCAGCCCTATTACCCCATATTACTCTATATAGATCTATATTAACATGTATGTTGAAGTATGTAGAAGCATGTCGACGCGTGTAGTTGCGTGTTGAGGCTGCCTGCATAGAGCACGGGGCCGTTTCGGGCGCCGCCGGCCCCCGTGTCGCCCCGTGTCAAGCCGCGTCGCCCCGTGTTGCCCCACAGACACGCGCGCGGCCCTGCCCGCCGCCGAGGCGTGTGGAAGGCGTGTGGAAGGCGTGTGGAAGCGTGTACCTGCGTGTTGCCGCCGCTGACGTAGAGCACCAGGGGGTCGCGGGCGCCGCACACCAGCCGCCCCATCTCGATGTGCCCCACGCAGTGGTTCACCCCCAGCAGCGGGCGGCCCCACAGCTGCGCCAGCGTCCGGGCCACCGCCGCCACCACCGCCAGCGGCGCCCCCATGCCGGGCCCTGCGCACACGCCAAGGACACGCTAAGTGGGTGGGCACTGTGAGGCTTATGGGGCCCCCCAATGGTGTCCCGGGGCCACCCACGTGCTCGGGACACGTCCCCAAGCCCCCAAAGGGCCCCCACGGCGCGGTACGAGCGCACATGCTAAGCACATGCTAAGCACATGCTAAGCACATATGACCCCTATGGTGTCTACATGGTCCCCAGTGACTCCCAGGGGCCCCCCACATGCCTGGGACACGTCCCCAAGCCCCCAAAGGGCCCCCACGACCTGGCACGAGCGCATATGCTAAGAACATGCTAAGCACATGCTAAGCACATGTGACCCCTATGGTGTCTATATGGTCCCTAGTGACTCCCAGGGGCCCCCCATGCGCCTGGGACCCATCTCCAACCCCCAAAAGGTCCCTATGATGCCGTATGAGCGCACATGCTAAGCACATGCTAAGCACATGCTAAGCACACATGAGATCTGTGGGTTTTATGGGGCCCCCAATGGCTCCCAGGGGCCCCCCACACACCTGGGACACGTCCCCAAGCCCCCAAAGGGCCCCTATGAGATGGTATGAGCGCACACACTAAGCACATGCTAAGCACATGCTAAACACACATGACCCCTATGGTGTCTATATGGTTCCTAGTGACTCCCAGGGGCCCCCCACATGCCTGGGACACGTCCCCAAGCCCCCAAAGGGCCCCCACGACCTGGCACGAGCGCACATGCTAAGAACATGCTAAGCACATGCTAAGCACATGCGACCCCTATGGTGCCTATATGGTCCCCAGTGACTCCCAGGGGCCCCCCACATGCCTGGGACACGTCCCCAAGCCCCCAAAGGGCCCCCACGCTGCGGTACAAGCCCACATGCTAACAACATGCTAAGAACATGCTAAGCACACGTGACCCCAATGGTGTCTGTAGGGCCCCAATGGCTCCCTGGTGCCTCCCACGCGCCTGGGACACGTCCCCAAGCCCCCAAAGGGCCCCCACGGCCAGGCAAGAGCGCACATGCTAAGAACATGCTAAGAACATGCTAAGCACATGTGACCCCAAGAGCGTTTAAATGGCCCTAAAAGGCTCCCCGGCGCCTCCCCCCCACCCGGGACCCGCCCAGGCCGTGTCGCGGCCCCGCCCACGCTAAGGACACGCTAAGGCCACGCCAAGGCCACGCTAAGGCCACGCACCGCGGGTGAAGGCCACGGCGTCGACGTGCTCGGGCCGCAGCCCGGCCTCCCGCAGCGCCGCCGCC
>NW_020448169.1:0-6511 GCF_003343035.1 Apteryx rowi
GTGCGGATTTGGGGTGTTGTTGGGGGGGGGGCAGGGAGAGCCAGCCCGTGGGAGGTGGGGGGACAGGCAGAGGCGGTCAGGGGGCCCCGGGCGAGGTGGCTGCGGCCCCTCGTGCGAGCCGGGACCTCGTGTAAGCCAGGCCCTCGTGCGAGGTGGCCACAGCCCCTCGTGCAACTGGGCCCTCGTGCGAGCCGGGTCCTCGTGCGAGCCGGGCCCTCGTGCAAGCCGGCCAAGCAGCCGGTTTCCGCGCGGAGCAAACCGCAGAGACACGGTGGGGGGCGTCACCAGAGTTTAATAATAGGAAAAGCAGGAACATTTATCACTGGGGGGGGGCACTGTGCGGCACGGAGCCCCACGGAGCCCCACGACGTCGCACGGAGCCGCGCGGCGTCGCGCAGACGGAGCCAAAACCCCCCCCGAAAAGGGGGAACCCCCCTCAGCGGGAGCGTCGGGAAACACGGCGGTGGGGGGGGGCTGAGGCCGCTCACTCCTCGTGTCGCCCCAGGGCCCAGGGCAGCCCCGGTGGCCGGCAGCTCCCAGGGAGCCGGGCTGGCGCGCGGGAGGCGGCAGCCGAGAGCGGGAATTCCCAGTGCCACGGCGGCGCCGCGGCGGCCTGCGGGGGGGGGAGGGGGGGGCAGCGGTTAGGCGCTTTCGCCGCCCCGAATCCCCCCGCTTTCGCCCCATTTCCCGGCCCGACGGAGCTCACCTCCGCGCCAGCCGCCGCTCCGGAGGGCTCCGGGCGCCAGATCCAGGCCGCGGCCTCCGCGCTCGGCGTCTCCTCCACGGGGACGGCGGCAGCGTATCCGCCCCACAGCTGCCTCTTCAGCCTGTCCGTGGGAAGAACCCGCACGGGATTGCGCGCGCGCCCGGCCCGGATCCGGCTCCCCCATGGGGAAAAAGAGGGAATCGCCCCCTCTCCCGGCGTCTTACTCGTCGATGCTGCTCTGCCGCCTCTTCAGCTCCTCCAGGTGGGAGCCGACAGGCGTCTCCGGGCGCTCGCTGGGCGGCCGGCGCCGCTTCCGCCCGCACAGCTCCCGTGGCGAGGGCAGCTCCGGCCAGCCAGCCGCCTGCGGAGCAGAGAGGCCCGGAGCGGCTCCGGGCAGGAGCCAAGCGCGCCCCGGGGCCAACCCTGCCATCGCGCCTACGACCTCGGATTGAGACGCATCCCGGCTTTTCCCGGCTGGCCTCGCCTCCCCCCTTCCCCTGGAAGCGCCAGGCCTCAGCGCTTCAACGGCAAAGGCAAATCCGCACCTTTGACTGGAATTCCGAATTCTTCGCGGGGCCTAAAAGATGGCGGCAACAACGTCCCACCTGTGCAAGGCCCCGGCAGGAAAGCCGCTAATTAGCGAAGGGGGTTAATTAAAACCAGGCCCTTTCGGGCGAAGGGGTGTTCCCACCGGCTGACTGGATGCCGATCCCGCTTGGAGCGCTCGCCTTGGTGCGCTCCGCCCGGGGCCAGGACCGGTTTCCGCAGCCCTGCTCCGCGCCAGCCCCCTCCGCCTCGCCCACGCGCCTGCATCCCCATTCCCGTTTTTCCGTTGGATACYGGCCGCGCAAACGAGAGGGAAACCTGCTGGAGCGCATCGGCGTGCAGCAGGAATGGGGGAATCTTGTGGCATCCGTCCATCCGGCAGGGGCTGGAAAGGCAAACGGACATTTTTAGCRCTGCGGTGGGGGTTGCTCCGTGCTTCCCTAATAACATGGGGGTCCTTAATGATTCCAGGAGGGATGCGTTAATTAGCCACAGGGAAAAATAACGCCGGGGCCGGGAGAGCGGCTGCACGGAGTGGTTGCTCCGGTGCCGTGGGAGCGTCCCGGCTTCGCGGCCGGAGAAGCTGCCGCCTTGCAGGCCCGTCCCGCTAATTGCACCGCAAACGAGCGGCGCCCGTGCGGGGGAGCATGTTCCCCCCCCCAATGCCCCAGCGCTCCCGCCGCTTCCCTCCRGCGCTTCCATGCCTTTCCGGGAGCACGGAGGCCGCGGCTGGGCAGAGGCCGGCAGAGGAATGCCTGGCATCGCACGCTCCTGTCCCGGCCAGCCCAGCCCAGCATTAACCTGCCTTTTTTATTGATTTTTTTATTATCGTTAATTTTTCCCCMCGGAAAGCGCGATATCGGCAGCTTCGCGGGCGGGATTTGCTCCCTGCGGCAGCAGCCTACCTTGCTCCCGCGGGACGCTGGGGCCGCGCGGTGCTCGGCAGCTCGGCGGCGGCCTCGCGTCTGCTCACCGTCTCGGACTGCCTGCGAGGGGCAGAGGAGCCTGTGGCGAAAGCCGGGAAGGGGGGGGGATRTTCCCGACAAACCTCGCGGAAAAACCCCCAAATTTGCGTCAGGGGCTGAATTCAGACCCCGTTTGGGCAGACTGACGGGCCACGCGTTGCGCACGTGCTGCGAGAGCCACCGCGGATCGGAGCCCGCGGGGGCCGGGAGGGGAACGGAGGCTGCCGGTGGCTGGAAGCGCCTCTGCCACGGCCGTCCCCGGACAAGCCCCTGTTCCTGCCTCAGCAGCCACGGCCCCTTTTCCATAAAAGCCGGGATGGTTTTGACGGACGCAAGCCGGCAGGGAGGGAGCAGGAACGCCACGTGCCAGGCTCCCCTCTCCAGTTAAAGCCAGCCCCTTCCTCGGAGGAAAGTCGCTCCGGGCCGCTCCGGCCTTCCCGGCAGAGGGTTTGTCCCTGCTGGCCTCCGCGGGAGCGCCGACTCCRACCCATGTCAGAAAGGAAAGGAAAACCCTTGGGAAAAGGGGCTTTTGGAAGCCGCCGTTCCCCCGCTGTTGGCCCCTCTTTGCCGAGCGCCCAGGGCGGCGTTATCGCAGCAAGGGGGAATAACTGGGCTGACGATAACCATCGTGATTAACTTCCCGGATTCCTTCCGTTCCTTCCGCAGGGCTCCGGGCAGGTTTTTTGTGTCGGAAAGGTAGGGTTAGGGCAATCTGTGAGTTGACACAGGCATGTGTGCGTGACTCACGGCGGTTTCGGTTATCACCGGAGGCGGCGGTTGGTGCTCGGTGCGCTGGCAYGAGCCAAAGCAAACCTGCAGCTTTTAAGCACCAAAATTTAGAGGCGAGTTCTGCACCTCGGTTTCCGTATGTGCAAAATGGGGGGGAAAAGGGTTTTCCTCACACTGGTGTTTCCAGCGAACCAGCAACGACAGCAAACCGGGCTGAAAGAAAAAACGGGCTTAAAAACATGGTAACGGAGACAAAAATATTGCCCCGGGCTGGTATTGCTAAACGCCGAGATGGTCCGGACGTCACAAAGCAGCCGGATTCACATGAGAAATTAAAAACAGACTTTTACCAAGCAGGTTGATTAAAAATGGAATAAACAAGCAAGAACGCGCCCCTTTCCCGTCTGCCCCGTCGCCGTGACGGAAAATGTTTTAACTCAGCAAAAGTTGTTGGACTCAAAAACAGCAGCAACCGGGTGAATTTTTTCTGGCCGCCGTTATGCATGAGCTCAGATGGAATTATGTTTTTCTTCTTTCTTTTGGGGCCTTCAAACCTGTGTTTTCTTAATACAGATTGGGAATCGTTATGCTTGTCCCAAATTGAAGAAGAAATGCGAAAAAGAGACTTCAAGGATACGGAAATCGTCGTGCCGCTCCTCGGCGCCAAGATACGGGGCTGTAAAGCTATTTCTGCGTTTCCTTTAGGGCCGGTGTTAAGCGCTTAACGGAGCCATTACATTTAATGGCGCTTAATCATTAAACGAGGAGGCTCCTTCCCCCCTCATTTGCGGCAGCAATGTGGAGTTTGGCCTTTCCCCCCGGATTTTTTTTTTCTTTCCCATTTATCTCCCTCTCTCRTGGTGCAGAAATTGCTGGGTTTGGCCGGGGCGGAGGGGAATTAAGAGGCGCCTGGTGCCGGTGCAGCGCTATTTCCATTTCCACCGGCCGGGCCGGGCCGGCTTCGACTCATCCRTGCCACCTGCTGGAAACGCTTTTTAGGGACCAAACGCGCAAAATTTCCTTCCTTACCGCTTCGCCTCCCTCTGCCCGCTTGTCCCTGGAAAAATAACCCCCACGAAACCCATGTTTATCTCCCGACTTATCACCGTACCTCGCGGAGGGGCCAAAGGTGGCGTGGGGCCGACGCTCCATGTTGCGGTGCCGCCGGGGGAACAGAAGGGAAAGGGAGGGAAACGTGAGGGAAAAGGTTGGTGGGAAAACGGAGGGAATGTGTGGGAGGGAAAGGGAGAGAAAACAGAGGGGAAGGAGGGAAAAGTTGCAGAGAAACGGAGGGAGAATGGAGGGAAAAGTGAGGGGAAAGTGTGAGGGAGAATTGGAGGGAAATGTGTGGGGGGAAAATGGAGGGAAAAGTGACAGGAAAATGGAGGGAAACTTGTGACAGGAAATGGAGGGAAAAGTGTGAGGGAAAATTGGAGGGAAAATGGAGGGAAATGTGTGGTGGAAATGGAGGGAAAAGTGTGACAGGAAAGTGGAGGGAAACCTGTGACAGGAAAGTGGAGGGAAACTTGTGACAGGAAAGTGGAGGGAAACCTGTGACAGGAAAGTGGAGGGAAACTTGTGACAGGAAAGTGGAGGGAAACCCGTGACAGGAAATGGAGGGAAAAGTGTGACAAGAAAATGGAGGGAAAAGTGTGACAGGAAATGGAGAGAAAAGTGTGACGGGAAAATGGAGGGAAACCTGTGACAGGAAAATGGAGGGAAGGTATGAGGGAAAGGAGGGAAAATGAAGGGGAAATGGAAGAAAGTGTGAAGGGAAATTGGAGAGAAAGAAAGGAAAAGTGTGGTGAGAAAATGTAGGGACAATGGAGGGAAACGTGTGGCAGGGGAATGGAGAGGAAGGAGAGAAAAGTGTGGTGGGAAAAAGGAGGGAAGGTGGGAGGGAAAGGAGGGAAAATGGAGGGAAACGTGTGACAAAAACAGAGGGAAAGAAGGGAAAAGTGGCAGGAAATTGGAAGAAAAGTGAGGGAAAATGGAGGGAAAAGTGTGAGAGRAAAATGGAGRGAAGGTATGAGGGAAAGGAGGAAGAATAGAGGGAAGAATGTGAGGGAAAGGAGGGGAAATGGAGGGGATGGAGGGAAAGTGTTACAGGAAAATGGAGGGAAATGTGTGTGAGGCAAAGGAGGGAAAATGAAGGGGAAGGAGGGAAAATGTTGCAGAGAAACAGAGGGAGAATGAGGGAAAAAGTGTGTCAGGAAAATGGAGGGAAAGTGTGAGGGAAAATGGAGGAAAAAGTGAGGGAAACGTCAGGAAAACAGAGGGAATGTATGAGGGAAAATGGAGGGGAAATGGAGGGAAGAGTGTGAGGGAAAAGGGAGTGGAAAGTGTGACAGGAAAAAGGAGGGAAGATGTGAGGGAAAGGAGGGAAAATGGAGGGAAGCGTGTGGCAGGAAAACAGAGGGAAAGAAGGGACCAGTGTGGTGGGAAAATGGAGAGAAAATGGAGGGAAAAGCGTTACAGGAAAATGAAAGAAAAGTGTAAGGGAAAAGAGGGGAAATGGAGGGAAAAGTGTGGCAGGGAAATGGGGGGGACGGCGGAGGGGACGGAGGGTGACGGGGGGGAACCACAGGGTCGATTCATCTGCATGAAGGGTGGGAAAGCCGGAACATCTGTGGCATCAAACGTCCGGGTGCGACGGCGGGAGAAGGGTCGGGAACGCGGGGGAAAGACGGCGAGGAACAGCGACCGACCCTCCGGGGCCGGCTCAAAAGCGCGCTATGATTTTTAAGCACTTTACAGGCAAACTTCTCCCCGCGCCGTGTGTTTCCTGCCCCGTCGCTGCCCGGAGGAAACGGGGCGGATTTCCTCGGACACCATTGGGGAGCCCTCCGCTCGGGGGCTCCTTCCCGTCGGAAGGGACCCGGAGCCGGCCCCCTGGCATGCGCCGGTGGTCTCGCTGGCGTCACTGCTCGTATCCTGCTTGAAAACCTCGTTTGATTTCTGACTTTTGTCCGAAAACCGCCTGAAGTCCAGCAGGAGCAGGGCCCGGCTCTGGGATGGATCCGTGCATCACTGCCGGAGCGGCCGTGCCGTACGCTAGATGGCAGTCCTTCTCCGGCAGCCCCGGGCGCCTCCGCCACACTTTTGCTGAGCTTTAGTCCATTTTTCGACCTGCTACCAGAAAAGGAGCATTTTCTGCTGAAGGAAAAAATCCCAAAACAGCACATTAAGGGAAGCAGCTCTTCCCATGGAGCCTCTCCTCTCCTCCTGGACACGAGCCCAGCCATTGGCACGTGCCTTCACCTGCCTCCTGTGCTGTTTTCCTCTGCGGCCAGGTGTGCCAGGGCACAGGTATGTGCATACACACGTGTGATAACACACGTGACACTGCTCACATGTGCACGCTGCACGTGCGGCGGCGCTGCTGCCACACATGCACACGCAATGACGCAAGGTGTGCACGCGCGGCTCCCCACCCCGTGGGCGCCCACACGCACATGCTAACGCACACGCTGTCCCATGCATGCAYGCTTCACGCGTGACACTGCTGCTGTGCATGCGCACGCAGCGCGTGACGCTTGCTGTGGGTGCACGCGTGAGTCTCCAC